>NC_060173.1:92647511-93017511 GCF_021184085.1 Oncorhynchus gorbuscha
GCATTAGTGTCATTGAATGGCAGGTTAATTAGTGCTGAAGGGGAGATGGATGCTGAGTGTGAAACACTTGAGCATTAATTAGAGTTCTCACCACCGTCCTTCAGAGGGGGAGCACAACACGGCCGGAGTGCCTCAACACCCACTTTAACAAATCTCCCCTCCCCTGTCTTCCCCCTTCTCCACTCTCCCAGGGTGACAGTTGGATTAACAGCCCGTTGAGGTTATTACATAGGGAATCAGGCTGTGCTTGTGGTAGAACTTGTAAAGGTGTTCTCTGTATTAGTCAGACATGAATTTGGTGTTCCAGCCTTGGTCTGAATGGTAGGCTATTTGAATTCAGGAATGTGTGCCATTACACACACTTAGTGTTTGGTATTACTGTGCAAGACATCTGATGTGGTTTTGGCACAAGGCTGCTCTGGCAGTTCTGTGCGGTGTCTTTCTTTCTTTCGCTCTCTCACTTTCTCTCTTTCTCTGGCTGATTCTCCCCTCTGTTTCTTCAGAATGCTGAGGTATCTGTCTTCGAGGTCAACATCCGCTTCATCGGAGGACTGCTGGCCGCCTACTACCTCTCTGGACAGGAGGTATCTGCCCATCTGGGATTAGTGTGTCTGTCCTGTCTTGTCTGTCCTGTCCTGTCTTGTCTGTCCTGTCTCGTCTGTCTTGAAGCTGACCTCATTTAGTTAATTGGTGGATTGTTTGGTCGACTGAGATTTCTTTAGTCGAGCAGTCGCAAATAGATGTTTTTTTTTCATGGTGCACAAGACACCGTTCTGATTCGCGCCTCTCAGTGGACTAATCCATTGTGGAGGCCACCGGAATGGCACAGTCCATCACTCTAAGACATGCAACTGTAATTGTATATGGTTATATTATGTTAGAAAAATGGTGCGACACTAATAAATATAATATAATTTTATTACAAATGAGCTTTCTCCTGCGTTTGATAGCGGTCGCTGTCTGCGGTCATGAAACATAATCTACAGTGCTGTTGAATTGACTCCTTTCCCTATATGTTGCTATGTGCATAATAAAAGTTAACCAGCATATTGGTGTTAAGAACGATGCAGCTGAGGCAGTTTTTTTTTTTTCACAGCGTGGCCGTCCCGCTCCCTCTTGAGTCATTTGTGTCTCAATGATTTAATTACACAGTGCGCTTAAAACACGTGTCAAACTCATTCCACAGAGAGCCGAGTGTCTGCAGGTTTTCGCTCCACTGTTGTACTTGTTTGATGAATTAAGGTCACTAATTAGTAAGGAACTCCCCTCACCTAATGAAAACTACCACAAGTCTCTTTCTCTGTCGAGCTCCCCTGCCATGCAGTATCAGTCATCCTACTCTTCCTGCTCCTATTAAAGGAGTGTGAGTGGTGGAATTGAGCTCCAGCCATGCGGCTCTGCCGGTCCCAGACTACTCAGCTGATGGGAGCAGATCCCTGACCACGCTCCCTCTTAATGATCATCCCTCCTTCTTCTCACTCTCACCGCCTCTCCCTCTCTCCCACTCCGTATAAATGGTAATAATTCTGCAGAGGCTGGAGGAGTGGTGGGATAGGGAATCAGAAAGATGTTGAGTGGGGAATGGGAGGGGTGATAACGTTCGTGAGAGCGCTTTATTCCGTGTTCCCAGTCGAGGTCGACCGATTCATCGGCATGTCCGATAAATTAGGACCGATTTCAAGTTTTCATAACAATCCGTAATCAGCATTTTTGATGCCGATTACATTTCCCTCCACGGGGAGACTGCGTGGCAGGCTGACTACCTGTTATGCGAGTGCAGCAAGGAGCCACGGTAAGTTGCTAGCTATCATTAAACGTATCTTATAAAAAAACAATCAATCTTCACATAATCACTAGTTAACTACACATGGTTGATGATATTACTAGTTTAACTAGCTTTTCCTGCGTTGCATATAATCAATGTGGTGGCTGTTAATTTATCATCGAATCACAGCTTCAACTTCGTCAAACTACTGCAACTTTGCCAAACGGGTGGTGATTTAACAAAAGCGCATTGCTGAAAAAAGCACTGTCTTTGCACAAATGTACCTAACCATAAACATCAATGCCTTTCTTAAAATCAATACGCAGAAGTATATATTTTTAACCTGCATATTTAGTTAAAAGAAATTCATGTTAGCAGGCGATATTAACTAGGGAAATTGTGTCATTTCTCTTGCGTTCATTGCACGCAGAGTCGGGGTATATGCAACATTTTGGGCCGCTTGGCTCATTGCGAATTAATTTGCCAGAATTGTACATAATTATGACATAATATTGAAAGTTGTGCAATGTAACAGCAATATTTAAACTTAGCGTTGCCACCCGTTCTAATAAATATGGAACGGTTCCGTATTTCACTAAGAGAATACATTTTTGTTTTCTAAATGATAGTTTCCCAATTAGACCTTATTAATGACCAAATGCTTGTATTTCTGTGTTTATTATATTATAAATAAGTCTATGATTTGATATTTCATAGAGCAGTCTGACTGAGCGGTGGTAGGCAGCAGCAGGCTCGTAAGCATTCATTCAAACTTTACTGCGTTTGCCAGCAGCTCTGAGCAATGCTCATAAACAGCTCTGTGCTTCAAGTATTGCTCAGAGCTGCTTATGACTTCAAGCCTATCATCTCCCGAGATTTGGCTGACAATACTAAAGTGCCTATTAGAACATCTAATAGTCAAAGGTATATGAAATACAAATGGTATAGAGAGAAATAGTCGACACGTCAGAATTCCTATCCCTACAAACCTAAAACTTCTTAATTGGGATTATTGAAGAACTGAGAATATTGAACCACCAGTTTTCATATGTTCTGAGCAAGGAACTTAAACATTAGCTTTTTTTATATGGCACATATTGCACTTTTACTTTCTTCTCCAACACTGTGTTTTTACATTATTTAAACCAAATTGAGCATGTTTCATTATTTGAGACTAAATATATTTTATTTATGTATTATATTAAGTTAAAAATTAGTGTTCATTGTTCATTCAGTATTGTTGTAATTGTCATTATTACAAATATATATAAATATCGTCCGATTAATCGGTATCAGCTTTTTTTTTGGGTCCTCCAATAAACGGTATCGGCTTTGAAAAATCATAATCGGTCGACCTCTAGTTCCCAGGGCATATGTGTGGCAGAACTAGCCCCAACACACAGTAATGGATGATGTTCACTTCTCTGTCCCCTCAGCCCTCCCCTACAACCCTCTCATCTTCTTTCCCTTCTTCGCTCTTCTCCTCTTCCACACTGGCCTTCTCCTCTGTTCTTTCTCTCCTCTTCTCTATAACTACTTTATGTTCCCTCTCTTGTCACAACCTTCTCTACACAACCCTTCTCTTTTATTTTCTCTCCTGATAGGTGCTCGTGCCACTGAGACATAAGCAAGACACTTAACCCTAATTTGCTCCAGGGGTTTACGTGAAAGGTGCTAGTGTCTTTGGGATATGTAATTGAGGTGAAGGTTGCTAGTGCCTCTGGTAATACAGTGCCTTCAGAAAGTATTCATTCCCCTTGACTTATACCACATTTTGTTGTGTTACAGCATGAATTCAAAATGGATTACATGTATTTTTTTTCACACCAATCTACACAAAATACCCCATAAATGACAAAGTGAAAAAATGTTTTATGAAATTTTTACAAAGTTATTGAAAATTAAATGCATAAATATCTAATTTCCATAAGTATTCACACCCCTGAGTCAATACACGTTAGAATGAGTTTGAGCGGTGAGTCTCTAAGGTCTTTGCACACCACCTAGATTGTATCATATTTGCACCTTATTCTGTTTAAAACTCTTCAAGTTGCTTGTTGATCATTGCTAAATAGCCATTTTCAAGCCAATTTAAGTCAAAACTGTAACTAGGCCATCCAGGAACATTGAATGTCATCTTGGTAAGCAACTCCAGTGTATATTTGGCCTTTTAAGTTATTGTCCTGCTGAAAGGTGATTTTGTTTCCCAGTGTCTGTTGGAAAGCAGACAGAGCTAGATCTTCCTCAAGGATTTTGTCTGTGCTTAGCTCTATTCCGTTTATTTTTATGCAAAACTATTCCCTGGTCTTTGCCGAAGACAAGCACATGCATAACATGATGCAGCCACCACCATGCTTGAAAATGTACTCTGTGATGTGTTGATGGATACGCCCCAAATAACACTTTGTATTCAGAACATAGTTTTTATATTTTTTGCAAAATTATTTTCATTCATTCTTAGTATTTTGGAGTAACTACACTTGTTGATTCATCCTCAGTTTTCTCCTATTACAGCCTTTACTCTGGACCCTGATCTCTCTTTTGACGAACATATCAAGAATATTTCAAGGGTAGCTTTGTAACATTGCAAAAACCAAACTTTTTGTCCAAAAATTAAGTTAGTACTAAACACATATTACTCCAGTGGTAGCCTCACTACACTGGCTTTCTGTTAAGGCTAGGGCTGATTTCAATGTTTTACTGCTAACCTACAAAGCATTACATGGACTTGCTCCAACATATCTCTCCGATTTGGTCCTGCTCTACGTACCTACGGGTTCGCTACGGTCACAAGACGCAGGCCTCCTAATTGTCCCTAGAATTTCAAAGCAAACAGCTGGAGGCAGGGCTTTCTCCTATAGAGCTCCATTTTTATGGAATGGTCAGCCTATCCATGTGGGAGATTCAGACTCGGTCTCAACCTTTAAGTTTTAATTGAAGACTCATCTCTTCAGTAGGTCCTATGGTTGAGTGTAGTCTGTCCCAGGGGTGCAAAGGTGAACGGCAAGGCACTGGAGCGACGGACCACCCTGGCTCTCTCTGCCTGGTCTTTGTGGTTGAATATGTGTTTGAAATTCACTGCTTGTCTGTGGGACCCTATAGATAATTGTACAGAGACGAGGTAGTCATTCAAAAATCATGTTAAACACTATTATTACAGAGTGAGTCCCTGCAACTTTATTATGTGACTTTTTAATCAAATGTTTACTCCTGAACTTATTTAGCCTTGCCATAACAAAGGGGTTGAATACTTTTCATGTTTTATTCATTTCAAAATAATAATTTCAAAAAATATCAACTTTGACATTTTGAAGTATTGTGTTTAGGCCGGTGACACAATCTCAATTGAATCAATTCAGGCTGTAACAAAATATGTCAAAAGTCAAGGGGTGTGAGTACTTTCTGAAGGAAATGTAGAGTTTAGGTGAAAGGTGCTCATTTCTCTGGGATATGTAGTTGAGGTGAAATGTGCTCTTTCTCTGGGATATGTAGTTGAGGTGAAATGTGCTCTTTCTCTGGGATATGTAGTTGAGGTGAAATGTGCTCATTTCTCTGGGATATGTAGTTGAGGTGAAATGTGCTCTTTCTCTGGGATATGTAGTTGAGGTGAAATGTGCTCATTTCTCTGGGATATGTAGTTTAGGGGAAATGTGCTCATTTCTCTGGGATATGTAGTTGAGGTGAAAGCAGCTTGCGCTCTTCTGTCAACAGAGTAATAACCTCTCCGCAGGGGGAGAGAGAACTAGGGAGGGAGAGACTGGGGGAGGGCGAGAGAGAGAAACGAAGAGAGAAAGACAGAAACACAGCCAGCTGATTGCAAAGAGAAAACCGGAGAAGGGAGCAGGGCTTGTAATGTAAGATAATGAGCTGAGAGTCAAGGAAAACTGCAGACACTGACACACTGCAGCTAGACATGGCCTGCTGGAGTCACCCTGTAAAAAGAGGGAGGGAGGCAGATGGAGGGAGTAAGGGATGTTGTGATACACAACAAAAGACCTAGACCGCTGTACAATTATTTTTGCTTCTCTCTAACCTGTCTCTGCGATACATGTTTTTCCTCCCTCCCTCCATCTTTCTACTTCGCTATCTGTCTTTCAGTGAGTCGCTGTGAGCTGTCTGATTTGCTGGGGAGCGCTTGACTCTTTCTCATATTGTCAAACATGGAGCCCATCAAAGGCAGAACACTGCTTCCTCTGTCACACTGACTGGCTGCAACTGCACCTGCAGGCAGGGGGGGGGGGGGTTGTGGGAGGTGAGTGACGGAAGAGCGTGCAACGTGGAAGGGTGCGAAGGAGGGGGTTGAGAGAGAAGGGAAGAGCAAGAGATGTGATTGCTACACTGCAGATGAACAGTATCCATGAATATGGATGTGAGAGATTCAGCTATGTCTTACAGGCCATATAGAAGATAATCATGCAATGACTGGCTGAGCTGGAGAGCCCAGGTAAAACCGCTGCTTGATTGAAATTCAGTCAGGCAGTTGTAGTTAAATCCCCAAGAACACAGTCCCATGGATTTCCAAGCTTGTTTCAATAAAGCACTACGGACTGATACAATAGAATATAAAAGATGACAAATAATAAAGGAACAACAAGTTAAACGATGAATAACTAGCATGATGAAGAACAAACGTAGTAAGCCCCATGAAGGACGGACAGCGTTTGTTGACTTAATCCTGTCTCTTCCTGGGGTCCTTGAGGGCCTTTTTTTCCAAAACAGGCTCATTCACCAGATTTCACAGTATACCTTCTGATCCTTTTATGGGACTCATTTACATTTACACAGTAACATCCTCCCCCGGAGAGAGAGATATGAGAGTGTATGTGTGTTTGTTTGTGCACGTGTGTGTGTGTGTGTGTGTGTGTGTGTGTGTGTGTGTGTGTGTGCGCACCTCTGTTTGCGTGTGTTCTCTCTGGCAGGCCGAGTGGTCATGGGGTTCTATCTCAGAGAGAGCAAGGCTCATATCCTCCTATGTGTAATAACAGGTTCTGATCCTGAGTTAGAGGATCGGTTGGAGCAGCTGATTCCAGGCAGAACTACGACCAGCCAGCGCTACAAATCTGCAGTCTGGGAATACTGCCGACCTGGCCTCACAGCTAACCCTGATGGCGAGAGGGAGAGAGCTTGTTCAGCCCCAAATTGCCCTTGTTCCTCGTTCGCCTGGTCTATGGGACTGAGGGACGGAGAGAGAAAGAGAGCAAGGGTGTTCAAGTGAAGGGGGATTGAGAGCAAGATAGTGGGTGCTCTCTCATTCAACTCAAACTCTGCTCTCGCCCCTTTATTTGGTCGGCTACAGGTCAGGACTAAAAGCGGCATTGAGAGAGAACATTGTTCAACCCAAGCTTTGCTCTCAGGCACATAAAAAAAAGACACTCAGGTAGGGCCTCCATTTTCAAAACATCTCTTTCAGGTGTTATGAGTGAAGAGAGGGGAATGTTTGTGTGAATTTGGTGCGTGTTGTGAGTGAATCAATAAGTTTGTGAGATGGAATAGCCTATATCTCTCAGTCATTGATTGGCGTGTAGCTACACGTCAATCGGAGGATTTGGGCGAGGAGCTACACAAAAAGTCTCTAGTTCTCCGCTCTGGCCTGCCCCTGTATTCATAGTACTATTTTCCTCCCTCGAGCTGGATGGCAGCTCACCACTTTGTCCATTGATACCACTGAGAAAATAGAGAACAAACTGTTAGCCAAAAACTGTGTGTTAGTCAAGCACATAACCACTTATTTCATAGTTGGCGCCTTTAGCTAAAGCATCATTACGACGAAGGTAGCAACAGCGTTTAGTCAACTAAGCGAGAACAAGTTCTTCCGCCGTCTCTGCGTGGATGGAAACGAAAATAGCAGAGAGCTGTTCCGCTAATACCATCCTCTACAGAAATATGTTCAACTGTTAAAGATGAGTAGTCCTATGTTAATGAATCAGTTGTTGATCTGCCCTCTTGGTATAGCTGTAGGCCTATGTCAACAGTAGGCTGCTGATGATGTGATAATAGTCAGTTCACCAATGACAACTAGGCATGTTGAATGAATGGTGGCTAAGTAAGACCTAACTTGATGGATGAGGTCAGGGATGGAGATGTGTAACAAGCTCATACAGGCCTAGTTTTGTTCTTTCATATTCCAAATAGCCTGCAGTAAGCTAGACTGCTACAACATTTCACTAGACTATCCACATAAAGACACATTAATTAGAGTAATCATTACCCCTAAATTGAACATAGTGTCATTGAGACGACCTCAATTTAATTTAGGATCAAACATAAGACTTTTATGTTGGCTACATTATTTGATATAATTTAAGACTCTAGGTTTCAGGAAATTGCTGTTAAATGCTCCAACTTCCTGTGGGGGATTTTGGTGGGAGTGAAATGGGCTGCTGGGAGAGGAAAATATCGTCCCTTGAGAGGGCAAGAACAAGATGTACAGTGCCAGTCAAACGTTTGGACACATCTACTCATTTCAGGGGTTTTCTTTATTTTTTACTATTTTCTACATTGTAGAATAATAGTGAAGACATCAAAACTATGAAATAACACATAATGGAATCATGTAGTAACCTAAAAAGTGTTAAACAAATCAAAATCTATTTGAGATTTTTCAAACTCATCATCAAAGCAAAGGGTGGCTACTTTGAAGAATCTCAAATATAAAATATATTCTGATTTGTTTAACACTTTCTTTTGGTTACTACATGATTGGGAGAGGAAGGTTGAGGTTTCCAGGGTTAGAGTAGTGCAGAAGTTGTCGTATGCTGAGGCAGTGAAGAAAGTAGAGGAAGATGGGTCAAGGGGGAGGGATCCTGAGAGGAGTGATGGGAGTAGATCTACACCAGTACAGAGGGATAGGCCAACAAGTGATACATGCTTCAGTGAGATTGGATTTATAGCAATGCTTATCAACTGTACTGCAGGGATGGAATGTAAGTCTATGCTGACTGCAGGAATGTCCACCAGAGCTGTTGCCAGAGAACGGAATGTTAATTTCTCTACCGTAGCCCCCCTCCAATGTCATTTTAGAGAATTTGGCAGTACGTCCAACCGGCGTCACAACCGCAGACCACTTGTAACCATGCCAGCCCAGTTCCTCCATATCCGGCTTTTCCCCTTGCGGGATCGTCTGAGACCAGCCACCCGGACAGCTGATGAAACTGAGGAGTATTTCTGTCTGTAATAAAGCCCTTTTGTGGGGGGAAAAAAAGATTCTGATTGGGGGGGGCTTGGCTTCCAAGTGGGTGGGCCTGTGCCCTCACAGGCACACCCAAGGCTATGCATGTGCCCAGTCATGTGAAATCCATAGATTAGGGCCTACAAAATGTATTTCTTTTTCATTTGAAGTGTATGGCGTTGACAGCGTTGACGCTCGCAGCCCGTCTGTTTTCTGTCTATTCATTACTGTGCGTTCTAATTCCAGCGTGTACATGTTCGTTCACGTGAGTAAAAAAAAGCTTTTCGTTTGATTTGGGTGTTACTCTGTGGGTAAGGGGCAGTAAGGGACACTAGCTACTTACTGTAGGTTTCCATCCAATCGGCGACAGATTTTCATGTGAATATTCTGAAATCTGCATAAAAAAACAATATGCAAACATTCCCACCAGAGATGTGTCCATCAAATTGAGATTATAACTTTTAATTGTCAAACGGCAGCCAAGCATCAATCCCCATGTCACCAGAATACGACTCAATATTTTTGGAAAGGATCATCAAGATGCACTCTCATCACCCTGAAGTTCATGATAGTTTATTCAATCTGTAGCCTAATAAACCTCATACTTTCCCGAGTCGTAGTAGGAGGACCACATGCGTCATCGCATGACTCCAAGTTTACGATATGATGATTATTATATCAATATTTGCGCATGAAAGCATTTACACTGACATTTCTCGCATAATTAATTTTACAGATACAAAAACATCCCACCTTTTCTAGAGCATTTTGTTTTGTCTACATTTGGAACATTTTTATTTTCCCAATGTGTACTTGACTTGCATAAAAGGGAGTATTGAACATTTTGTTTCAGTAACCTACCTCCTGAAATAAAGAGAGAAACACAGTTTAGACTGTTGGGATGTGCGGGCTAATGTCCCACACCTTTTAATTAATTTTAAAAAAAATCACTAGGCAAGTCGGTTAAGAACAAATTCTTATTTTCAATGACGGCCTAGGAACAGTGGGTTAACTGCCTGTTCAGGGGCAGAACGACAGATTTGTACCTTGTCAGCTCGGGGATATGAACTTGCAACCTTTCGGTTACTAGTCCAACGCTCTAACCACTAGGGTACCCTGCCGCCCCACCTCTTGATGACAGTGTGATAAAACAGTGTAGTCTTAAGAGCTTTATTGCAGCTGTCAGACAGGCTTGGAATCAATGGATGGGGTATACATTGAGTCTACAAAATATTAAGAACACCTTCCTAATATTGAGTTGCACCCCCTCATGGACTCTACAGGGGGTCGAAAGTGTTCCACAGGGATGCCGGCCCATATTGACTAATGCTTCCCACAGTTGTCAACTTGGCTGGATGTCCTTTGGGTGGTGGACCATTCTTGATACACACGGGGAACTGTTGAGTATGAAAAACCCATCACTGTTACAGTTCTTGGCACAAACCGGTGGCACAAACCGGTGGCACTTCAATCTTTTTTCTTGCCCATTCACCCCCTGAATAGCACACACATACAATCCATGTCTCAATTGTCTCAAGGCTTAAAAACCCTTCTTTAGCCTGTCTCCTGCCCTTAATCTATACTGATTGAGGTGGATTTAACAAGTGATATCAATAAGGGATCATAGATTTCACCTGGTCAGTCGATGTCATAAAAAGAGCAGGTGTCCTTTTAATGTTTTGTACACTCACTGTATATACACATTGACACACAGCTGGGAAAGTGTGACTGCGTACTTGAGTGTGTGTACTCTGTTATTCTAATGTGGTTCAGCTGTTATTCTAGTGGTCTCTGAGGGGGAGTTTTGCCCTCCACCTCCACAATATGCTCAGCCTCTCCTGTAAACCAGTTCAGATGCTTTGTCATGTTCATTTGGCCACTGTTTCTCTGTCCCGTGTAAATGCTTAACGTTTTTTCGGCTGTCTGGTTAAGTCTCTTGTAAAAATGTTCTCCATCACTGAAGCTTTTTCTCCGTTTTTCCTATAAAGCTTTCATTCACCCTCTCTCTCTTTCCCTCTGTCGATAGGTGTTTAAGGTGAAGGCGGTCCAGTTGGCTGAGAAGCTGCTCCCAGCCTTCAACACTCCCACAGGCATCCCCTGGGCCATGGTCAACCTCAAGAGGTCAGTCTCAGACCACAACACAACCTGAGATTTACATCTGACCACAACCTAACCCTAGATCTACATCCATAACTGCAACATGGCATGTCAGTAAGATTCTCTACTCAATGATTGAAAGTGAATCCTTTCTCCCTCTCTGTGTGTAGTGGTGTGGGGCGTAATTGGGGCTGGGCGTCAGCAGGCAGTAGTATCCTGGCAGAGTTTGGAACACTACACATGGAGTTTGTCCACCTCACTTACCTCACCGGGAACCCTGCCTACTACCAAAAGGTGAGACACCTCCTTAGTACTGGTGTCTAAGTCTGCGTGTTCCCCTGGGTGAGAGATATATCCATGTCCCCTCTAACCCTGTCAGGTAATGCACATACGGAAGCTGCTGGCCAAAATGGACCGACCCAACGGGCTCTACCCCAACTATCTGAACCCTCGCACCGGTCGCTGGGGCCAACGTAAGTACCTCTTGTCTCTCTCAACTTCAGAGAATAACACTGGTGTGTGTGTGTGTGTGTGGGTGTGTGGGTGGGTGTGGGTTGAGCTCAATTCAGAATTTTGGAATTGACTCCCATTCAGCTCATGAGTTTGAATTGAATTGGCCACAGGATGTAGAATTTGAGTGACAGGAAGTCGAATTTAATTCAGTGCAATTCAAAGACATTCCACTCAGCCATAGAACATGAGAGTTACATTGAATCTGACCGGTCACACTTCCAGCTACCAAACAATATATAACACAATATATTTTCTCTAGAAACCATGTTCATATACTTTTTTTACTTTGTGCTTAGAATAGCCAATTATATTTCCACCAATCATTTCATTTGGCCTGAGGGTGAACTTGAGGTTTAAACTATTGCATTCTGAGGAATGTCGTATTTTCCCCATATTGAACAATATGTAATAACGTACAATATTTGCATATAGGTTTTCATATTAAGAGATGGTCATGAAAATAAATTGTTTAAACAATATTTTATATGCATGTATATAACAACATGTTTTATGTACAAGATGTATATTTGTATAGACTACACCTAATATAAAATAGAAGAAGCTTTTGAATATCATTTAATTTTACTGAATTCAATTCTATTTCCTTTTATTCAAATGCAGGTGCAATGGGCGCTAGGCTATGTAAATGAATGTGTGTGAGTAGTGTTTAGTTTTTTTCTTTAATAAATATGTATAATTAGAAGCTGTTGGCAGGCGGCATCTTAACTAACTCGGTTTATTATCCTGAATGAGAGAGCGGTTTAATTACTGTCTCTGCCTCTCACTGCTCAACCTGACCCCCCCCACACACACACACACACACACACACACACACACACACACACACACACACACACACACACACACACACACACACACACACACACACACACACACACACACACACACACACACACACACACACACACACACACACACACAGAGCCCTACAGTGTCTACCCCTCTCCAATGTTGTTTGCGTAGTTTTTTGTTATTTCTCTTTTTTTCTCAATCTCTCCATCCCTCCATATGAGAATGAATTATTCATAGCAACTTCTCTCTCTCTCTCTTTTGCCAGGGGAATGCCAATTTTGCATAGAAAACATTTGACTTTGTGTCTGTGAGTCTCTTCAGCTCATCTCTCTCTCGCTCTCTCTGCACACTTTGCTCTGAGTGTGTGTCTTTGCAAGAGACGGAAGGAGGATTGCCACTCAAAGTAATGAGCAGTGTGTGACTATGGAAAATCACAAAGTAATCGTGTGCCATAAGTCTATACCACTGTGTGTGAGAGATGTGAATGTGTGCGTTGTAGCCATATAGAAAGTGCCACTGTAATATCAAATAGATGTCTGTAGGTATTTAAAACCGACCCATAGAGAGATCGACAGACATAAAGACAGACATACGAGTAGTGTTATCGTCGTAAAGTCCCAGCTGTCAACTACTATAAAACTGTCTGTTCCAGCAGCACATTTGTTAGCATTAGCTCTCCCCTGACTAACATAACACACCACTGAAACATCTGCTGAAGAGATGCCCATCTCACCACTACACACCTCTCCACAATGCTGGACATGCTACAAGCCCAGCCAGCACATTTCACACAGCATTCATTTACCATTAGCCATAAGCATTTAGGCGTTAGCCCCAGCACTAGCTGTGGACTCGGACCGCTAATGGCTCTCGCCCCACTGCTCTCAATGACTCCCTCAGCATTGGTTAGCATTGTTAGCTTTACTGTTGGTTAACACTGCTGAGTCATAAGCTGGCTAGCTCTGTTAGCATCAGAGCATGGCTTTAGCCAGAGGGAGGCAACAACACAATAGCAAGTCCTTGCTGGCTAACAAATTAAGCTAAACAGTGTCAGGCCTCATGGGGAAAACACAATCGTCCTTCTGAGTGTCTTTACTCGACTTAAACTATACCACATTGTTTTATACTGTGGATTCATGACTCAGGGTAGTCTGTGAGAGATTGTGTGTGCGTGCGTTTTGTGCACGCGTGCCTACCCATCTGTCCTCTCACTGAGTGAGAGTTGGCACAGCCTCCGGATCACTGTAATGTGGTGTCACTGTAACTAGGCCAGCTATAAAGGCTGAATCAACTTCTACTGGGACATTGGGGACATTAAGAAGGAGTACATCAGAGAGAGAGTAAACAACCACAATCTTCTCTGCCATCACACTGAAAGGGGGACAAAGCGTCTCCATGTCGTTTTTTTTCTGTAAATTTAAAACCCCTCTGAAGAATAGTGCTGGCTCTGGTTGGGGTTTGGATGAAAATATCCAATGAATAAATTATCATCTTCCCCCTTTTTGTCACTCTATCTTCATTATTTTTTCTCTCCCTCACTTTGTCCCACCCTCTCTTTTTCCCACCCTCTCATCCTTCTCCCGTCTCCCCCCCCCCCCGCTTGTAGACCATACATCAGTTGGAGGTCTGGGGGACAGTTTCTATGAGTACCTGCTGAAGGCCTGGCTCATGTCAGACAAGACCGACACAGAGGCCCGCAAGACCTACGACGACGCCATTGAGGTACACACCACCCTTACCTCATCTCCACGGAGACAAGCCACCTTTAACTGGTCTCCATAGAGATGTCTTTGATTGACATACTCTCTATATCCTTATGACCAGATAGTTAGGATTGCTCCTCGACTCCTCAAAGTACTTTAACTGCAGTGTACTGTTCTCAATTTTTGCATTTTAATCAGTGAGCGATTTAACAGGAAGTAGATGCCTGAACTCTGTTGCCAGTTATTGACGTTGATTGATCAAGTACATTATTTGCCAGGGAAGAGGATGGATAGAAGATTCTGCTGCTGCTCTCAAGGACTGAAGCTGAGGACACTTAAACAGCTTTGTTCCTGTTCCCTCTACTGTGCCAGGGACTAACTAACTACCTGTCCTTTATCTCTCTCTCCTCCCTAAACCCACACACACCTACTCCTTCTACCATCACCACCACCCACACACCCTGCTCCCTAAACCCACACACACCTACTCCTACCATCACCACCACCCATATCCTTTCCGCATCTCCTTCCAGGCAATCGAGCGCCACCTGATCCGTAAGTCCAACGGCGGCCTGACATTTATCGGGGAGTGGAAGAATGGCCACCTGGAGAGGAAGATGGGTCACCTGACCTGCTTCGCCGGGGGGATGTTCGCTCTGGGGGCCGACGGCTCACCTGACGACAAGGCTGGACACTACCTACAGCTGGGGGCTGAGATCGCACACACCTGCCATGAGTCCTACGACCGCACTGGTGAGATGGAGAAACACACACACCTAAACTTATAGGGAAAACAAATGAAGTTTAGGGATAAATGGTAACTTATTATAGGGTGGTTTGGTTGTCATGGATTTTAGTTGTCGCCAAGTGAATATAAGCGTGATGGTGAATCAGATTTTGTGTGAGCTTAAAATAATTATGTTTTTTTAAAGTGAGGTTACCATGGGAACGGGCTGATCTTCCTGAAAGTGAAGTTTTACAGTGATGATATTTCCTAGTCTTATCCGGCCGTCTCTTTTTATGAACTTGTGTTCTGTTCCCACACACAGTGACAAGGCGTGCAGAACAAATCTGTCTGCTTCTTGATCACTGTAATCGGTTCCTATTACATTCTAACTCCAAACATTTAATTGGCAGGAAATGTGTTGTGTACACATCTCCCTCCCTCCCTCCCTCCCTCTCTCCATAGTGTTGAAGCTGGGTCCAGAGGCCTTTAAGTTTGACAGTGGTCTGGAAGCAGTGGCGGTGCGTCAGAATGAGAAATACTACATCCTGAGGCCAGAGGTCATCGAGACCTACTGGTACATGTGGAGGTTCACCCATGACCCCAAGTACAGGCAGTGGGGCTGGGAGGCAGCACAGGTGAGCCACTGGAAAATCACTCACTAGTATTATTACTACCACATGTGACCTACTGGTTTGATCCAGTCTTATGTAGCAAAATTGGAAATTGTGTTTTTTACATTGAATAAAAGTAGAGACTCAGAGCTAGAAAATAAAATATCATACACTACAGTTGAGGAACACTGGGAAAGTAATTCTGCTTTGGAAGTTGATTATTATTATTATTATATTATATTATAAACTTGTAACCTCAATTTTGAGTAAATAGCCTTGAATATTTTGGTACACCTACTGGAGTGCTCTTCTTTGTCTTCACCCATTCAGAATCATTCACATCCTCTTAAGCCTTATCCCCACCCACCTCTTTAAGGATTCTCATGTGAGGCCATGTACTAAACAACCAAAGATTTCAAGACTAAAGGCTGGTTTTATACTAACATCTATCAACAGTTGTCGCAGTGACATCATGAACATTCTATTGTCGTCCGACATCAAACTTGTCGTTATGAAAAAGTATGACCACAAGAACTACATGCTGCATGACATCAGCAGCCTGGTGGTCCAAAAGAGCATAACTAGTGTATTTTAACACCAATAAACCCACCTGTTTAAAAATGAATTTAGTATACTGTACCAGACAAAAGTTTGTACACACCTAAAAGTCAGGCAAAACATAAAACCTCAACATACAAGTGTAAGTAAAAACAAATGTAAATCAGTTAGAAATTGTGCTACTACTGCACAAACACATCTCGTAAAAGTAATTATGTTTTTGTTTCGTTAGCTTTTGGAAATTGTAGAAATAAAATATTTTCCTTCAGAAGTTCCAGCTAGGCAGGCTAACGTTAGTTAGCTAATTTAATTTGCTAGCTATCATACAGTAGGCGTATATGAATAATTACATAGTTAATATAAGTACTTTAGACATGCAATCATAATTGACTGTAGAGCATATAAAGCACCCACAAGCTACCAGTGGCTGAAAACACAATCGTCGCGGGACGAATGAGTGATGAATTTACGGCACTTGCCCGGCAAGTGTATACTCGTCAGACGTCATGATACGTCATCAGAAGTGTCCACTTAATTTAAGGGCTGAGGGGATAGGGTGTGTCTTTTAAGTGTTTGGAATGTAGACAGTGTCACCAGCAAAGCACCCCCACAACATCACGCCTCCTCCATGCTTCACGGTGGGAACCACACATGCAGAGATCATCTGTTCACCTACTCTGTATCTCACAAAGACACAGCGGTTGGAACCAAAAATCTCAATTTTGAACTCAAGACCAAAGGACAGATTTCCACCGGTCTAATGTCCATTGCTCGTGTTTCTTGGCCCAAGCAAGTCTCTTCTTCTTATTGGTGTCCTTTAGTAGTTGTTTCTTTGCAGCACTTCGACCATGAAGGGTGATTCACACAGTCTCCTCTGAACAGTTGATGTTATGATGTGTCTGTTGCTTGAACTCTGTGAAGCATTTATTTGGGCTGCAATTTCTGAGGCTGGTAACTCTAATGAACTTATCCTCTGCAGCAGAGGTAACACTGGGTCTTCCCTTCCTGTGGCGGTCCTTATGAGAGCCAGTTCCATCATACCACTTGATAGTTTTTGCGACTGCACTTGAAGGAACTTTCAAAGTTCTTTAAATTTTCCAGATTGACTGACGTTCATGTCTTAAAGTAATGATGGACTGTCGTTTCTCTTTGCTTATTTGAGCTGTTCTTGACATAATAAATCAAATCAAATTTGTCACATACACATGGTTAGCAGATGTTAATGCGAGTGTAGCGAAATGCTTGTACTTCTAGTTCCGACAATGCAGTGATAACCAACAAGTAATCTAACTAACAATTCCAAAACTACTGTCTTATACACAGTGTAAGGGGATAAGGAATATGTACATAAGGATATATGAATGAGTGATGGTACAGAGCAGCATACAGTAGATGGTATCGAGTACAATATATACATATGAGATGAGTGTGTAGACAAAGTAAACAAAGTGGCATAGTTAAAGTGGCTAGTGATACATGTATTACAAAAGGATGCAGTCGATGATGTAGAGTACAGTATATACATATGCATATGAGATGAATAATGTAGGGTAAGTAACATTATATAAGGTAGCATTGTTTAAAGTGTCTAGTGATATATTTACATCATTTCCCATCAATTCCCATTATTAAAGTGGCTGGAGTTGGGTCAGTGTCAATGACAGTGTGTTGGCAGCAGCCACTCAATGTCAGTGGTGGCTGTTTAACAGTCTGATGGCCTTGAGATATAAGCTGTTTTTCAGTCTCTCGGTCCCAGCTTTGATGCACCTGTACTGACCTCGCCTTCTGGATGATAGCGGGGTGAACAGGCAGTGGTTCGGGTGGTTGATGTCCTTGATGATCTTTATGGCCTTCCTGTAACATCGGGTGGTGTAGGTGTCCTGGAGGGCAGGTAGTTTGCCCCCGGTGATGCGTTGTGCAGTCCTCACTACCCTCTGGAGAGCCTTACGGTTGAGGGCGGAGCAGTTGCCGTACCAGGCGGTGATACAGCCCGCCAGGATGCTCTCGATTGTGCATCTGTAGAAGTTTGTGAGTGCTTTTGGTGACAAGCAGAATTTCTTCAGCCTCCTGAGGTTGAAGAGGCGCTGCTGCGCCTTCTTCACGACGCTGTCAGTGTGAGTGGACCAATTCAGTTTGTCTGTGATGTGTATGCCGAGGAACTTAAAACTTGCTACCCTCTCCACTACTGTTCCATCGATGTGGATAGGGGGGTGTTCCCTCTGCTGTTTCCTGAAGTCCACAATCATCTCCTTTGTTTTGTTGACGTTGGACTTGGCCTTTTACCAAATAGGGCTATCTTCTGTATACCAACCCTATCTTGTCACAACACAACTGAATGGCTCAAACGCATTAAGAAGGAAAGAAATTCCACAAATTAACTTTTAACAAGGCACACCTGTTAATTGAAATGCATTCCAGGTGACTACCTCATGAAGCTGGTTGAGTGTGCAAAGCTGTCATCAAGGCAAAGGGTGGATACTTTGAAGAATCTCAAATCTATTTTGAATTGTTTACACTTTTTTTAGGTTATTACATTATTTCAACATTATTTCATAGTTTTGATGTCTTTCACTATTATTCTACAATGTAGAAAATAGTTGTTTTTTTAAATAAGAAAAACCCTTGAATGAGTAGGTGTGTATGAACTTTTGACTTGTACTGTATTTCAGTCTAGCAAACCAGGCAACTAAAAGCAACTTTCTAAACAATGTTTTGGTTCGTTTCTAGCTTGTTAGCTAGCTAGCTAATGTTACGTGTGCTGGCTAGCCAGTTCAAATAATGACCATATCATATAGCTGACAACGTCTTCACTTTAGCTCATTTGTCTTCATTATTACAGGAAAATAAACTCACAACAAGATCATTATTTACAAGTTAATGGCGACCCAATTATAGAAAATAGCTTACGGTTGTGAGTGTGACGGAATAAAAGCAGGGCGTTCATATGTAGACTTTTAGAATTTGGACACGGTCTCATTGGCCTAGCGTTATATCCTAACTTGACTTTGGTGCAGGTCATGATCCTTCACATTACCATCTCTGGTAAACACATACTATATCAAATAAATGTGAGGTTATGACAGAGCCAAGTGACTTGGTGTATAGCGAGAATAGGAGAGGGCCTAGAACAGAGCCCTGGGGGACACCAGTGGTGAGAGCGCGTGGTGAGGAGACAGATTCTCGCCACGCCACCTGGTAGGAGCGACCTGTCAGGTAGGACGCAATCCAAGCGTGGGCCGCGCCGGAGATGCCCAACTCGGAGAGGGTGGAGAGGAGGATCTGATGGTTCACAGTATCGAAGGCAGCCGATAGGTCTAGAAGGATGAGAGCAGAGGAGAGAGAGTTAGCTTTAGCGGTGCGGAGCGCCTCCGTGATACAGAGAAGAGCACTCTCAGTTGAATGACTAGTCTTGAAACCTGACTGATTTGGATCAAGAAGGTCATTCCGAGAGAGATAGCGGGAGAGCTGACCAAGGACGGCACGTTCAAGAGTTTTGGAGAGAAAAGAAAGAAGGGATACTGGTCTGTAGTTGTTAACATCGGAGGGATCGAGTGTAGGTTTTTTCAGAAGGGGTGCAACTCTCGCTCTCTTGAAGACGGAAGGGATGTAGCCAGCGGTCAGGGATAAATTGATGAGCGAGGTGAGGTAAGGGAGAAGGTCTCCGGAAATGGTCTGGAGAAGAGAGGAGGGGATAGGGTCGAGCGGGCAGGTTGTTGGGCGGCCGGCCGTCACAAGACGCGAGATTTCATCTGGAAAGAGAGGGGAGAAAGAGGTCAGAGCACAGGGTAAGGCAGTGTGAGCAGAACCAGCGATGTCGTTTGACTTAGCAACGAGGATCGGATGTCGTCGACCTTCTTTTCAAAATGGTTGACGAAGTCATCTGCAGAGAGGGAGGAGGGGGGATTCAGGAGGGAGGAGAAGGTGGCAAAGAGCTTCCTAGGGTTAGAGGCAGATGCTTGGAATTTAGAGTGGTAGAAAGTGGCTTTAGCAGCAGAGACAGAGGAGGAAAATGTAGAGAGGAGGGAGTGAAAGGATGCCAGGTCCGCAGGGAGGCGAGTTTTCCTCCATTTCCGCTCGGCTGCCCGGAGCCCTGTTCTGTGAGCTCGCAATGAGTCGTCAAGCCACGGAGTGGGAGGGGAGGACCGAGCCGGCCTGGAAGATAGGGGACATAGAGAGTCAAAGGATGCAGAAAGGGAGGAGAGGAGGGTTGAGGAGGCAGAATCAGGAGATAGGTTGGAGAAGGTTTGAGCAGAGGGAAGAGATGATAGGATGGAAGAGGAGAGAGTAGCGGGGGAGAGAGAGCGAAGGTTGGGACGGCGCGATACCATCCGAGTAGGGGCAGTGTGGGAAGTGTTGGATGAGAGCGAGAGGGAAAAGGATACAAGGTAGTGGTCGGAGACTTGGAGGGGAGTTGCAATGAGGTTAGTGGAAGAACAGCATCTAGTAAAGATGAGGTCGAGCGTATTGCCTGCCTTGTGAGTAGGGTGGGAAGGTGAGAGGGTGAGGTCAAAAGAGGAGAGGAGTGGAAAGAAGGAGGCAGAGAGGAATGAATCAAAGGTAGACGTGGGGAGGTTAAAGTCGCCCAGAACTGTGAGAGGTGAGCCGTCCTCAGGAAAGGAGCTTATCAAGGCATCAAGTTCATTGATGAACTCTCCGAGGGAACCTGGAGGGCGATAAATGATAAGGATGTTAAGCTTGAAAGGGCTGGTAACTGTGACAGCATGAAATTCAAAGGAGGCGATAGACAGATGGGTAAGGGGAGAAAGAGAGAATGACCACTTGGGAGAGATAAGGATCCCGATGCCACCACCCCGCTGACCAGAAGCTCTCGGGGTGTGCCGAGAACACGTGGGCGGACGAAGAGAGAGCAGTAGGAGTAGCAGTGTTATCTGTGGTGATCCATGTTTCTGTCAGTGCCAAGAAGTCGAGGGACTGGAGGGAGGCATAGGCTGAGATGAACTCTGCCTTGTTGGCCGCAGATCGGCAGTTCCAGAGGCTACCGGAGACCTGGAACTCCACATGGGTCGTGCACGCTGGGACCACCAGATTAGGGTGGCAGCGGCCACGCGGTGTGGAGCGTTTGTATGGTCTGTGCAGAGAGGAGAGAACAGGGATAGACAGACACATAGTTGACAGGCTACAGAAGAGGCTACGCTAATGCAAGGAGATTGGAATGACAAGTGGACTACACGTCTCGAATGTTCAGAAAGTTAAGCTTACGTAGCAAGAATCTTATTGACTAAAATGATTCAAATGATACAGTACTGCTGAAGTAGGCTAGCTGGCAGTGGCTACGTTGTTGACTTTGTAGGCTAGCTGGCAGTGGCTGCGTTGTTGACACTACACTAATCAAGTCGTTCCGTTGAGTGTAATAGTTTCTACAGTGCTGCTATTCGGGGGCTAGCTGGCTAGCTAGCAGTGTTGATTACGTTACGTTAAAAGAACGACAATAGCTGGCTAGCTAACCTAGAAAATCGCTCTAGACTACACAATTATCTTTGATACACAGACGGCTATGTAGCTAGCTATGTAGCTAGCTACGATCAAACAAATCAAACCGTTGTGCACAGATTATACACGTGACGTTAGCTAGCGAGCCAGCCAGCTAAAGTTCGCTAGCGAGCCAGCAGGCTAAGCAGAAACTTAGTCAAGCTAGCTACATATTCAGATATTCTATCTTACCCGTATAGATGGATGGACACTTCTCCCTCTCTGTCACGGATGCCATGGTTGCCCTTAGTTTGAAGATGTAATCCTGAGACAGGTTTTCTCTTTTCAACTCCCTCTGCATATTTGCAATCAAACGCCAGAATTTCCTCCAACTCTTTCGCTATTGTACTCTAATGCCACCGGGTATTCCACTGATTTGGAAACTCGGTCCTCCAGAAAGTGGAGAGCAACACTTTTGCGGTTCTCCTACGTGATATCCTTTTTTTTTAAAGCCACGTTAGAAAGGATTACCTACACATACTGACCAGCTCCTGTTATAGACAGACGCTTGCTACATGGCATTTTTTTTAAAGAAGCTTTACGTTCAAATGCCTCTCCGTGAGGTAGTCACGTGTGACATACGCCTAGTTTCCTGAAACGAGTCACATGTTTGCTATTATGAGTTTACCTATCCATCCATGCCCATTCCCTAATGAATCCGTAGCATCTAGCAGTACTTTCTCAGCTTGTCGGACGACTCAAATTGAATTCTTCAGAATGATCGGATATGAAAAGCCAACTGACATTTACTCCTGAGGTGCTGACCTGTTGCACCCTCTACAACCACTGTGATTATTATTATTTTACCCTGCTGGTCATCTATGAACATCTTGGCCATGTTCTGTTATAATATCCACCCGGCACAGACAGAAGAGGACTGGCCACCTCTCATAGCCTGGTTCCTCTCTAGGTTTCTTCCTAGGTTCTGGCCTTTCTAGGGAGTTTTTCCGAGCCACCATGCTTCTACACCTGCATTGCTTGCTGTTTGGGGTTTTAGGCTGGGTTTCTGTACAGCACTTTGAGATATCAGCTGATGTAAGAAGGGCTTTATAAATACATTTTATTTGATTCCGCTGCTCTATGTTCGCTACATACTTCAGTCTGAGACTGCCATCGTTGAAGTCGTTTGTGGGGATGTCAAAATTAGGTGTGTTGTACAAGCAAAGGTTATCAGCAATTGGATCATCTCTAACCAATCAGAGTATCAAAGCCAATGACACATTTTGAAAATGCTGCTTTACCCATGTGTGCTCTGGCTCTTGCCCAACCCATTGGTTTCTGGGACCAATCATAATGGTTAGAATATGTTTGTGTTCTAGAACTTGTCGGGGAGATACTCAAATCCAGACTAATTGCTGAGAAGAAACTAACGTCCGTGGGCCGGAGCAAGAGTTTGGCCGGAGCAAGAGTTTGGATAGCCAGGCAACTTCTCTGCACCAATGTAGATCTGAAAGAATTGGATAAGTGTATCGACCCATTGCAACTGTAAAAGGAGAGCGTATCAGTGTGTGAACACACAACAGACTAATCCTACTTGAGAAAGGAGTATTTACTGTTCTCATATTTTTCTCTCTCCCGTTATCATCCTCTTTTTGTCATGTCTGTTCCCCACTGAGGCTTTTATTTTCAAAGGTCAGATTGAAACACTTCTGCCTCCTTTCTCTCAATCCTCCTCTCAACCACTTTCACTCTGCTCTCTCGTTCTGTCTCTTTCTCTGGCTTCCCTCCACTCCCCCTCTCCTCCTCCTTGCCACCACTCACCCATCTCATCTCTCTCTCCCTCTTTTCTTCTATCCCTCTTTCTTCCCTTCTCCTTATCTCCTCCTTTTCCTCCTTTCTCTATCTATTCCTGTGTGTCGAGTGTATGCGCTGCCCTCTGGCTTTTGGTAATGTTGGTGCTCTTGAGAGCTGAGAGCTGTTGTGGGTCTGAATGCAGCCTCCCTCAGCCTGAGTGATTGAGTGAAAATGGAGGGAGTACCCTTCTTAATTCTTCCACTACTGCTCCTCTGCACCACACACCCCTCTTCCTTCCCTCTCCTCCTCTCTCTTACTCTTTCATTTTCACTTGCTCTCATTTTCTATTTGCTCTGTCTCTCTTTCTGCCTTCATATTCTTTCTCTCTTTTGAACAGAAACTTGACTTTGCTTTTCTCTGTGTCTATGGCACTCTCTCCCTCGCTCTCTGTTGCTTTCACCCTCTGTCATGCCCTTTTCTCTCCTTCTCTACCTCTCATAAAAAGCACCAGACAGGTTCTACACAGATTCTGATCTCCCTACCTCGCTCTTGTGCTACACTGTGCTCCTGCACGATCAGCTCATGTTTGAAAGTAAGAAACTTTTTTAACATTAAACGTCTCTTCCCTTGAGATTAAAGTAATATGTTACAGTTTTCCTGCAAGATATAAATTGCCACATTGATGTTTGTTATTCAAATTATACTCTGTGGACTCTTGGGTTAAAGAAACCAATGTGTCATTTTGTAATTTGGGTGAACTATCCCTTTAACAGTTTGGCCTGTCAATCAATTGCTGTGGGTAGGGTTGTCAGGAGAGGGGGCAGGATGTTTGTGAGTCACAGAGTTGTTAGGGTTTCAGACCTGTCAATCAAACACTGGGTGGGAATTTGAAGGAAGGCAGTAGATTAGTAATCTAGTCAGAAAAATTAGTCTTATCTACTAGCGGTGTAACGTTGCAGGTATTTGTACCAAACTGTTTGGAATGGGGACCTCGGTTCGGTCCGCACTGTGAAAAAAACACTACACCTATATGATATGTCTACACTGCCTTATAGGCCTATGACTCTGGAGTAAATCTGAGATTTAAAAAATATATATAATTCTGCCTCTTCCGTTAAAACAACTTGAGCCTATGCGCATGTTGTAATCAAAATTGGAATCTTATTGGGTGCATTTCAAACTGTCCTTTTGTGAGGTGCAACCGGGAACTAGTTCTGTACGATGGCGAGTGGTGGATAAACCAGAATTAGAGGATCCTCCATCATTGTTTAAATATCCAGTTTGGGAACATTTGGTCTTCCCACTAGATTACAACGGCGATGGACAGAGTTGTGGATAAAACGGTAACATTATATCATCACACTCAACGAGAATAGCCTATGCAGCTGCCAACACCTCAAATATTTTGACACATTTACACTAACATCACCCCAGTATACTGGAGCAAGATGGAAACGCAAAGAAACAGCACCACAACATCGCCTCTCCTCTGCATTAAAGCAGCCTTAGGCAACTGATTCTAACCAGGGCAAGGAAATTACAAAAGCAATAGGTAGGCTTGTGTTTATATATACAGTACCAATCAAAAGTTTGGACACACTTACTCATTCAAGGGTTTTTCTTTATTTTTACTATTTTTTACATTGTAGAATAATAGTGAAGACATCAAAACTATGAAATAACATGTAGTCATGTAGTAACCAAAAAAGTATATTTATATATTTTGATTCTTCGAAATAGCCACCCTTTTCCTTAATGACAGCTTTGCACACTCTTGGTATTCTCTCAACCAGCTTCACCTGGAATGCTTTTCCAACAGTCTTGAAGTAGTTCCCACATATTCTAAGCACTTGTCTGCTTTTCCTTCACTCTGCGATCCATCTCAATTGGGTTGAGGTCGGGTGATTGTGGAGGTCGGTCGGGTGATTGTGGAGGTCGGTCGGGTGATTGTGGAGGTCGGTCGGGTGATTGTGGAGGTCGGGTGATTGTGGTCTGAAGACTTTCTGTGTGTGTGTGTGTGTGTATGTATGTATGTATGTATGTGTGTGTGTGTGTGTGTGTGTGTGTGTGTGTGTGTGTGTGTGTGTGTGTGTGTGTGTGTGTGTGTGTGTGTGTGTGTGTGTGTGTGTGTGTGTGTGTGTGTGTGTGTGTGTGTGTGTGTATGTATTAGTCAGCAGCAGGTCACAGTGAAATATCAGGCACTGAGCAGGCTGTTTCTGAGTGGGTGGGGAGGGTGAGGGCCGGAGAGTGAGTAGTGGGGAGAGCCGGAGTGGTTGGGTTTGTGTTGAGTGCACTGGTTGAGAGAGCTCTGCAGGGGGCTGCTAAGTCTCGTGAGTGAGAGGAGAGAGCAGCACAAGCACACATCGTGACAACTTTTTACCAGTTGTAGGTATGCTATTTAGATTGTCAATATAGAGACATCTATTTCCAACCATTTTTCTATAAAACATATTAATGCATTAGAACTGATGCGCATCAAGAAATGATGGAGACAAAGCACTGGAAACCCACTTTAGGCACACTAGAGCACTTTAGATATATTTGCTTGGGGGTGGTTTAAAGTAAATGTCGACTTTGATTATGGAAAACCATATCAAGCAAAGGGTTTTACTCATGCTCAGTTCTTGGGTCTTGAGCTCTGCGTGAGGGGAAATTTGAAATGGAAAGTTATGGATATCCCTCGTCTGCTTCTGTTATGGGAGGAAAGTCCACAATGAAACTGACATTAAATGTGGAGAATGATACATTTGCATCTGTTGGCTATCAAATATCCTATTCATTTCTATGCCATTGTAGGCTTCTGTAGCCTACCATTTGACACAATAAATATGTTGAAATGACAATATCGCTGGAGTCGTTGCAAATCAGTTTGTGCCACTTATGTAGGCTACCTGGAGCTGGCAAACTATTTTAATAAATAACTTCTGTTTATTGTTGTTGAAGCCTTGTCTTATTATGCTATTATTAATGGCCATTTTTAGTTAATTCAATTGGAAGTTCTCAATTGTGATCATGGTCATACAGCTCTATCACAAATGTATCATTCTCCACATTTAATGTCAGTTTCGTTGTGGACTTTTCCCTGAAATGAGATGTCGGCCTATCAGGGGCCATTTAAGCTACCTGCATGTAGCTCAGAAAAAGTTGTATTACAATCATAAACCCAGATTTAAGTCAATCTTGCAAATAGGCCATTTATAATGGTTTGTAGTCTTAAAACTTCTTATGGCTGGGGGCAGTAATGAGTAGCTTGGATGAATAAGGTGCCCAGAGTAAACTACCTGTTACTCAATCCCAGTTGCTAATATATGCATATTATTAGTATATTTGGATAGAAAACACTCTGAAGTTTCTACAACTGTTTGAATGATGTCTGTGTGTATAACAGAACTCATATGGCAAGCAAAAACCTGAGAAGAAATCCAACCAGGAAGTGGGAAATCTGAGGTTGGTTGATTTTCAACTCATTCCCTATTGAAGATACAGTGGGATATTGGTCATGTTGCACTTCCTAAGGCTTCCACTAGATGTCAACCGTCTTTAGAAACTTGTTTGAGGCTTCTACTGTAAAGGAGGGGCTCATATGGGCTCTTTGAGTCAGTGGTCTGGCAGAGTGCCCCAAACTCGTGACACTCGTTCACGTGAGAGGTAGCAGACAAAGGAATTCTCCGGTTGGAACATCATTGAAGATTTATGTTAAAAACATCCTGAAGATTGATTCTATACATCGTTTGATATGTTTCTAAAGGACTGTAACGGAACTTTTTGACATTTCGTCTGCTCCTAGTGAACACACTTTGAGATTGGATTTGTTTACAAAACGCGATAACAAAAGTAGCTATTTGGACATAAATGATGAACATTATCGAACAAAACAAACATTTATTGTGGAACTGGGATTCCTGGGAGTGCATTCTGATGAAAATCATCAAAGGTAAGTAATATTTATAATGCTATTTCTGACTTCTGTTGACTGCACAATATGGCGGATATCTTTTTGGCTTGTTGGGTCTCTGAGCACCGTACTCAGAATATTGCTTGGTTTGCTTTTTCCGTAAAGCTTTTTCGAAATCTGACACAGTGGTTGCATTAAGGAAAAGTTTATCTAAAGTTCCATGTATAACACTTGTATTTTCATCAACATTTATAATGAGTATTTCTGTGAATTGATGTGGTTCTCTGCAAAATCACCGGATGTTTTTGGCACTACTGAACAACGCGCCAATGTATACAGAGATTATTTGATATAAATATGAACTTTGTCGAACAAAACATACGTGTATTGTGTAACATGAAGTCCTATGATTGTCATCTGATGAAGATCATCAAAGGTTAGTGATTAATTCTATCTCTATTTCTGATTTTTATAACTCCACTCTTTGGCTGGAAAAAATGGCTGTGTTTTTCTGTGACTTGGCTCTGACCTAACATAATCATTTGGTGCTTTCGCTGTAAGGCCTGTTTGAAATCGGACACTGTGGTGGGATTAACAACAAGATTACCTTTAAAATGGTATAAAATACTTGTATGTTTGAGGAATTTTAATTCTGAGATTTGTAGTGGAAATTTTCTGTATTTACCAAATCATGAGAGCAAACCACACACAAGTCAGAGTTATCATAAAGTCCATCTTTAATTATATGAGCTCCATCACAACCCTGTGACTCTCAGATCAATTCAGTGTCTATAAATGAATTCTCTGAGTGCTTACAAAACAGTTCATTTATAGCCAAGACACACCCATCTCAACTCACATGACGAATAACAGATCTTAGGAACATTACAGAGGAAGACTTTACTTGAGAGAGGAGTATTCCATAGCCAGACAGCATTAGCTATAAATTATCGTTCACTTTGCTCTCCTAAAATGAGGATCTACTTCTCGTTCTTGGTACAACATAGTACCAAGACATTAGGATATATATAAATTGTCATTTTAGACACTCCCATTCTGGACAAGCTCACGGAGACACAGTGACTGGCACACAGACATTGTGGAGCCCAGAGATAATTGGTTCCCCCTCAATCATCCCTTCACATGGTTTAAAAGATATGTTTACATATGAAGACAAGCTTGTCCTCTCCACTCTCTACGGCCCAAGTAACTGACCCCATGACAGAGAAAGGATAACTGCAAATGGCCACCACTATAGTACAACAAGATACATTATATATGAGAAGTAACTCACAAGCATATAATGAACATAAAACATCTTGTCTATGTTACCCAACTATTCTGATTAATCCCCAACAGATTTCTGTTGTTTGAATTTGGCGCCCTGCACTTTCACTGGCTGTTGTCATATCGATCCCGTCGATCGATCTCAGCCCTATGAAGTTTTTAATATCTGGCACATAATAACAGCACAATTGCCAGAAAGTAGGCTATCATTTGTCAGTGTTTCTTGGACAGAGATTTCGAGATTCTCTGTCCAACTTTAATCACTCATCTAATCACAAATATCCTATCGGATTTATTTATAGTTATGCAAATGCACATACATTTTTTTTGCAATCATTGGAGATTTTAATGAGGGCAAATATATATTTTCTCTTGCTACATATTCAAATTCCTTTAACCAGTGGTGTATTGTACTTTAGAAAAAATAATTTTTGGTACTACTTATGTAGTTTTTGGGGGTATCTGTACCTAACTATGTATATTTTTTGCCATTTTTACTTTTACTTCACTATATTCCTAAAGAAAATAATGTACATTTTACTCCATGCATTTTCCCTGGCACCTAAAAGTACTCGTTACATTTTGAACGCTTAGCAGGACATGAAAATGGTCCAATTCACACTTTTCAAGAGAACATCCCTGGTCATCCTTACTGCCTCTGATCGGGCAGAGTGCTGGAGTGTGCCTCTGGCTTTCCGTAAATAAAATAAAAACAAGAAAATGGTGCCATCTGGTTTGCTTAATATAAGGAATTTGATATGATTTTTACTTTTGATACTTAAGTATATTTTAGCAATTACATTTACTTTTGATACTTAAGTATATTTAAAACCAATACTTTTAGACTTTTACTCGGTGACTCACTTTTACTTAAGTCATTTTCTACTAAGTTATCTTTACTTTTACTCAAGAGTGACAATCGGGTACTTTTTTCACCACTGCCTTTAACCTCACGTTAAGCTTGCAATAATTCATATTTTGATGGAAATATGAAATGTGCCTCTAAGTCATTACAAACTACGTTGATATTCCCTCTATAATGTTTAGGAAAATGGTTTATTGGATAAATGTGGCAACTGCTTGCTTGCTGCGCACCCAAAAAAATTGGGCTAGTTTTCAAGCTTTGTGGGCAGGTTTTGAATGGTCATTGGACTAGAAATTTCAGCTAGACCTGGCAACCCTGCTGAGAAGTCACTTTAGCGGTCACTGGCAAGTTTCAACATGGGCTTTGAATCTTAGGAAAATAAAAACAAGATGTTTGGACATAACTAGATTTAAGAATAGCAAAGGGATATAGGAGATTGACTTTATTCAGTCAGTTTGACATCTTTTGTAAACTGGTCAGCACTTGCTGTTCGGTCATCAATCAAACCACAGTAAATAGCCGATGCGCCCCGGCTCCGCAGCTGGCTATAGCATAAGCCTATAGAACATACGAAAGAAAATAAATGAATGTGCCACAAAACGATAATTATGTTGATTTCATCTCATCTTTACCACTTACATGGAATGTGTAAATTCACTCACAGGAGACGATGAAGAAGCATCATGCTCACCTTCTTCTGTGAAAATAAATTTAACTGCAGCCAACCACAGAGCACAAAAATAAGAGGTAGCGGGCGGGGGACAGACAGCAGACTGACAAACCAGCAGTGTTTCCTTGTCATCTCTCACTTTGTGACTGACAGGCTGTCGAATCAAATTAAAAGTGTATTTGTCACATGTACCGAATACAACAAGTGTAGACCTTACAGTGAAATGCTTACTTACAAGCCCTTAACCAACAATGCAGCTTTAATAAACATAAGCGTTAAGTAAAATATAGATAAGTCCATTTTTTTTTTAAAAGTAACAAATGATTAAAGAGAAGCAGTAAAATAACAGTAGCGGGGTAATATTCTGGGGGTACAGAGTCTATGTGCGGGGGCACCGGTTAGTTGAGATATGTACTTGTAGGTAAAGTTAGTGACTATGACTATGCTTAGATAGTGACTATGCTTAGATAATAAATTGAGAGTAGCAGCAGTGTAAAAGAGGGGGGAAATGCAATTAGTCTGGGTAGCCATTTGATTAGCTCTTCAGGAGTCCTATGGCTTGGGGGTAGAAGCTGTTAAGAAGCCTTTTGGACCTAAACTTGAAGCTCCGGTACCGCTTGCCGTGCGGTAGTTTAGAATGGCTAGAGTCTTTGACAATTTTTAGGGCCTTCCTCTGACGACGCCTGTTATAGAAGTCCTGGATGGCAAGAAGCTTGGCACCAGTGTAGTACTGGGCCGTACGCACTACCCTCTGTAGTGCCTTGCGGTCAGAGGTGGAGCAGTTGCTATACCAGGCAGTGATGCAACCAGTCATGCTCTCGATGGTGCAGCTGTAGAACTTTTTGAGGATTTGAGGACCCATGCCAAATCTTTTCAGACTCCTGAGGGGGAATGGGCTTTATCGTGCCATCTTCACAACTGTTTTGGTGGTTTTGGACTAGAGGTTGACCGATTTAATCGGAATGGCCGATTAATTAGGGACGATTTCAAGTTTTTTATTTTATTTTAATTCTTATTTTTTATTTTTACACCATTATTTAATCTTTATTTAACTAGGCAAGTCAGTTAAGAACACATTCTTATTTTCAATAACGGCCTAGGAACGGTGGATTAACTTCCTCGTTCAGGGGCAGAACGACAGATTTTTACCTTGTCAGCTCGGGGGATTCAATCTTGCAACCTTACAGTTAACTAGTCCAACGCTCTAAGCTCCTGATTGCATTGCACTCCACAAGGAGACTGCCTGTTACGCGAATGCAGTAAGCCAAGGTAAGTTGCTAGCTAGCATTAAACTTATCTTATAAAAACAATAAATCAATCATAATCACTAGTTAACTACACATGGTTGATGATATTACTAGTTTATCTAGCGTGTCCTGCGTTGCATATAATCGATGCGGTGCGTATCGTTGCTCCAATGTGTACCTAACCATAAACCTCAGTACCTTTCTTAAAATCAATACACAGAAGTATATATTTTTAAACCTGCATATTTAGCTAAAAGAAGTTTGCAGGCAATATTAACCAGGTGAAATTGTGTCACTTCTCTTGCGTTCATTGCACACAGAGTCAGTGTATATGCAACAGTTTGGGCCGCCTAATTTGCCAGAATTTTTAGACTTATGGATGCCACCCGTTAGATAAAATACAGAACGGTTCCGTATTTCACTGAAAGAAGGTGGTGGCTGGTGTCGTTGTGTTCCTGGTTTGAGCCCAGTTAGGGGTGAGGAGAGGGACAGAAGCTATACTGTTACACTGGCAATACTAAAGTGCCTATAAGAACATCCAATAGTCAAAGGTTAATGAAATACAAATGGTATAGAGAGAAATAGTCCTATAATTCTTATAATAACTACAACCTAAAACTTCTTACCTGGGAATATTGAAGACTCGTGTTTAAAGGAACCACCAGCTTTCATATGTTCTCATGTTCTGAGCAAGGAACTTAAACATTAGCTTTCTTACATGGCACATATTGCACTTTTACTTTCTTCTCCAACACTTTGTTTTTGCATTATTTAAACCAAATTTAACATGTTTCATTATTTATTTGAGGCTAAATTGATTTTATTGATGTATTATATTAAGTTAAAATAAGTGTTCATTCAGTATTGTTGTAATTGTCATTATTACAAATACATTTTTTTTAAATGGCCGATTAATTCGTATCAGGTTTTTTGGTCCTCCAATAATCTGTATCGGCGTTGAAAAATCATAATCGGTCGACCTCTAGTTTGGACTATGAGTTTGTTGGTGATGTGGACACCAAGAAACTTGAAGCTCTCAACCTGCTCCACTACAGCCCTGTCAATGAGAATGGGGGCATGCTCTGTCCTCCTTTTCCTGTAGTTTACAATCATCTCCTTTGTCGTGATCACGTTGAGGGTGAGGTTGTTGTCATGGCACCACATAGCCAGGTCTCTGACCTCCTCCCAATAGGCTGTCTCGTTGTTGATGATCAGGCCTACTACTGTTGTGTTATCGGCAAACTTGAGGATGGTGTTGGAGTCGTACCTAGCCATGCAGTCATGAGTGAACAGGGAGTACAGGAGGGGACTGAGCATGCACCCCTGAGGGGCCCCCGTGTTGAGGATCAGTGTGGCGGATGTGTTGTTACCTACCCTTACCACCTGGGGGTGGCCCATCAGGAAGTCCAGGATCCAGTTGCAGAGGGAGGTGTTTAGTCTCCGGGTCCATAGCAATCGCCGATCGCTGCAGCTGTACATAGTCCATCGGTATATAGCCCACCCAATTTACCTACCTCATCCCCATACTGTTTTTATTTCATTTACTTTTCCGCTCTTTTGCACACCAGTATCTCTACCTGCACATGTTCATCTGATCATTTATCACTCCAGTGTTAATCTGCTAAATTGTAATTATTCACTCCTATGGCCTATTTATTGCCTACCTCCTCATGCCTTTTGCACACAATGTATATAGATTATTTTTTTCTACTATGTTATTGACTTGTTTATTATTTACTCCATGTGTAACTCTGTGTTTTTGTCTGTTCACACTGCTATGCTTTATCTTGGCCAGGTCGCAGTTGCAAATGAGAACTAAAAATAAATAAAAAATGATCACTAGAAGATGCATATTGTTCGTTCTAGCGGGAGACACCAATGTGGACTTTTCTGACTCACGAATTAAACCGTGAAACGTAAATGAAAAGAAGCCTAGGCCATTTATGAAATGAAAAAAGTAGCCGGATGACAATTAGTCTGTTATCGGCTGTTTAGCCGACAGACAGCGCTCATGGAAAACACTGACGCACGCTCATACACACATACTGTTTTACCTTAGGCACTGGGTAGTAGCTCCTGGGCACCTTACCTTTCTAATTCCTAAACTTGACCATTGGTGAAATAAAATCTTAGATCAGTGTCTAGGGGCTCCTTCATCCAACTTCATCTGAGTGTGTGTGTCATGTGTTTTGAAGTTAGTTGTGCCCAGCTGTTGTAGTACATAGCCCTCAGAAATGAGCCCAGCAGAGAGAAGCTGTGCACACACACACACACACACACACAAAAACGATATGCATAATCATGGTAGCAATTATTATGGAAAAGTTAGAATAAAGGTGGACACAACCGTTCACCTGACACAATCCTAACATTACACTGTTGATTGGATGTGCATTTTACATTTACAGTACTTTTCGCCCCATTTGTTGATAATGAAATCTGTAAATACTCTGGATACATTCGTAAAATGATAGGGGCAGGTGAAACATTTTTTATTTACATTTTTTATTTACATTTTTATTTCACCTTTATTCAATTTAACACGGTAGGCCAGTTGAGAACACGTTGTCATTTACAACTGTGACCTGGCCAAGATAAAGCAAAGCAGTGCGACAAAAACAACAACACAGGGGTTACACATTAACAAACGTACAGTCAATAACACAATAGAAAAATATATGTACAGTGTGTGCAAATGTAGAAGAGTCGGGAGGTAATGCAATAAATAGGCCATAGAGGTGAAATAATTACAATTTAGCATTAACACTGGAGTAATAGATGTGCAGATGATGATGTGCAAGTAGAAATGCTGGGGTGCAAAAGAACAAGAGGATAAGTAACAATATGGGGATGAGGTAGTTGGGTGTGCTATCTACAGATTGGCTGTGTACAGGTACAGTGATCGGTAAGGTGCTCTGAAAGCTGATGCTTAAAATTAGAGAGGGAAATATAAGACTCCATAATTTGCAAATAAATTCATTAAAAATGTGATTTTCTGGATTTTTTTTCACTCATTTTGTCTGTCATAGTTGAAGTGTACCTATGATGAAAATGACAGGCCTCTCTCATCTTTTTAAGTGGGAGAACTTGCACAATTGATGGCTGACTAAATAATTTTTTGCCCCACTGTATATGGGGCTTTGGTGGCAAAACGGATGGCACTGTGATAGACTACATCCAGTTTGCTGAGTAGAGTGTTGGAGGCTATATTGTAAATTACATCACCGAATTCAAGGATCGGTAGGATAGTCAGTTTTGCGAGGGTATGTTTGGCAGCATGAGTGAAGGAGGCTTTGTTGCGAAATTCGGAAGCCGATTCTAGATTTAATTTTGGATTGGAGATGCTTTATGTGAGTCTGGAAGTAGAGTTCACAGTCTAGACACCTAGGTATTTGTAGTTGTCCACATATTCTAAATCAGAACCGTCCAGAGTAGTGATGCTAGTCGGGCAGGAGGGTGCGGGCAGCAATCAGTTGAAGAGCATGCACTTAATTTTACTAGCATTTAAAAGCAGTTGGAGGCCACGGAAGGAGTGTTGTAGGGCATTGAAGCTCATTTGGAGATTTGTTAGCACAGTGTCCAAAGAAGAGCCAAATGTATACAGAATGGTGTCATCTGCGTAGAGGTGGATCAGAGAATCACCAGCAGGAAGAGCGACATCATTGATATATACAGAGAAAAGATTCGGCCCGAGAATTGAACCCTGTGGCACCCCCATAGACTGCCAGAGGTACGGACAACATGCCCTCTGATTTGACACACTGAACTCTATCTGAGAAGTAGTTGGTGAACCAGGCGAGGCAGTCATTTGAGAAGCCAAGGCTATTGAGTCTGCCAATAAGAATGCAGTGATTGACCGCCTTGGCCAGGTTGATGAAGACTGCTGCACAGTACTCTTTTATCGATGGTGGTTATGATATCGTTTAGGACCTTGAGCTTGGTTGAGGCTCTGCTCGCTGAAGTGTTTTAGGGAGCATTTGACAGTGATGAGGGGTGGTCGTTTGACCGCGGACCCATGCAAAGAGGCGGTGATCGCTGAGATCCTGGTTGAAGACAGCAGAGGCATATTTAGTGGGCAAGTTGGTCAGGATGATGTCTAAGAGGGTGCCCATGGTTACGAATTTAGCGTTGTACCTGGTAGGTTCCTTGATAATTTGTGTGAGATTGAGGGCATCTAGCTTAGATTGTAGGACGGCTGGGTTGTTAAACATGTCCCAGTTTAGGTCACTTAACAGTATGAACTCTAAAGATAGATGGGGGCAATCAATTCACATATGGTGTCCAGGGCACAGCTGGGGGCTAAAGGGGTCTATAACAAGCGGCAATGGTGAGAGACTTGTTTCTGGAAAGGTCGATTTTTTTAAAAGTAGAAGCTCCAGCCTTAATAGCTAAGGCATATTGAGGCTGGAGGCTCTACAGTGAAATAAGACAATCACTAACCAAAACAGCAATAGACATGGCATATTGGCATTAGGGAGAGGCATATGTAAAGGTTCTGAGCTTGCGGTGGGAATCCGGAGATATGGTAGAGAAAAAGCAGTCCGATATGCTCTGGGTTTATATCGTGCTGTGCAGACTGGCAGGAATTGAATTGACCGGGCTGAGGCTGGCTGATGTTCGAGTTAACGGTGTAGAATGCTAGCTAGTTAGCTGGCTAGCTTCTGATGGGGGTTCCGGTGGTTATAAAGTGTAGAAAATATCAGATCCGTACCACATTGGGTGAGGCGGGTTGCAGGAGAGTTTGTTCAGTCCGTAGAAGGAAATTGAGATTAAAAATATGTAGGAAGAAAACGATATATACACGGGATGGGACAAGACAAAGCAGACGTCCGACTGCTACGCCATCTTGGAACGTAAAGACAGAGTTTGAGTCAGTGGGCTAACTGGTGTCTCCAAGTGGCCACACACCTCTCCAAAGTGGGCACAGTTCCTAAGTAATTTCATTGCACTTGTATAACTCAAAGAAGAGTACAATCTTTGTGTTTTTACAAGGCAATTCAGAGAAATTGTCATTTTGGTGCCCATAGAAAGGAGTCAACAGTGCTTGCTTGTATGACATCAAAGCGGTATTTATTATACAAATCTAAATACATAGTCATCTTAATTTACAGCATTTCCCGCACTCAGACAACAAAATATGTGCAAATGTTGCCCAATTAGCTGCAGGGAAGGAGGCAACTTCTTGTCAGGTGCGGTGCTCAAGTTCAGAACGTTTGTCAGTCAAAACCCATACAGCACGGTGAAGCACAGAGCCTGATGTAATTTATAGCATGTTACTGTAACCCATCAGTAGGTTAGTGTAAAGGGCTAATGTATGGTGATTAACAGTGCTGCTCTCTGTCTCCCCCTCCAGGCTATAGATAAGTATTGCAGGGTCAGCGGGGGGTTCTCCGGGGTCAAGGATGTCTACTCGTCCAACCCAACCTACGACGACGTTCAGCAGAGCTTCTTCCTGGCCGAGACGCTCAAGTAAGTCCTCAGCCATTTTGAATCAAGACTGCACACCCAATAGCTCTCGGGTTGGCCAGCCCCTGTTCTAGGGTGATATTACACTGGTTGTTGTTTTAGGCTGAGGTGAGGTGGAGTGGATGGGGCAGCTCCCCTGTGTCCTGTTCATTCACTTCCAATTAGTTTGAGATGGGGATGTCCTGGCCTGGCAGCCCCTGGAATGCACTGGAACTGTGTGCTTTACTACCCTCTGCTGGTGACTGTTTATTGCTGTTCACATTGTCTCACCTGTACCATACAAATAGCACGGATGAACAGAATATAGCAGCTGAATATTGTCTACTCTTTCCCTCCTCCTTGTCTTTCTACCTCGCCCTCCCTCTATCTTGTCCAGGTATCTGTACCTGTTGTTCTCCAGTGATGACCTGATGCCTTTGGAGAGCTGGGTGTTCAACACGGAGGCCCACCCCCTGCCGGTACTGCACCTGGCCAACCTCACCCTCCCAGGAAGCCAGGCCCAGCGGTAGAGACCAGGGGTCCTCCAGGGGACCAATGCGTCCTTGCCTCCCTGCCTCCATCTCTCCCTCTCACTACTACAGACTGCAGAAGGAGAGAGCTCAGACCATTGTAGAGTGGAGGGGACTGGAACAATAGCTCCTTTTCTTATTCTTTAATTCTCTCACTCTCACTTTCTATAGCTCTCTGCTGATCAGAAGGATGGTGGGTGCGTTCAGCTTTTGTGATTGCCCTCGTAATGTGACTTTTTTGTCAGGAGGCTTGATTTGTTTTCACCAAACTGTCTCATAACGGACGCATACAGGGGCGAGAGGGTGTATGGAGTCTGAACGAACAAACAGACAGACTTCTCTGAAGGGATATGTATATTCCAGACAGAGTCAGACTGACAGTAAAACTGAACACTATGCGATCAGTGGGGTTTGTTGATTTTTGTTTTTTTCATTCTATCTTTTGGACACTGATTGGCGGGGACACAACAATGTGACCCTCCTGGTCCGTCTGCCATTTTCTGTTTACTCTCTTGACCTGGAACTGTATCAGTGTTGCTTTGTGGATAGGAGCAACGGCTTAATGCGTCCCCCTCTGGCACCTTTCTAAAGTGGGCCTGTGAAATGGAATTGATATCCCTTGCGTTCTCTATGCTACATTCTGCCATTACTGTTCTTTCTCTATCATTCTCTCTTTCCATCTCTCATCATTAGCAGGTGAAATAGTATAGCTTAGCCTGGCCTCAAATAATTTTGTTGCTGCTATTCAACCAATGCTGCTTCTCTCTCTCCTCTCAACCTTGTCTTATCACTCCATTCCACCTCCATCTTCTCTTTCTTGTCATATTTCTTCACTTCTCCAGTCACTCCTCTTGCCTGGTCAATTTCTGTTCCTGTCTTTCCATAAATCACTAACACTCCACAGGCAAATTGGACAGGTCTTGATTTGGCCGTGATTCTTGTCTGCTGATAAAATGGCCCCTGTGGATAAATTGTTATGCACTTTGTTGCTTGGATTACTGAGAGGGAAAAGGGAGTGAAGTTACAGCACTGTAGGAGCTGAAGACACAAAGCCCTTCATTTATTATCTCTGTGTCTTTGACTCCTTTTAAAATGACTGACACAGAGCCATATTGTTGCTCTAACACTACCACTGATGGGTATAGCCTGGAGTTTTTCCTGTTCAGGAACAACTCCCCACCCTACTGATAGGGTTCTACCTAAACTGTTTCTTGTTCTCATTCCAATCACCACTCGCATATTAGGACTTGGGTTCCGTCACCTGTGCGATGAGTATGTTGAATGATATGCCATTCATTCTCTATGGGCTGTGTTCTTAATGGACCTTTTGTGTTTCATATGAATGTTGTTTCTGCAACAGTAGATGGAACGGAAGGAACTCTGCTGTGTTTAGTGAGGAATCTGTGATTGGTGCATTGGGGTGGATGGGGATACACTTTAGGTTTAGGGGACTGAAGGTAACACTGCAAAATAGAAATGTACCCTAGAAGAAATACCATTTTTGTTGGAAGTATCAATTAATTTAAAGCCTTATCAAGTGTTGCTATGTGTGATGCCTTTGGCCAATACTTTTTTTAATGTATTTTTATTTTACAAAATGTTATTCATACACAAGCTCATACACCACAAGCTCATACACCACAAGCTCATTCCCCACAAGCTCATACACCAGTCTGCTAGAAACCCAGCTGTCGCTCTAGCAGACCCATGATGATGAAGGAATAGTGATGAGGATAATGTTGGGGTTGGGCTGATTACAGAACAACCCACCTTGCCAATCGATAAAGCCATACTATATTTGTGTTGCTGCTTAGCTAATTGGTTGGTTTCTGTCACTAATTTCTCATGTCTTGAATGAGTACCACCTGGCTGCACCTGTACAACACTTGTCTCACTCTATTCCTCTTTCCTCTGTCACACCCTTTCTACTCATTCCTATCCCTCCAGCTTCTATTCCTCTCTTTCTCCCCTGCTATTGCTCCCTCAGTCCCCATCTGTCAGCAGCTCAGTGTCTCCCTCCTCATGGTGGTGGCAGTAGCAGCAGCCTACTGGGGTAGAATGGTATGAAGTATGTTTATAACCTCCACCTCACTCTGACATCCTCACTCTGACATCATCACTGCTTCCTGTCTGGGGAGAAAGCCCAGGCGTTCTTTGGCACCGTCAGTCGCCGGGAGGATGTTGATTTTGAAAAAAGTGTTCCGTATTTGTATTTTTACTGAACAAAAAAAAGACCTGTAAATATGTTTAAAATGAGACAATAAAGATGTTATGGAAAGTGAACAGAATAACTCAAATGGTGTCTTAGTAATGTTTGTTTCCTGTTGTCCACTCTGTTCCCTTATCTAACGCATTTACCTGCAGGATTTAGCTTGCGGTGCTCAGCACCTTTTTACTATACTTTTTTATAGAATGTTTATAGAAGGTGAAGTAGAATGTTTATAGAAGGTGAAGTCGTCTTCTCTTTCAGCTCCTGTCCTGAGGGGGGCAGTCTTGCTTAATATCCAAAATACAAACATCAATTCAACAGCTAGTAAGACTTAACAATAACGTTTCATTGATTTCAAAGATTTTAAGATTCTATTTGAGACTTTGAACACCCAAACTGTGATCGGACACTTGGCAGGGATGATTTGTGATATAATCCCAGTATCTAAAGATTAAAGTTAAAGCTTAAGCTGTCCCTCATATGTGGTACTGCCTGGGATGGGAATTACCGGAATTGCAAAGAGAACTCCTGCGCACTTTATCTTTGCATGTGTCGTTGATTGTCTGTTTCCGTTTCAATCTAGGACCTTTCTGCCCCAGTCAGCCTGCTGTGCCCTGCTCTCCATGATGTTATCTGAGTATGAAGCCGTTAACAGTTACAGGGAGCAGCAGGTCATAGTCCTGGCATGCAGCCTCTGCCTACAACACCACAGCATGGCACACTACGCTCTCTCTCTCCCTGTCATAACAACTGCTGTTAATAGAAGACAAAACAGCATGTCAGTGCAGAGATATAATTTTTTCACAGTTTTGTTTTTTGTTTCTGTTCATCTAAGTGATTTGAGCAGATCAGTTCAGTAATGTTTCTTCCATCTGTCCAAATTGGGATGGAGGCCTCTCCTGCTCGCATCCACCCCTAATTTCTCAGTTTGTCATCAGTTGCCATGACAATGGGCTGACAGGTCAGGATGGATAGGCAGAGAGCAGGGTCTGACCCTTGGATATCCATCTGACCTGAGGAGAACCCTTGTGTTATATGGTTTTCAGATAACGATCTTCAGACGTACAGGCCGCATCTTAACAGTCTAAAATGGCTTCCTCTTCATCTGCACGGATCTGAAAGCACAGGATAGGTGAAAGCACAGGATAGGTGAAAGCACTATGGTGTTTGCATACTGTTGATTTTCTTCCAGGTCTTTCAGATCACTGCAGTTCAAGGAAAAGAGACCAATAGAAAAAATAAAGCCACTTAAAGACTTGAGATGCACTGATGTACTGGTCCAGATGGCCAGAAAGAGAACTGGCAATAATGAAGCATAGCAAAACACATGAGTAAATTAAGCCTTGTCTGTTTCTAGAAAGCCTTTCAATTACATTATAAGGATATATTTGCCTGTGCTCTTGAAGAAGGGACTAGTTGGATGTGGGTAATAAAGAAGGTTAGGAAAATATTTGGGCATAGATTTCTATCGCTGGTTATGTGTGCACTGGTTGCTCCTCTAAATGTCATTATTGGTTGACTTAAAAAGTTTGTTGTCTATGAACTGGCAAAATGTCCTGCTCCAGTAGGCTCATTCATCTGCACACACCCTGGAGTGGAACAGAGTTGAGTGTATATTTGTGTGTAGAGGAACAGGACAGGTGTGTCGAAGATGGAACGCTGCCAAGGTTACAGTGATCTGAATGGGTAAATACAGACTTGATGTCCCAAGCAAATAACTCTTTCACTTTTTACATGCACAGTACCATCGATTCAAGAATCTTAGCTAGACAAGGAAGCCTTGAAATAATGATGAAGATCCCTACTATCCCCGCCCTTATGGAGTGGCAGCACAAGAGCTGATTTCCGTACGTTTGGAATATTTGTTGGTAACAATGTTAAATAAAAAATGTTGGTTATTGAGCCAACAATAATGAGCGCTGCACACGTAAGCAGACTAGGATCCAATTGGTCGGCCCCTGTGGATTTCTTGTCTATTGCTAGCACAGCATCCATGACTTATTTTTATGTAAATATCCTAAAAGAAAAGCTTTGACTATAATTTCTCTGGTCATTCAGCACGTTTCCCCTATCATTATCCAGCCCAATATCATTGTGAATAGACTTAGAAGCATTTCACTGTAAGGTCTACACCTGCGCATGTGACAAATTAAATTTGATTTGATTTGAAGTTATTTCAAAGAGAGCCCGCTGAAATAAAATGGTGATTAAAATGGTGATTAAATGCATCAATGATGTCATTTTTTTCCTGTAATGAGGTCAGTGTCTGAATTAATTTGTCGTGGCAGAGAGGAGGATGTACAACCCTTCAGGGATCAGGGATAGCTACAATACAATCCAAAGTCACAAAAATAAAGATCATGTCAAAAAGCCTGTTCACTGAAGTTCCTCTTTGTGATGACATGAGGCTTAGAGTTTTGTATTCTCACATCTCTAACACAAACATCTGGGCAATGGTCACTCATGTCATGGGCAAATACACCAGCAGAAACTGGTGTATTCGTTAAAATAAGATCAATCAGATTTGACTTTGAAGGATCTCTAGGGTTGGGCCGTGTAGGCTTAGTCACCAGCTGGGTTAGGTTTAGATCATTACACATGTTTTTTTAGATTGTCTGAAGCCTGCATTTCCCAATCATAATTTAGGTCACCCAGGATAACTTCTGATTTAGTAAAAGAAGACAACAAACTAGTTAACTGCTCGAGTGCACCAAGATTAGCTGAGGGAAGACAGTCGACCCCTATAACAGTTATGGATACATTTTTCCCCAGACCAAGTCTTAAAGATAGTAGCTCAAATTCTTTGGCAAGGGAAATGGATTTCAGTAAAGACAGAGAAATTATTTTTAATAAAAATGGCCATTCCACCACCTCTACCCTGTCTGTCAGTTCTGAACACATGATAACCTCAATATTAATATCAGAGTCCAGAATCATTCAAGCTTCAGTCAATACCAGAATAACCAGATTTGTCTGCATTGCCCAGATCTTGATGTTATCCAGTTTAGGAAGTAAGCTCCTAATGTTCAGTTGTTCGATTTTTAAAGTCACATGGAAACTCCAACTCAAACAAGCTACGTTCAGTAGGTGGTTGCAGGCCCTGTCTGATGGTTGATATTGATATAGTTGGTATGGCTATAAGATTGCATAGAACTGCAGCACCATTTGGTCTATCCCTATTAGCAATAGAGGAAGGAGTAGAAATTGGAATTACTTTTCCAAGGTTAACACCATAGGGATTGAGGCTGCAGCCAATGTCAAAATTAGGAATATTCAGAGTAACCAATGATGGAATGATATAAACTGACTTACATGGGCTTTGGTTGCTATCATGCAACAGCCCAAGCCCTCTACGTGCTTTGAAAACCGAGGGGGGTATTCAAGTTTAAGGAATTCATAATTCAACGAAAAGCACTGGGTGAACAGACCACAATGGGCTTCTCTTTTGAGCGAACAATAGGATATCTACGGGTGCAGTTGAAACGAATGGTTACAAGGTTACAACTGACAACACCCCTGGCAGTATAGACAACAGTACGACATTACACGTAGAGTGGGTGGGAGGTATTACCTGAGTGGGACATGGTCTGTGTCTGAGTCGATATCTTAACACAGCCATGAAATATGAAAAGAGCGAAAAGTGCGATTGGCTGTAGTCTTGGGGGCAGCACGCAGCCTGGGAGACAGTGCTGTCAGGCATAATTCAAGTCTTAAATGCCCCGCATATACTTTAGATTATGTTTCAATACACCCAGTCACTACAAAGATACAGGTGTCCTTCTTAACTCAGTTGCCGGAGAGGAAGGAAACCGCACAGGGATTTCACCATGAGGCCAATGGTGACTTTAAAACTGTTGCAGAGTTTATTGGCTGTCATAGGAGAAAATTGAGGATGGATCAAAAACATTGTATACTCCACATTACTAACCTCATTGACAGAGTGAAAAGAAGGAAGCTTGTACAAAATAAAAATATTCAAAAATATGCTATGCAATTAACTTTTTGTCCTGAATATAAAGTGTTATGTTTGGGGCAATGGGAGATGAATTCACCTTTCAGCAGGACAATAACCTAAAACACAAGGCCAAATCTACAGTGGAGTTGCTTACCAAGAAGATAGTGAATGTAGCCAAGTTACTGTTTTCACTTAAATTTACATGAAAATCTATGGCAAAACCTGAAAAAGGTTGTCTAGCAATGAACAACAATCAATTTGACAGACCTTGAAGAATTTTGAAAATAATCATGGGAAAATATGCACAATCCAGGTGTGGAAAGCTATTAGAGACCCAGAAATCCAGAAATACTAACAGCTGTAATTGCTCCTAAAGGTGCTTCTACAAAGTATTGACTACTTACAGTACCAGTCAAAAGTTTGTACACAACTACTCATTACAGAGTTTTTCTTTATTTTTACTATGTTCTACATTATAGAATAATAATGAAGACATCAAAACTATGAAATATTAATATGGAATCATCTAGTAACCAAAAAAGTACTTAAAAGTGTTAAACTTTTATATTTTAGAATCTTCAAAGCATCCACCTTTTGCCTTGACAGCTTTGCACACTCTTGGCATTCTCTCAACCAGCTTCATGAGGTAGTCACATGGAATGCATTTCAATTAACAGGTGTGGAATTTATTTCCTTCTTATTGTGTTTGAGCCAATCAGTTGTGTTGTGACAAGCTAGGGTTGGTATACCGAAGACATAGCCCTATTTTGTAAAAGACCAAGTCCTGTATGTAAATTATATGTTTCTGTATTTTATTTTGATTGAATTTGCAAAAATTCTAAAAACATATTTGGGATATTGTGTGTATATGGGTGAAAGAAAAACATTGATTTAATCCATTTTGAATTTGGGCTGTGACACAACAAAATGTAGAACAAGTCAAGGGGTTTGAATAATTTCTGAAGGCACTGTATGCCTTTAGTTTTCCATGTGGACCAATTCATCAGTGTATTCTGAAATGCTATCCAAGGATTGTTCAACAGTGTTGTGTTTTTTGTGAGTGATATTGGTTCTTGTAGAATCCGTTTCATTTTCCTCCATATTGATATAGTTTTCTGAACTATCAAGTTCTTAATGTTCTTAGCTTTGCAGTATCCTTTGAAAAAAGACGCATGAAAAGATTATAGCGGTGAGCATGTGCATCTTCAATATTTACCCATAAATCCTCTTTAGTGCACATAACACAATGTCTCAAGTAAAAGCCTTGGGTGGAGAGTTGATACAATTTAAAGTCTGGGAGGTTAAACCCACCCTCAGACTTAAGGAGATATAAAACTTCCCTTTTTATTTTGTGAATGTTATTTGCCCATTGTCTGTTGTGGCAGAGTGTACTTTTTTAAAGAATGTCTTCAGTGGGGTAATTGGTACTACCGAGAATAAATACAAAAACTTTGGGAGCCATGCCATTCTAAAGAGGTTTATTCTACCTGTAAGATGTATGGGTTCCATTTAAACAGACAGTTCCATTTAAATCGATCTGCTTTCATATTGTTGAGTAATGGGATGAAGTTATCTTTATATGTTTGTTGTCACTTATTAAGCTTCCTAAGTATTTGATATTTTTTTGTGGTCCACTTAAAGGATTTCTGTAGATCATGAGTACTATTTTTATTTTTCCTATTGCCATTATGGCATTTTTTCCAGAAGAATGTTAGATATTTTTGAATATTCTGATTATTTTTTTTGCAAGGGTGGCATTGAGTTTTCAATATTGGTCAGGATTATCAGGATGATCTGCAATTAAGTTTAGTTTATATTTGTATTAAATGTATTATTTCAGCAGGAAAGTTGAAGGTGTCCCAAAGTTTTGAATTAAAAAGGCCATTCAAGATGGTTGAAAGCCTTTTTGGAAACTACAGGCATTATTTATAAATCTATATTGTGTTTTTTAGCGTATTGTATTATACTGAAACATGTTCTTGTATTTGTTTGTAAATGTCTATTTTTAATAACCCTTGTTTTGGTTCATATGTATTAAGACTTTTGCCGTTCTGTTGCTTATGAGCTTTGTTATTATTTTATTCTGTCAATATGTGTCTAAAGGCGAAGTCAGGTGCAGGAGAGCAGAGTATGATTAAATAAAGCACACTTTATTATAGTTCCAAACCGGGAGCACAACAAAACAAACGCGCTCAAAAACACAGAACAATAAAGTAAATAAAGCTAAACGAACATCGCTTGACATGAAAACAATTACACACAAAACATGATGGGAAACGGAGGGTTAAATACAATTAGATTGATTGGGGAAATGAAAACCAGGTGTGTATGAAAACCAGACAAGACAAATGGATTTATGAAAAATGGAGCAGTGACGCCGCCCAAACAAGGAGAGGAGCCGACTTCGGTGGAAGTCGTGACATATTCTCACAATGTATTAAATGTATGGGTCTTTAATCAGCAGGGGACTCTCCAGATTTTTCTGGTTTTAATATAACTGAAATATCTGTTTGATACATGAACTAGGAAGTACTGAATTGAGTGACGTGTGTTGTCATTTGTGTAAATAGGGATGCTACTTTGCCCCAGAATGTTAAATAAAATTCTATGGAAAAGCCATCCATACCTGCTGTTTTTCTCATCATAAATGTTTTAACAGTGTCTCATATTTCTTTGGGTGATTTCAATTTTTAGTGCTGATTTTTTTTTGTCTGCTGACAGTTCTTTCAGGGTTGTTGAGTCTAAGAAGCCTGTAGGAGCAGTACAACTGTTTAACTGATTAATATCGATTTTCATAAGCTTTAAAAATTGTCATTAATAACATTGTTGTTTCTAATTAAAGCATTTGTATCCTTATCTTTTAAAATTATAACTGGTTTGGCATGTATTCGTTTGGTAAGGGCTGTGAGATGTTTACCGGGTTTATTTGCCATTTAATAGTATGCTTTATTGAGTTTAACCTGTAGTTGTTGGCTCTCTTAAAAGTAAAATATCATATTCCTGCTAAAGTTCAGACATTTTATTTTAATTGCTTGTAAAGATTTTTTACAGTTTTTTTCTAAGATAGTGATGTTATTTTTTATTTTATTTTTTCAAATTCAAATGTAATTTCTGACCGAGTATGAGATTATAATTTCCTTAACGTCCGCCTTAAAAGCATCAAAAATTATGTCTGGGCTGGCTTTTCTCTGTCCTCTGTCTACATTTGTAATGGTAAAGGTTGTTATTTTCGTACAATGCATTTGGAAAGTATTCAAACCCCTGGACTTTTTCCACATTTGAACTACAGCCTTATTCTAAAATGGATGAAAAGTTTTTTCCCCTCATCAATCTACACAAAGTACACCATAAAGACAAAGCAAAAACATATTCATAAGTATTCAAACCCTTCAGTCAGTACTTTGTTGAAGCACCTTTGGCAGCGATTTCAGCCTTGAGTCTTCTTGGGTATGACACTATAAGCACACTTGTATTTGGGGAGTTTCTCCCATTCTTCTCTGCAGATCCTCTCAAGTTCTGTCAGGTTGGATGGGGAGCTTTGCTGCACAGCTATTTTCAGGTCTGTCCAGAGATGTTCAATTGGGTTCAAGTCCGGGCTCTGGCTGGGCCCCTCAAGGACATTCAGAGACTTGTCCCGAAGCCACTCCTGCATTGTCTTGCCTGTGTGTTTAGGGTCATTGTCCTGTTGGAAGGTGAACCTTCGCCCCAGTCTGAGGTCCATGAAAAGTGTCACGCCCTGACCTTAGAGAGCCTTTTTATGTCTATATTTTGGTTTGGTCAGGGTGTGATTTGGGTGGGCATTCTATGTTCTTTATTTCTTTGTTTCTGGCCGAATGTGGTTCCCAATCAGAGGCAGCTATTGTTTTGTCTTTTCTAAAGTTTCACTTCGTTAATAAATTATGTAGAACTCAAAGTACGCTGCGCCTTGGTTTCATCCTTCCGACGACACCCGTTACAGAAGATCCCAGCACAAAAAGACCAAGCAGCCTTTCCTGGAAGAATAGACATGGGATAAGATACTGGAAGGCAAGGGACCCTGGGAACAGCCTGGTGAATATCGCCTTCCTAAGGAGGAGCTGGAGGCAGCAAAGGCGGAACACTGACGCTACGAGGAGTTGCCTCAACGAGGCGTGCACGAGAGGCAGCCCCAGAAATGTTTATGTTTATGTTTATGCTATAGACCTGAGCCAACTCCCCGTGCTTACCGTGTGGAGAGAGTGACTAGGCAGGCACCATGTTATGCGGTGATGCGCACTGTGTCTCCGGTGCGCATGCACAGCCCGGTGCGCTCTATTCCAGCTCCTCACATTTGTTGAGCTAGAGTGGGCATTCAGCCAGGACAGGTTGTGCCGGCTCAGCGCTCCTGGACTCCGGTGCGTCTCTCCGGTCCAGGATATCCTGCACCGGCTCTGCGCACTGTGTCTCCGGTGCGTCTCCACAGCCCAGTACGTCCTGTGCCAGCACCCCGCAGTTGCCAGGCTAGGGTGAGCATCCAGCCAGGGCAGGTTGTGCCAGCTCTGCGCTCCAGACCTCCAGTACATCTCCACGGCCCAGTATATCCTGTGCCAGCTCCACGAACCCAGCCTCCAGTGATGATCCATGGCACGAAGCCTCCAGTGGTGATCCATGGCACGAAGCCTCCAGTGGTGATCTATGGCACGAAGCCTCCAGTGGTGATCCATGGCACGAAGCCTCCAGTGGTGATCCATGGCACGAAGCCTCCAGTGGTGATCCATGGCACGAAGCCTCCAGTGGTGATCCATGGCACGAAGCCTCCAGTGATGACCCATGGCACGAAGCCTCCAGCGACGGTCCCCAGTCCGGGGTCCGTAACGAGGGTCCCCAGTCCGGGGCCGGCAACGATGGTCTCCAGTCCGGGGGTCCGTAATGAGGGTCCCCAGTCCGGGGCCGGCAACGATGGTCCCCAGTCCGGGTCCCGCAATGAGGGTTCCTAGTCCGGGGCCCACCAACGAGGGTCCCCAGTCCGGGGCCCGCGGCGAGGGTCCCCAGTCCGGGGTACGCAGCGAGGGTCCCCAGTCCGGAGTCGGCGACGAGGGTCCCCGCACCAGAGGCGCCACCAAAGTGGGGTGAGCTAGAGGTGGAGCGGGCTCTACGTCCCGCAACACTGCGGATAGATGCCCACCCAGGCCATCCCCTATAAGAATTCTATGTTCTTTATTTCTTTGTTTCTGGCAGGGTGTGGTTCCCAATGAGAGGCAGCTGTCTATCGTTGTCTCTGATTGGGGATCATACTTAGGCAGCCCTTTCCCTCCTTCTGTGTGGGATCTTGTTCTTTGTTTGTGTGCAGTAGCTTGCACAACGAAGCTGGTCGTTGTATTCTTTATTGTTTTGCCTTTTCTAAAGTTTCACTTTGTTAATAAATTATGTGGAACTCAAAGAACGCTGCGCCTTGGTCTCATCCTTCCGGTGACACCCGTTACCAGAAGGTTTTCATCAAGGATCTCTCTGTACTTTGCGCCGTTCATCTTTCCCTCGATCCTGACCAATCTCCTACAGTGCCTTGCGAAAGTATTCGGCCCCCTTGAACTTTGCAACCTTTTGCCACATTTCAGGCTTCAAACTGTATTTTTTTGTGAAGACTCAACAACAAGTGGGACACAATCATGAAGTGGAACAACATTTATTGGACAGATTTGGTGGATTTGCTGTGATCTGATACTCCTTCCATTTCAATATTATCGCTTGCACAGTGCTCCTTGGGATGTTTAAAGCTTGGGAAATCTTTTTGTATCCAAATCCGGCTTTAAACTTCCTCACAACAGCATCTCGGACCTGCCTGGTGTGTTCCTTGTTCTTCATGATGCTCTCTGCGCTTTTAACGGACCTCTGAGACTATCACAGTGCAGGTGCATATATACGGAGACTTGATTACACACAGGTGGATTGTATTTATCATCATTAGTCATTTAGGTCAACATTGGATCATTCAGAGATCCTCACTGAACTTCTGGAGAGAGTTTGCTGCACTGAAAGTAAAGGGGGCTGAATAATTTTGCACGCCCAATTTTTCAGTTTTTGATTTGTTTTAAAAGTTTGAAATATCCAATAAATGTCGTTCCACTTCATGATTGTGTCCCACTTGTTGTTGATTCTTCACAAAAAAATAAAATTTTATATCTTTATGTTTGAAGCCTGAAATGTGGCAAAAGGTCGCAAAGTTCAAGGGGGCCGAATAATTTCGCAAGGCACTGTAGTCCCTGTCGCTGAAAAACATCCCCACAGCATGATGCTGCCACCACCATGCTTCACCATAGGGATGGTGCCAGGTTTCCACCAGATGTGACACTTGGCATTCAGGCCAAATAGTTCAATCTTGGTTTCATCAGACCAGAGAATCTTGTTTCTCATGGTCTGAGAGTCTTTGGGTGCCTTTTGGCAAACTTCAAGCTGGCTGTCACGTGCCTTTTAATGAGGAGTGGCTTCCGTCTGGCCACTCTACCATAAAGGCCTGATTGGTGGAGTGTTTCAGAGATGGTTGTCCTTCTGGAAGGTTCTCCCATCTCCACAGATGAACTCTGGAGCTCTATCAGAGTGACCATCAGGTTCTTGTTCACCTCCCTAATCAAGGCTCTTCTCCCCCGATTGCTCAGTTTGGACAGGCGGACAGTTCTACGAAGAGTTTTAGTGGTTCTAAACTTCTTCCATTTAAGAATGATGGAGGCCACTGTGTTCTTAGGGACATTCAATGCTCCAGAAACGTTTTGGTACAGTACCCTTCCCCAGATCTGTGCCTCGACACAATCCTGTCTTGGAGCGCTAAGACAATTTCTTTGACCTCATGGCTTGGTTTTTGCTCTGACATGAACTGTCAACTATGGGACAGTGCATGTGGGACATTATAGAGACAGGTGTGTGCCTTTCCAAATCATGTCCAATCAATTGAATTTACCACAGGTGGACCCCAATCAAGTTGTAGATCAATGGAAACAGGATGCACCTGAGCTTAATTTTGAGTCTCATAGCAAAGGTTCTGAATACTTAAATAAACAAGGTATTTCTGTTTTATTTTATTTTAATACATTTACACAAAAGTCAAACAAACTGTTTTCACTTTGTCTTTATGGAGTACTGTGTACAGATTGTTTAGATTATTTTTTATCCATTTAAGAATAAGGCTGTACTGTAACAAAATGTGGAAAAAGGGAAGGGGTCTGAATACTTTCCTAATGCACTGAATATAATACATTTAAGGTATTCTGTCACTAAGTGCATTTTCTGTTGGTGTAATAAAGCATGATACAGGAGAATGACCCGATATCGAGATGTCATAGATTTTTTAACCCAGTAAATTATTGAGTGCATTCTTGGAAATAAAAATGTAGACAATTATTGAATAGCTTTTCTTACTTTGAGAAAATAATGAGTAGTCTTTTGTAGTTGGGAATAGTAATCTCCAGGTTTCTTATTATTATTATTTGTAGATATGACCTTTTTCAGCTTCTTTAGAGACTCCTTGAATTTGCCTTTTTTTAATACTGTGTCTGTCTAACGTGTCAAATGTGTGATTTTTGTTGCCTGCTAAAATAATAGTTCCTGTCTGGATTTGATCTAATATAGCTTGAATTATATCTATAAACACCTAAATTGCCCCTGGGGCGATATACAATGAAATCAATGTGTATTTTTCATTATGTAAATTACAATTTAACATTAGAAAACTGCATTTTGGTCTGTGTGCTGGGCTATAAGGGAAAGGTGTATTCTTATTTATCAGGATACCTATCCGTCTGCTGTTCCTACAGTAGGTAGCAGCATAGGCCTCTCCAACCCAGTTCTTCTTTAAATATTCAATTTCTCCTTTTTTGAAGGAAACCACATCTGCTGACAATCTCTTTAAATGTTCAAGAACAATATGTTTTCTTTTGACATCATGGAGCCTGTGCACATTCCATGTAATTGGTTGTATTTTGTTGGTCTTTACTTGTATAGAAAAGTTAACCTTGTCTGTTCCATCTATCGAAGAACCAGATAAAACAGTTTAGCCAACATGTCATGTAGGGCTGTGGAGGTTCCATGTAATGAGAGAGTATTGTTCATATATTTTTTAAAGATCACATGGTCAGAATAGTCAGATACATGGTGCTACTCTCTCTGTTGCAATACCACTGAATGGTAAACACACTATTGCGCGAAGTCAAATATGGGCAACTCCAGTCCTTGGGGGCCTGATTGGTGTCACACTTTTGCCTCAGACACAGCTAACACACCTGATTCCAATAATCAACTAATCACGATCTTCATTTTAGAAAGCAATTAGTTGAATCAGCTGTGCTTGCTAGGGATGGCGGAAAGTGTGAAACCAGTCCGTTCCATAGGGCTGGAGTTGCCCATCCCTGTGCAATATGATGGACAACTACCAAGCTGATTTGTATCAAACGTTCAGTAACGATTTGCTCTCCTGCTGCGCTGTTACTGTATAGACATGTTTACAATTAATATTATTCATGCCTAGTAATGTGTAAAACATGTTAAGTGTATTAGTGTCAGAGATATTTGGGAAACACTGAGGGATTGGGCATGTAGTTCCTGCTGTGTTTATGTTATTAGTCATCCTAGTGTTTATCTGGCCTCAGTCTCCTACAAAAATGTATGTGTATGTTAGGAAAGAGGGGATCCAAAATGAAGGAGAGCAGGAGGGAGAGGGCGATATAGTGAGGAAATGGGGTAGAAAAGAACAGGGATAAGATGGATGGGAGATGGAGGCAAAGGGTATATGGGCAGGGAGAAAGAAAGGGGAAGGGATAAAGATCAAGGATGGAGAATCTTTCTCTCGTGGAAAAACTGACCCTCTCTTTTAAACAGCTTGGAGAGGTCACTGGAAAACGTGAAGGTGAATATGAAACAATGCAATAGGTCTAGTAACACACAGACGTGTCCCAATAAAGTTGGTAACACTCAAATGAAGTCCCCATAACGCAAAAGTTTATGGGACCATGCTTGCTTTGTGATGATCATTTAGAAAGTGTCAACCTCTGCTCTCTCAAATGAAGAGTCGGGACTGGGGACTGATCCCTTTTGGGTTGTGGCTTAAGTTAAGTTAAAACGGGTTTTGCTAGAAAGTCTGATTTTCTTTACCTCATGGGTCAGAAAAATGACTTCAAAATATTTACATGGGTCACTCCCAATGTAACGGGGATTAGAAACCACTGTCATCACAGACAAATCAACATTGAGTCTTGCGTTAGGTGACTTTTCACACCAGTGATAACAAGAGGATCCTTTCAGTAAAAGACAACATTCACCCACAAACGGATGCACCTCTTTCAACTCAGACCCCTCACTTTCATTCAACACCCCATTAAGTTCAGTTCAGGGGGAAGCCTTACAGCCTACACTCAGGTCAGCCCTGCAATTGCACAGCACTGTAAGTATGTTGACCCCTGGATTACCTCATGGCTCTGTAACCTCAGCCTCTGCACTTTCTTAACTTGGCTATGTCTTCATGGAGAGTGACAGACACATTTATTTTCAGCTGTGCTCTATTAAACAGTAATTGCTGAGCAAGGAGAGGGTCTATAGCAGTCAGAAGGCACTTCAGTGGAACCTGATGAACATGTTGTCTCTGACCTAGTCAGTGTTAAATGTCACTGAGGGATCCCACTACAGAATGTCCTATACTGTATGTTCCATTATAAAACCACGAGAGTAGTATTATTAACACATAGAATTAGTTAGTTCCAGAATCCAGATCAACTAATTCAAAAAACAGCACTTCCTCTCAGGTCGAGCTTTATTTGAAAGCACTTTTTCTCAATTCACTGTACCTAGAGAAGATGAAAGTGAAAACTCCTGCCCTCTTCAACAAGACCCGTTCTGAATCCGTAGCCCATAACCCGCTGGCTTTAGATCTTAAACGCAGCCCAGGGCTTTTTCCGTTATGTAGATTGGAGTCCTCAGGAAGAGGCTCCCTGCTTCACGCCTGTGTGTTTGTAGGAGGATCCTCTCCAGAGGGCTACCTGAAGATGTTTTTTTTTTACTGCCACTGAGAATCAATAGGACCTGGGGGTTGCTGATGATGTCAGAGGAAGTGCTGAGTTATCAATGTGATACTGCATGAGTCACGCTGCAGAGAGACAACATTTGCATGGACATCGGCAAACGTACTGGAGTGTTTCATGAGTTAATGGCAGCTGTGTGTGTGTGTGTGTGTGTGTGTGTGTGTGTGTGTGTGTGTGTGTGTGTGTGTGTGTGTGTGTGTGTGTGTGTGTGTGTGTGTGTGTGTGTGTGTGTGTGTGTGTGTGTGTGTGTGTTTATACTTACTGGTTTGATTCCCACCATAATAAAGAGTGTGTGTACTGTGCAGAAGAGTGTTTGTGTGGTTTTAATTGCTGCTGTGCGTGTCTGTTCATGGTGTGTATGTGTGTGCAAGCGTGTGTTTAATGTGTTAATGGCCCCTGCCTACCCATCCGTGGCATGGACAGTGAGTCACATCCCCTTGGCACAGGGCCCAACAGCAGCAGGTGGCACTGCTTCTACCTCTCAGCACTGTTTCTACCTCTCCACACTGTTTCTACATCTCCGCACTGTTTCTACCTCTCAACACTGTTTCTACTTTTCAACACTGTTTCTACCTCAACACTGTTTCTACATTTCAACACTGTTTCTACATTTCAACACTGTTTCTACTTTTCTACCTCAACACTGTTTCTACATTTCAACACTGTGTCTACCTGTCAATACGGCAAAACACACACATACACACTTACTCCTCCTGCCACACACTCACTTCTCTTGCCCCACACAAACCTCTTGCTATACACACAATCCTCTCGTCACACACTCCTGCTATATACACTCCTCATGCCATACACACACATTCATCCTGCTACACACACTCCCGCTCTGTATGTGTGTGTATGTGTAGGGCTCCCAATTGGGGCAGCGGTCTAAGGCACTGCATCTCAGTGCTAGAGGCGTCACTACAGACCCTTTTTTAATTTTTTTATTTTACCTTTATTTAACCAGGCAAGTCAGTTAAGAACACATTCTTATTTTCAATGACGGCCTGGGAACAGTGGGTTAACTGCCTGTTCAGGGGCAGAATGACAGATTTGTACCTTGTCAGCTCGGGGGTTTGAACTTGCAACCTTCCAGTTACTAGTCCAACGCTCTAACCACTAGACTACGCTGCCGACCCTGGTTCGATTCCAGGCTGAATCACAACCAGCCGTGATTGGGAGTCCCATAGGGCGGCGCACAATTGTCCCAGCGTCGTCCGGGTCTGGCTGGGTTCATTTGTCATTGTAAATAAGAATTTTTCTTAACTGACTTTCCTAGTTAAATAAAGGTGTGAGTGTGTGTTTGTGTGCGTGTGTGTGGTCCCAAGCGAAAAGAACCAGGTGCAAAATTGATGTGAAACTCCAGAGAGGAAAGAAACACAAATCTTCTTAAGCTGCGGGGAACTCCACTTTTACTTACAGCACCTCACACTCAAGCTGTTGCACAATGTGAAGATTCTGCTTCAGAGAAACTACACTTTAAGAAACCACTTAGCACTGCCAGCACCTGCACAGACAAATGCAGAGAACGTGTGTAGATGTAGGCCTACTGCATAGTAGAATTCAATTTCCCATTGGGCAACAATTCAAATCAAATGGTAAGAAGATAAGAAAGAAAAACAGAGGGATAGACAGTAGGATATCTTATTAGTCACTTTGTGTCACCACTTTTTCCAGTAACAAAGAGATAAATGCGTCAGTGAGTGTGCATTATTGAAATGTACTGTAGTCATACCATAGACATGTAATGATAGTGTACATCTATTTTTGTATTTTCTCAGTTGAGTCTTTCCCTTAAATGTTTTTGTACAGCTCATGTGCCACGTTTGACTGCGTGTAATAGCTCTGTTCTATTCTGTCGTGAGTCACTCCTACTGTCAAACAGATTTGAGTATAATATGCAGCGTGGCTGTGAGCCCTTGGCTGCCGTCTTCAGCACATAATCGCCTCATTCGCTTTCTTTGGAAGTTTCTCTCAGTTGTAACATTAATGCTTTGGCAAAATGTGCTCAATATTTGTCTCTTCTCTCTCTCTTCCTCTATCTCTATTTGTCTCTCTCTCTCTTCTCTCTCTATATATATATATATATATTTTTTTTTTTTCTCATTCCCTCTGTCCCCCCTGAAACTCCTTGTAAGAGAGAGGAAGAGAGAGAGAGAGAGAGAGAGAGAGAGAGAGAGAGAGAGAGAGAGAGAGAGAGAGAGAGAGAGAGAGAGAGAGAGAGAGAGAGAGAGGGAGAGAGAGAGACGGGAATTCCCCTGGTTTCACATCTCATGGCCCATCAGTTCTCCTTCTGACTGTTGGCTGTGAGTCTGCTGATTCACCAGATGAGGGGGACTGTTCTTCTCCATTGACTAATGTTCTACTGCGTTTCCTACCCCGAAGGTTAACCCCTGCAGCAGCCCAATCTCACCCACACGCACGCACACACACACACACACACACACACACACACACACACACACACACACACACACACACACACACACACACACACACACACACACACACACACACACACACACACACACACACACACACACACACACACACACACACACACACACACACACACACACACACACACACAGAAAACCAAGTTAATTATTTGTTTCCTTTCTTTGAATTCCCCCTCCCCTGTCATACATTATCAAAACCAAAAGTTCTATGGAAAGTGCATCATGAGAGGAGTATGTTAAGTTGGAACCTACCCTGAAGCAGGCTCCTACATACAGCTTTTCTCAGAGGTCTTTCTATTGACCTAGAAGGGCCAATAGCTAGCCAGCTGCAGCTTGAGGTCACGTTTCCTGCAAAACACAACAGGCTGTTCTTTGTGGCTTAAATTTGAATCTGCCCTTTTCACAGGATTCCAACTCTTCCGTGAAAAATTAAAGGATGCAGCTGTTGATTTTTTAAAATATATTATTATATTATTATTATTATTATTTTATTTGTCCCAGTTATGAAAAAGTCAGTACAGTGCTTTCGGGAAGTATTTAGACCCCTTGACTCTTTCCACATTTTTTTTGTGTTACAGCCTTATTCTAATGTGGATTGTTGTTGTTTTTCTCCTTATTTTTCTGATCTACACACTGTACCCCATAATGGCAGAGCAAAAACTGTTTTTGTAGAAATGTTTGCAAATGTATAAAATACAAATAAAAAACTGAAGTATAACATTGACATAAGAATTCAGACCCTTTACTAAATACTTTGTTGAAGCTCCTTTGGCAGCGATTACAGCCTCCAGTCTTCTTTGGTATGACGCAACAAGTTTGGCACACCTGTATTTGGGGAGTTTCTTTCATTCTTCTCTGCAGATCCTCTCAAGCTTTGTCAGGTTGGATGGGGAGCATCTCTGCAAATCTATTTTCAGGTGTCTCCAGAGATGTTCGCTCGGGTTCAAGTCCGGGCTCTTGCTGGGCCCCTCAAGGACATTCAGAAACTTGTCTCGAAGACACTCCTGTGTTGTCTTGGCTTTGTGCTTAAGGTCGTTGTCCCTTTGGAAGGTGAACCTTCACCCCAGTCTGAGGTCCTAAATGCTCTGGAGCAGGTTTTCATCAAGGATTTCTCTGTACTTTGCTCCGTTCATCTTTCCCTCAATCCTGACTAGTCTCCCAGTCCCTGCCGCAGAAAAACATCACCACAGCATGATGCTGCCACCACCATGGTTCACCGTAGGGTTGATGCTAGGTTTCCTCCAGACGTGACGCTTGGCATTCAGGCTAAAGAGTTAAATCTTGGTTTCATCAGACCAGAGACTCTTGTTTCTTATGGTCTGAGAGTCCTTTAGGTGCCTTTTGGCAAACTCCAAGAGGGCTGTCATGTGCATTTTACTGAGGAGTGGCTTCTGTCTGGCCACTCTACCATAAAGGCCTGATTGGTGGAGTGCTGCAGAGATGGTTGTCCTTTGGGAAAGTTCTCCAATCTCCACAGAGGAACTCTGGAGCTCTGGCAGAGTGACCATTGGGTTCTTGGTCACCTCCCTGACCAAGGACCTTCTCCCCAATTCCTCAGCTTGGCCTGGCGGCCAGCTCTAGGAAGAGTCTTGGTGGTTCCAAAGTCTTCCATTTAAGAATGATGGAGGCCACTGTGTTCTTGGGGACTTTTAATGCTGCATACATGTTTTGGTACCCTTACCCAGATCTGTGGCATGACACAATCCTGTCTCGGAACTCTACGGACAATTCCTTTGACCTCGTGGCTTGATTATTGCTCTGACATACAGTCAATTATGGGATCTTATATAGAGAGGTTTGTGCCTTTCCAAATCATGTCCAATCAATTGAATTTACCCCAGGTGGACTCCAATCAAGTTGTAGAAAAATCTCAAGGATGATCAATGGAAACAGGATCAAATCAAATCAAATGTATTTATATAGCCCTTCGTACATCAGCTGATATCTCAAAGTGCTGTACAGAAACCCAGCCTAAAACCCCAAACAGCAAGCAATGCACCTGAGCTCAATTTCGAGTCTCATAGCAAAGGTCCTGAATACTTATGTAAATAAGGTATTTCTAAAAACCTGTTTTCGCTTTGTCATTATGGGGTATTGTGTGTAGATTGATGGGAAAAACAATTTATTTAATCCATTTTAGTATAAGGCTATAATTTTTCAAATAGATTACCAACGAAACAAGGTTGAGAGTTTTCACTAATTGCAAATCCATGCCCTGCTAAACATTTCTGTAAAACATAACAGTTCAAAAAGGAAGAACTGAGTTGTGTTTAGGAGATTAGATTGCAGCAAAAGTATCACATCTCTGTTAAATGTGTTAAACGTGTCAATTTTTTTTGTCAACCTCGAAACCAAATCATCCAACGACAGCATTCGAATGAAGGCAGCAGACGCTTCTGGTAACCTGGCAACACAAAAACCTCTCTAGCCAATCAAGGGCTTCGCTCAGCGCATTAATATAATGAAATAGAAAGACTAGCTATCTAGTTGTTAGAAAATGCCAAGTCTGTCAATGCTACAGAATTATTAAGAAGTTCGATTAATGGTATATATTTTGTATTCGCATTTTAATTGACTCATCTGAATCTCGTTAGATTTTTGTGAATAGGGAACGTGTTTTAAAGTGCTGGGCTGGGATGGTGTAGTGCGACGTGGAGGGCTGTTCAGCCAGTTGCTCTTCAGCATATAAGAAGGCGTTTCTTTTAGTAGATGCGCACTTACAGGCACTGACATTTTAGTGTAAGACTCACGACTGGATTTATGGAAGTGTCTGCACGTTTCCTCCGCTAACATTTTCTAATTGTGTAATTTGAATGCCTTGAGAGGATACCTTCATAACCGTATGTATAATTTTCATAGCTCATTCTGTGTGTACTTCTGACTATAACCCTTTTCATCTAGGTAGTTGATGCGATTTACCAAACGTTTTGATTTGCCTGTTTGTGAGATGTAAACTTTAGCTAGGCTCGCCAGCAGTTCACTTCTTACCTGTTTAAAAAAAACAATTGGTTTAGGTATCAATTTTACACGCTGTAGTTTTCTATCTTGTAACCCTTTCGCGTCGTTTCCTGTGGCCATCTAACGAATTGGTGAAGTGCGTTTTAGAAATAGTTATTGTATTTGCACGAACTTGTTCTTTCCACTTCCACGTTCAACCCGTTTCACGGGCGCGTGCTGTAAAAATGTGGAATTAGCCAGTTAAGTCAAATTATTGTAAAGTTAGCGAGGGCGATTTATTCATGCCTGTTATTTCCCCAAATGTAAATATTTCGCACATGTATTCCTAAAAATAATCTTCCCCCTTGAAATGTTAATTTGTTAGGTAGCTAGTTAAAATCCTAACATCTAAAAAATATTGTTTGATTAGGAAAATATAAAATAATTTAGAGCACGATGTTTGTGACCTCCAAATGATTTGCTCTCCAGCACCTTTCTGTTTTACTCTGCTGCTCAGTTCTCGAGTTGAAAACATTCTCACTGTTCTAGAAGTTCAGGAGGCCTCATAGTAGCTAGTGATCAAAGGCTGGAATTCCAGTGCATTCTCTTTTGGCATCTCCTCACAGACATGCCATGCATGTTCTGTGGACAGAAACGACTGTTATTTTTGGTACTCATAAACTAATTTTGTTGTTGTTCTGTCCTAGTTAATTTAAAGACAATTAGAAGATGGCTAACAAGGCAGAGTCCAGAATGAGCACTTCCACTAGTGAGAGTGTGTCCCACAGTGTGCTGAGCTGGGACCAGGTGGGCCGTCTCAATGAGGTCCTGACAGCAGTGGTGCCGGTCCACGGCCGAGGGAACTTCCCAACCCTGGAGGTGCGGCTGAAAGACATTGTTCAGATGGTGCGCACCCGTCTGGAGCTAAGGGGAATTAAAGTGAAAGACGTCCGTCTGAACGGCTCTACAGCCAGCCATGTGCTGGTGCAGGACATTGGCTGGAGCTACAAGGACCTGGACATCATCTTCAGGGTGGACCTGCCCCTGGAGTCAGGGTTCCAGCTGGTCAAAGATGTGGTGCTGGGCACTCTGCTGGACTTCCTCCCTGAGGGGGTGAACAAGGAGAAGATCACCCCCATGACTCTAAAGGAGGTCTATGTTCAGAAGCTGGTCAAGGTGTATACAGAGCAGGACCGCTGGAGCCTCATCTCCCTCTCCAACAACAACGGGCGCAACGTGGAGCTGAAGTTTGTGGACTCTATCCGCCGGCAGTTTGAGTTCAGCGTGGATTCATTTCAGATCGTGTTGGACTCGCTGCTCTCCTTTTACGACTTCTCGCCGGAGAACCCTATGTCTCGCCACTTCCACCCCACTGTGGTGGGTGAGAGCGTGTACGGGGACTTTGGTGCGTCTCTGGACCACCTCATGAACAAACTGATCGCCACCAAGCGGCCGGAGGAGATCCGTGGCGGTGGCCTTCTCAAGTACTGCAACCTACTGGTGAGAGACTTCCGGCCTACCTCGGAGGAGGAGTTCAAGGGCCTGGAGCGTTATATGTGCTCCCGCTTCTTCATCGACTTCCCCGACATTGGTGAGCAGCAACGGAAGCTGGAAGCCTACTTACAGAGTCACTTTGTGGGTGAGGAGAAGAGCAAGTATGACTACCTCATGATCCTGCGGCGTGTTGTCAACGAGAGCACGGTGTGCCTCATGGGCCACGAGAGGCGGCAGACCCTTAACCTAATCTCGCTGACAGCCTTCAGGGTGCTGGCTGAGCAGAACGCCATCCCAGACGCATCCAGTGTCACCTGCTACTACCAGCCGGCACCCTACGTCCGAGACCACAACTTCAGCAACTACTACGTTGCCTCGTGTAACCAGAATATTCCAACATGGCTGCCATGTAACTGAGACCCATATAACCCGAAGACTGCTGCTTTGAGAAAGGGGGGAAAAAAAGAGAAGTCAGATGTGCCCAAAAAAATAGAAATGCCCAAAAAATAAATTTCGCTCTGTAGTCATAAAGGATATATTTAAATGGCCAAGTGTTTAGTTTTTATTTTGGTCTCCCTTCTCCTTTCTCATTCCTTATCTACAGAGGTGTCAAGATCATTGGATCAAGTGATATTTTTTAAGTGTTATTTTGATTATATTTTCTTGCCTTTTCTCAGATTAATGTTTTTTTTTTTGTTTCCCCTAATGAGAAAATTGGCTTCAAATTAACGTCCTGATTCAAGAATGAGTTCTACTTGGTGCCCACATGTTAAGTGTATTTGGTCCATCTTCAAAGAAAGGGAAACTAATATTTAGAAGTTTATTTGGGTTTTGCTTCTGTGTGTATTGAAGAAAAAAAAAAGTTAAAAATTGTCAAAAAAAAAATGGTTAACTAAAGAGATGTGAAGCACAAAGTGTAAAAGGTAATCCTGAGATGACATCAATGTTTAGTTCACTGATGAGCAGTATGGGATTGCTCATCAGTGTTTTGAGGAATTTTCTACTAGTGAGATGACTGTCCCCATCTCACTTAGAAGGCATCCAACCTAAACTGGAGGCAGAGGAGTGGCTCATTTTGTTTTTAAAGCCAAGGTGTAAAAAAGGAAAGGTAATCTGACCCAATATCACTAGCACAGTGCTGCCCAGAGTGCCTGTGCTCTGTAGACTTTGTAGAGAGAATTTGTATTTTATTTTCTGCTGTGACTAGCCTCCTTCCTAAATCTGTTCAGCCAATACTATGTATAGACAATAGTTCATACTATATAGGGTGCATCTCAATAGTGTTAAGTGGCTTCCTCTCCCTAGTATCCTCTCCTCCATGCAACGGGTCAAGTAGAAATGTAGACTGCCTATCCAAACCTTTCACCTGTTTGTGGTAATGCTTGAAAGGAGCCTAGCAAAGGAAGCCATGAATGAGTATTGAGAAGCACACCATACAGTGTTTTGGGCCTTTTTGCTCACCGATTGTGGCTAATGTATGTTGTGGGGAGTTGCTATTCTTTTCTTTTAAACCTCTTCCAAAACATTGGTGCAGCAGTGACCACTCAGATGTCAGAGTTTACGGTCCATGTGGTGGGGTCTGTACTGTAAGCTCATTTGGAGAACAAGACAGGGCCTTCAGCTCCCTCTTTCTGGAGTCTAGTCTGAAAGTCAGGGAGAGACTGTCCTTTCCCTTAAAAGGAGCCCCACTTGGCGGGGCCCTGGAACCCCTTGCAGGCCTTCCTTTGCAGGCAGTGGCCTGAAATGGGATCCCAGTCTGGTGCAGGTCAGCCAATTGCTGTAACTGCAGCCAACAATTAAAGTGGGGAGGGAGTGTAAGGTAGAGAATGGCGAGGTTGTGCCAGTGTGTGACGGCAACCTTATGCGTGGGGGCTGACTCACTTCCCCCTCCACCACCCCGTAAGGGTTTGCAGGGGGCAGGTGTGAACCCTTTTCTGGTCATGGGAGGATAGGGGAGCACTGCTGCCTGCCTGGCACATTCAACGAAATGTAAGTGTCTGGAATTCCGTTCCCATTTTGGACCTCACGCGTCTTGATTTACATGGCAGAAGTTGTACTCTGCTGTACGACAGGCATCCGAGTACCCCCCCCCCCCCTCACCCTAATTAAACTTTAAAACCCATTTAGAAATTGCACCCCCATCTCCTTTTCTACTGACCTGACAATTTTAATTTCCAGTCTAGTGAGCCAACTGTTCGCCTTAAGTATTTCTGTCCAAACCCAGGGACTTATTTTTGGACCTTGAAGGCAACACTGCTTTCACTGATGGATGAGCAGCAGTGACTCAACCGTTTGCCCTCCTGCCCCCCCCCCCCCCCCCCCCCGGGTTGGCTCTCCAACACAGAAATGCTAACTTGCTCTTGAACTCCTTGTGTAAGTGCCAGCAGCCTGCTCCCTGTCCCTCTACTCTGCTTACACTCCCTAGGTGCCAGCTGCTGCTCTATCAACTTGTGCAAACTAACATGCACATCCAGATAAGAGCTAGGATGTGGTTATCTGCCCCACGTTCACAGGCCTGGGGGGGGAGGGTCGGCATGGTCTCTGGAGCGGGTCACTGTCATGGGTCGGGGCACGTTGAGCTGGCTCAGCAGCCCAAACTAAACGTGGACACTGCTTTTAGTCCAAGGGCCACCCACTAATAAAGGCTTCAGAAAAGGCATTGTGACCCAGGAAACAACACATTCATTAAATATTATAAATCAATGGTACAATTTCAATCAGGTCATTATGGTTCATTTCCCCTAACAACGGAGGTTGCCATGTTAGTAGTAACACTTTCTGTTGTCCATGCTTGCAGAAACCAATGTACGGACAAAATAATACGAGATAAGAAACTGTTCCAAGGTGTTTAAATTGCTTTATGTAGCTGTTGGAACCTTGAATGTTTTGAGAGCTGTGTTGGCTAGGAAATGTGCTGTCTTTAGTTTGGCAAGCAGCAATGATGGCCCTTGTAGGCTGTACGTCTTACATTAACTGAGAACGACTGTACATGGTTAAAACACATTTAATAGTTTTGGGGTTCATCTGGATCAGTGTTGCTTGAGCCTATGCAAGGACAAACACTGAACTCATGAATAGTTCTGTGTGCAACAAAAGTAACCAACGTCCTTTTTTTTTTTTTTTTTTTTTTCTTTTTATACATTTTTAAAAATAACACATGAATGCAATTTTTGAACCGGTGTTCATATTCATAACATTATCTATGTAATATATATATTTTTCACCATCTTGTGTGCTGGGTCACAGAACAGCAATTTATTTTGTGGGTGGCAATGGGACAATTTTAACCTGGGTTAGCTTTAGCTTAGCCACCATGTGGGCACATTCGGTGTGGACCAAAGTCTGAACCAGCAACTAAGCACTTAAGTGCCTTTACATTTGGTGGGATATGTTTTTTTTTGTGGGTGGGAGAAGAGAGAATTAGTTAAGAATAGTTGCTACTAGTTACTATGAAATTTGCGTTTGGTTGAATTCTATTTTTCGTTTATGGGTTGAGACACTCCCATTGAATTATGTATGTAGACTTTTTTTTGTGTTTTTTTTTTTTTTGGTGTCATGAAGTGTTTTTCTTAAGCCCAACCCCAAACCATACTTTGAAACTTAGCTGTCTAGTCATTCCAGTAATTATTTGTCATGTTCTGTCTGCATTTATTTTTTTTGCCCCCACCTCCCTCCCCTTCAATTTATCAAAACCAAAGCAACACCTGCAGCTAGTGCAATGACAAGCCATACATAACTGTCTGGCGTCAAATGACTTGTACACCCCACTCAATGGAAGCACTTTAGAGCCTTGTCTTACTCCATACCCAGCTAGTGGAGAGTGTACCTGTACATAAGCTATGGAGGAGACTGTATGTTGGCGGTGAGCTGGTTCTCAGGGAGGTTAAATGTGTTGAAGGGCTGTTTCAGACTTTTGAAGGCTGGGGTGTGAACTTTTTGAACCTTGGAACGTTTTTGTTTTTGAATTGTGCTCCCATCTTGGCCACCAGATTCCTATACTTGGTATTTGTCTCTCTCTCTGGTGTATATTAGAGAAGACTTCTCATCTGTCTCTGCCCTGAGACCATTTTTAATTTGTGAAAGCTTGTGTTTTGGAGCCGATGGTCTTAACCTTGGTTCTGATGAGTCACTTTTTTTCCACAGCATTACTTCATAATTCAGGTGGAGAGGAGCTGTCAGTCATTCCCACAAATGTTTACCACCATGCAAAGTGATAACTCAATTGAGCTTTGAGCCAGAACCAGCAGCTCAGTAGCTCTCCAGAACCAGGGTTGTAGACTCACTGATATTGAATTCGTGTAAATTCTGTGTCTGTGTCCCTTACCCTGCCTGAATGTGTTATGGTTATTGTGGTCTGTCTTTATCCTAACTGGGAATGTGTGCCTATTTATCAATTGTAAACAGAGATGAGTGTTCTGTATGCTCCCCCTAGATAACAATGGGTGTGACCAGGCTTGGCTACATGATATATCGCTGCCCATATTTGGGGTCGTATGTTTCATGGATGGTGCAAGTGATGTTTGTCCTATTTTTGCCCCTCTTGTCTGCTGTAATTCCATGTGATTTTGCGTTATGGTCCCCTCCATTGTCGATTGTCTGGATTTAGGGGGGGGGGGGGGGTGATTTTTCAAAGAGCAAGTCTTATCTTTTTGGAAAGTGATGATCCCTTTTTGAAGCTCTTTGCTATTTTTGCATTAAGAGTTGTGGAATTTTACAGCAGATGTTTTTTTGTGTGTGTATGAGGATGACTGTGGATGTGAGTTAAGTTAAAGATATGAAATTCTTGCACATTTTATTTTTTGAAATGGTTTAATGGCAAAGAGCTGTCAGCTTTCTGATTATGATGTTGATATCATTATACTATTTCATTTCAGCACTTTTACCTTTTAGTTTTCCTCTTGGATAGAAATGTACATCAGGAAAATGTGTTTGAAGAGGGAAAAACAACATTTAAATAAAGTATTGAATCCCAAATGTTGTCAGAGTAATGGTGTTGCTATTCTGTAAATTCTTACCATTTTTAAATGTGTTTTGTGTTTAGGTTTTAAAATGTTTGGTTGCACTTTGAGATGTGTGTCAGTGGGTACATTGTGTGCATGTTTTGTTGCCTTAGTTAAGCTAACTTGTTCCTCAACTTCATGTGTAGTAAAAAAATATATATTATTAGACTAAAGCAACTTGGTCTATAGCCTCTTTTCTCATTTCGATCACAATAAGGAAATGGTTACGAACACTCAGGTCTTATTCCTACGCCTGTAATTGCTGAACTAACTCATTTTGATGCGGTCTGTTCCATGTAATGGTTTTCTAATGGGCGGGACATTGTTTTCCCAACATGCTGCATTGGACCACTTGGAAGCATCAGGGCCTACCTAGAGTCCAATGGCTAACTATCCATCAGTATTCACTTCACTATTCTCTCAGAGCAGGTCAGCCAACAATCTGGATTCTGGTGAGATTTTGGTATTCTAGTGCTTTCATACCTTGAAGTGTGAACCTGATCAATCACAACTTTTTTTTTGTGTTTAAAGAACTGGGTAAAAAGTGTTCAAACTATCCATCCATACGTAATGCTGGAAACCTCAAGCGTAGACACTGAATCACACCCTGCTGCCATTAATAAAAAGGTTATTTATCTGCTGGGAATTACTCATTGTGTAACTTAAGTGATTCAGCGGTGTCCCCCGCACAATCTCTTAACCACTTTTTCCACCGCCGTCAATGGGTAGTCATTGCCGTTAACACAAGGCACTCGCACTGTCTTTCTGTATAATTTAAACTCTTCCTTTGACTTTATTGAATTGATTGCAGAACAGTCTCCCGTAAGTCATTCAAGTCTAGGTTGAAAACGAAAGGAGATCGGGAATCTGGCATTCGGGCTCCTAGACTTTTGCAGATTCAGTGCCTCTTTTTAATTCCCTGCTGGACACTTTAACTTCTTTTTTATAAAGATAATTTTAATGTATGATCTTAATTACACATTTTCTCCCACCTGCCTTTGCTTCTTTATTTTACAATGTGATGCGCTTTGTTACTTGTATTGAAAGCTCTATGCAAAATGTAATTTAGACGCCATATGCTGATGGCACTGACATCCCTGCCGTGCGATCTGAGCAATACCGAATAGACTTACTTAGCCTTTAAAGCCAAGTGGGGGACTGATTTTAAAATTTGTAAACTTTAAATAGCCTCTGTCACTAAATTCCAAAGCACACTTCTGTCAGACGTGGACCTTTCTGGGTGTAGATCGTGGCTTCTCACTCTCTCCTACAGCCAGGTTCTGTTATCTCGGGTCGTAAATTCTCCCCTTTTCATGCAGAGAGGGAGACCACAGTAAACAAGGGATTTCACTTGGCTCCTAAATCCCCATAATGGGAGTTTTAAACAATGTCCACCTTTTGAGAGTATAGAAAAGGTCCATGGACACTTAAGGGACAGTTCTGTTGAGTGTGTTTCATTTTGTGACCTCACGAAGGACAGGAAACACACAACTATATCTCAATCTGTACAATTCTCAATTATGGGGTTTGCATCTAATTCTTGTATAAAATTAATGAGTAAAGATATTTGTTAAATGATGTGATGTTAACCTTTAATTTTGAGAGAATTTTATTCCCTGTAAAGTTTAAATAGTCAGCGACCACGCCGCCATGAGTACAGACATGATCTGGTGTCATAGAACCACCTTTTCTATTGTTACGAATAAAAACCCCTTCTGAGGTAATCCTCTTCAGACCACGCATACCTCAGTGTAAGCTGAGGTGGCACAGATTTCAGTACCAAGACTAAGTAAACCTACAGCGGATGCTGTGATTGCGAATAGTTGAGTAACAAAACTATACCACGTGGAGCATTGGCTACACGGCTGGAAATGGTTAAACTCAGACTATCAATCCCTACAGAATATGAGCAAATCTTATATGAAGTACTAGTCTGCAGCTAGAAATGACGTAAACCGAGGACTAGAATACAGACACCTGCCGAAACATCTATTCTGAGAACATTTCTGAATGGTACTCTGAAGTATTCATTCTAACCACGAAAGACTTTGACCTTCAGGGAAACAGAAAGAGAGACTCGAACTGACTCTCCAGCAGAGAGAAAAGACATATGGGCAGAAATTTATTTATTTCAATTATTCCCAATTTGAGTGAGCGTTCGTGTGCAAAGGATTAGCATTTCCATGAATATAATTATCCACTGTGTTCCCGCTTCTCTCTGTCCACACCCCCTTCCCTTTGTCCACCAAAGCCGTCATATCGGTTTAGACCACTAGGGGATCTTCCCTATCATTGTTAGTAACCAATATCTACTGTTTGTTTGTTTATGCATTTCTGTGATTGTTTAGTTAGTAAATAACTGATTAAACCAATTGGTGTACAGATGATTTATAGGACAGGCTGGGTTTGTGCAGATAACCAACAATTTACAAATTTACGGTAAAGAATAATTCATTAATAGACTAATTGATCAGATATTAAAATATCTGAAGTTATATTCAGAAAAATTCTAACTTTGTAATCTGAAGGTTTTCCGTGGTGCCCCGACTTCCTAGTTAATTACATTTATATAATTAGTTTAATCACGTAATAATAATTACAGAGAATTGATTTGGTAAAATAAGTCTTCACCTTTTAATGAAGCCAAAGACATGACACTTCACTCTGTCAGTGTCCTCAGTATAACTGCATGCCTGTCATGCTCTAAAGGCTTCTGCGGCTACAGGATGGTAAAACTCTCGTTTCCTGTGGGCATCAGTGGCCACATAGAGGTAGGTGACAGGAGGGTGGGCACAATGCATCCCTCCCAGGTCCCTGTCCAGCCCAATAGACAATCACCATCCGAAACCCACACACAAAAACAGCCCAGCGTATGGCCAGGCCAAACAATGCTTGATTTCTGGAATACTGCAAATAGAAATATGCAGAGAGACAATGAAAATGCAACATGCAGCAGAATGCTTAGAGGGGGAGGAAAGGGGCGAGGGAGAGACCCCATCGGGACAAGGCCACAATGAACCCGACTGTCCTCTCTCGCACACACACACAGTTGTGGTAATATATCCTAAAAGATACAGAAGGGTTCCCCAACTGGTGGCCAGTGGGTGGTTATATTTGGCCCCCCCAAAATTTTCAGAGCAAAATATACATACTTTTTAATTTTTTTATATTAACATTTTATTGTTGAACATAAAAGACTGTAAAAACACCAGGAAATCAGTTTCAAATGATTTATAATAATAATTTTAGAAATCTGTCCCCAAGTATTCCCATAAAGATGTGATTGTATACAAATGTAAGCACATTTAGAAATGAATGTTTTAGTCAAATATCAGTGGGCTTCTGTGGTCAATTTGACTTTTTAAAATTATGTTCCGTCCCCCAGACCATCCGCTCAAGAAAATCGGCCTGCGGCTGAATCAAGTTGATGATCTCTACAATATCTCCTCTGCTCTACTTGGTTTGTATCTGAGGTCTCTGGGCCAAATGCCACTAATTAGCTCTGTGGTTGATTTAAGGTTGATGTAACTCACATGTACAACCCAAAAATGTGTTGATCAAGGTGATCTATAGCACCGATCACATCTGTTTTAAAGGGTGTGATGACATGACTGATTGTGTGTTTGTTGTGCTTGATACAGACTGGGACCACATGTTAGTGAACCCCCCACTCCTGGGCTTGTCCACGTAGTAGGCTCAAAGTCAGGAGAAGTTCAGAGAAGGGGAAAGAGTTTCTGGGTAACACAGCCTCAGCTCCACAAGCAGTGCTGGGGGCAATGTAATACCTAGTCAATTGTACAACTGAATGCATTCAACTGAAATGAGTTGTGTTCTCTATAGAGCAGTGTAAAACAGAGATCCACTCGGTGTGTTAGTGTGTGTAAAAGGGGGAAGAAATAAAGCGTGACACCTCTTATCGCAATGAGTCCTGGTCAGCATGACTGTACAACACTCTGAGGCATCCTCCTGACTCTGTAGGCCTCAGTCGTGGCCTGTGGAACTAACTTCTGAGAAATATAGCAGTTTGAGCAAACTGTCCCTCCCGTTCAGGAAATGGATAAGCTGCACAAACATCCCCCATTTCCCCCCAGCAACAGCCCTAAAGCAAGGAGTGCCATTGAGGCAGATACCAATGTGGTTGAAACGGAGAGAGCAAGACAGAGAGTGAGAGAATAGACTGGCCTGCATGCACTACTGCATGTTTCCGGCGGAGACATTTCTCAGAAGCACCTCTATATCACCATTTGACCCCCTCCCCTAACTTCCAGTTATGTGTGTGAACTTCCAGTTACAAAATTTTGAAATCAGTTTAGATACTTTTGAAAAACTAGATAGTACTTATTGGATTACTTTGAATTCCAGAAAAGATGCAAAAAATACATTGTCACCTTTTTGTGTTTTCTCAATGGAATTAAATTCATCATTGAAAAAAGGCGCAAGTTTAAGTTTGTTCCACCTGAGTGAGTCTGACCACAAGACAGAGACCACTGTGATAACACACCAAAAGCTTTTGATGGATACTTTTTGTCTTCCAATGCCACTTAAGGGGAAAGTAATCCAAAATAACAAAGTAATCATATTAAGTTACTGAGTTTGGGTAATCCAAAAGCTACATGAATAATTACAATTTTGGACAGGCTACTAGTAACTGTAATGGATTACATTTAGAAAGTAACCTACCCAACACTCAAACTCAGCATATGTCAGCTCAATCTGAAATTACTTAATGTCTATTGCCCAATCTGTAACACTTCAGCAATACAGGTTGAATAGAGCCCTAAAACCATAATAATTTGGGGAGACTGTATTAATAATGTAGGCATTAGCTGTGCAGCTCCCAGAGGCCAATTCTAGGAGACTCCAGGATTGACCCTTTTGACTCATAACATACTGTTATCATCTGCTGTTGCCTAGTCAGTTTATCCCTACCTATAGTGTATGTACATATCTACCTCAATTACGTCGTAACTCTGCACATCACCACATCACCTCGGTACTGGTACCAAGTGGTACCAAGTTATCGTTACTCATTGTGTATTTATTCCTCGTTATTATTTCCCTTTTTCTTCTCTGCATTGTTGGGAAGGGCCCGCCCCCCCCCCACTACAGCAGAAAATCTTTGATGAATGGATAGTTAGAGTAAAGGTGAACATTCGTCAGCGTTTGTCTCCAACATGAAACAGTGCAGATATTTCAGAGGAGTAATTCTTGGCTGCTCTAATAGACGGAAATGTGCAGTGGCGAGCCTTAGGCTACATGTTTTACAATCACATGCAGGGTCACTCGTAGGTCTTATGTGTTCTGTGTACTAAAGAAATGTGGTTTGATGGTGATCTGTTCAGACTATTCTCCTAAGCGTGTGTAACTGTAAGTAATTACTGATATGTATGTATGTATGTATATATATATGTGTGTGTAATCATCTGGAAGTCAGGTTTCTGTGGAGTCCGCATTTATTCCACATCAAAGGAAGAGATGTAAGGTGTATTGGACTCAAGCACATGGTGATCATTGACAACCTTGAAATCATCCACATAAGAGAGTGCCCATTGGGACTAAAGTCCTTTACTAATCAACAGCTACATAGAAAATTAAATGGGCAGCACTCCAAAGGATCCCTTCTTCATCCTCCAGTGTAAAAATTAGTGAAACTGAAAGCCAGAAACAGAACACACTTTCTGTGATCAGAAACTAAAAGAGCATGTCTCTCTTAATCGCTGTTAGTGTAGCAGTGTTGACCCTTCTGCCTGACCTCTCTCTCACCCATTCCTCTGTGGAGAGCAGAGCGAAAGGTGGCCAGGTGTGTGTATGTTGCTTTGTCCACCACACCATTGTACCCAAGTAATCCCTCCTTCACAACAGGAAGTCTGTGAATGATGGATTTACCCCGCTTTTCATCCCATCCCTCGCTCCTTCCAGCTTTGTCTCTGTCCAGAGTTTTAATCCGGCTTTGATTAATAAATGGATAACAAAAAAAAGACCAGATAAAGGTGATGGATGGAGGGTTAGGGACAGGGCAGGTGGAGGGAAAGGGGCACGGGAGCAGAGGAAAGGGAGAAAAGAGGGAAATAGAGTAGCGCGGACAGGTTTTAGTCAATGAGACCACTTCACAGCTTCCTGGAAGAGATTGCTCTTTTCTGTGGAAGGCAAGTGTAATGGGAAAAAAGGATTCCGTGTCAAACACCTGCTGTTTGTCCCTCCACTGCTTATCTGTTGTTTTCTCCTGTCCTTACAGTAATGTTGGGCCATGGCACAGATGCTTCCACAACGGTTTGATAGAAGCCATTTTAAAATCAAATGTTCAACGTGGACTTGAATCATTACAATTCATACATTAGAGTACAGTATGATTATACATGTACATATTGTCAAACTGGATCAGACTAAACAAAAATCCTACACTGAAAAAACAATCATGGCAACGTCTTTTGAATGTTCCTTGTTGTGATTAATGTGATTTGTTAGTGAGCTTACAAGTTAGGGTGAGATAAGGAACTGGTAATAAAAGTTCACAAAAACAATGTATAAGTGTATTTCTCGAAAGCGCACACATCCTCACAATATTGGTAAGCAGCAGATACAATTTCAAACAGCACAAGGTCAGACTAAATCAGAATGGTACAACTGTTTATTTTCATGTCTTTAACTCAAAATGAAAAACTCTACATCATTAACATGACACAGAATGTATTGGGATGCAGCTCAAATCTCTGATTACATATTCTCTCTAATAGCCCAATAAAACAACACTAACTACAGCTGATACTTACATGTCTCAGGAAAGCTTGTGCGTTAATTGACAGTAGAGCAAGGCTGGCATACAGTGAAAAAAATCACAATGTAATAGAGGTAACAAAGGAGAATCAAGTTAAACATACTTATGAAGTAACTGACTCCATGGTAAAGTTCAACATACTTATGAAGAAACTGACTCCATGGTAAAGTTCAACATACTTATGAAGTAACTGACTCCATGGTAAAGTTCAACATACTTATGAAGAAACTGACTCCATGGTAAAGTTAAACATACTTATGAAGAAACTGACTCCATGGTAAAGTTAAACATACTTATGAAGAAACTGACTCCATGGTAAAGTTAAATACTTATAAGTAACTGACTATGAAGAAACTGACTGACCCATGGTAAAGTTAAACATACTTATGAAGAAACTGACTCCATGGTAAAGTTAAACATACTTATGAAGTAACTGACTCCATGGTAAAGTTAAACATACTTATGAAGTAACTGACTCCATGGTAAAGTTAAACATACTTATGAAGTAACTGACTCCATGGTAAAGTTAAACATACTTATGAAGTAACTGGGCGGCAGGGTAGCCTAGTGCTTAGAGCGTTGGACTAGTAACCGAAAGGTTGTAAGTTCAAATCCCCGAGCTGACAAGGTACAAATCTGTCGTTCTACCCCTGAACAGGCAGTTAACCCACTGTTCCTAGGCCATCATTGAAAATAAGAATTTGTTCTTAGCTGAATTGCCTAGTAAAATAAAGGTAAATAAAATAAAACTGACCGCATGCGGAACACAATCATTAGTTCATTTGGTATTCAGAAATCCAAAATTACGCATTGATGTCACTAGGAGATTTGTGCAAAATAAATTCTGGATACAAGATGTATAAAGTTAGGATGCTGCACTATTATTGCATTCCTAACATCTAGCGTGTAACTTTAACTGTGATAATGGGCATTGGAAGATGCAGCATCCCATGGTATAAATTCAATGTAAAGAAAAATAGGAACCGTTTGGTTCTTCATTAAAAAAACATTCTTACACACAGTACCGCACTAAGTACACTCCAGAAACAAACTATCTGCCTGTGTTTTCAAGAGAAAAAAAAGAATGCTAGTATTTATTATTTTAACAAACGCTCTTAATCCGTTCAACAATTAACTTCTATGGCATTTAATGAATGTTCTCTGACAGAAGCAGTAGAAGTGTGTTGATGGTTTCATTGTTTCAAGTGACACACACACACACACACACACACACACACACACACACACACACACACACACACACACACACACACACACACACACACACACACACACACACACACACACACACACACACACACACACACACACACACACACACACAAAGAAAAAAAAAACGACCATTCGGTGAAGTTTTGCAAAAATAAAAAATGTGAAACATAACATGAGCGATGTCACTCTCACACAGGAGGGCAGGTTTTTAAGATAGGCCAGCGGAGTGTCCTGGGATAGGTTGGTGAGTTCACACAGGCTCCGTCACAGAGAGATATATCCTTCTATCCGTCTGTCATCTGATTGCATCACACTGCTAATAAAAACATCATCTTAGGTTCATCAGTATCCAGGCTCTTCAGTGTCAGCGTCCGGTATACTGTCCTTGTGAGGTCCCAGACAACGCCCACTGAGGCCCTGGGTGGCTTATAGTCTGGTCAGAGAGCTAAACCACAGGGGTCCTGCTGGTCAGAACATGGAAGTGGAGCCAGTCATGTGACTGTAGATGTAGTTATGCTGCGTTCATAACCAAGTATGAAAGTGTTAATTACCAGTTGGATGCACTCACATGCTTTGAACTCTTAAAGTCTTATTAATGAATATATTCTTTCTACAGCTTATCAGTGTACACCCAATATGTACACCCAAGATGCTTATTATGCATTATGGTTGAACCAAAAGATTCCATGTAACAAACATTAAATTGGAAACAATTAAATGTATACAGTACCAGTCAAGAATTTGGACACACCTACTCATTCAAGGGTTTTTCTAAATTTCTACTATTTTCTACATTGTTGAATAATAGTGAAGACAAACTATGAAATAACACATGTAATCATGTAGTAACCAAAGAGTGTTATATATGCTAAATATATGCTATTTTAGATTCCTCAAAAGTAGCCACCCATTGCCTTGATGACAGCTTTGCACACTTTTGGCATTCTTTCAACCAGCTTCACCTGGAATGCTTTTCCAACAGTCTTGAAGGAGTTCCCATATATGCTGAGCACTTGTTGGCTGCTTTTCCTAAACTCTGCAATCCAACTCATCCCAAACCATCTCAATTGGGTTGAGGTCAGGTGATTGTGGAGGCCAGGTCATCTGATGCAGCACACAATCACTCTCCTTCTTGGTCAAATAGCCCTTACACAGCCTGGAGGTGTGTTGAGTCATTGTCCTGTTGAAAAACAAATGATAGTCCCACGAAGTGCAAACCAGATAAAATGGCATCATCACTGCAGAATGCTGTGGTAGCCATGTTGGTTAAGTGTGCCTTGAATTCTGAATAAATCACAGACAGTGTCACCAGCAAAGCACTATCACACCTCCTCCTCCTCCATGCTTCACGGTGGAAAATACACATTGCGACTGCACTTGAAGAAACTTTCAAAGTTCTTGAAATGTTCCGCATTGACTGACCTTCATGTCTTAAAGTAATGATGGACTGTCGTTTCTCTTTGCTTATTTGAGCTGTTCTTGCCATATGGACTTTTTTTCTCCAAATAGGGCTATCTTCTGTATACCAACTCTACTGTACCTTGTCATAACACAACTAATTGGCTCAAATGCATTAACTTTTAACAAGGCACACCTGTTCATTGAAATGCATTCCAGGGGACTACCTCATGAACCTGTTTGAGAGAATGCCAAGAGTTTGCAAAGCTGTCATCAAGGCAAAAGGTTGCTACTTTGAAGAATCAAGTATATTTTGATTTAACACTTTTCTTGGTTACTACATGATTCCATGTGTTATTTCATAGTTTTGATGTCTCTATTATTCTACAATGTAGAAAAGTTTTATTTGATTTTTTAAACTAACCTAGAACGAGTGTGTCCAAACTTCTGTTACTGTGAAATTAATTTAAACAATGTATGTTGATACTAATATTATGTAGAATATCTAATTATGTTGCCATATGATAATAACCTAATATATTCATGCTGTAAACTATAGTCTTAACAGTGTCACTCAATTCATTCTAATCAACCTAATAACACTGACACACCCCTCACTGTTGTCATTGGTTGCACCGTTTGTCCAAATAAAGGGTAATGTCATGAATGCTTGAACCAGGTCAAGGCGGCACAGGGATGCCAAAACATTGGTTTACCCAATAAATTACTGGGAGTTCATAGTGTGCAACTCTATTTTTTATAGCCGACCAGCTGCCTCAACCATAAATTAAAAGTACAGCTATTATGCTTGTAAACAAATGAGTGTTCACAAACCATATTAATATATATTGCTTTGTTGTTGCATTTATCTGCTGAAAATTACATGGCTGGAGCGCAGGGGTGATAGACAAGGTTCCCACTAGTAATTACCAGTTGGAGGGGCATTCAAGTGGATTTTTCCCAGTCGTATGTGGTAGAAACCTCCTTCTCACTTGGATATTAATGCAGAATGAGTCTCAGGGTGTTTCTCAATATGCATACTACCGTGCTCCACACTCTCACTCTCATTGAGTACGTTCTTATGAGGACGAGAGTGTGGAGAATGCATAACACATCACATCTGAGAAGCACTCGCACTCCCCCTACTGTATTACCTCCCCAGTCACTGAACCTTCTTCCAGCCACAATGGCAACAAGACAAAACAAGATATTCACAAAGCAACATTTTACTTTATAATTATCAGCTAGTTTTGAGAATCGTAAATGTAGCTAACCAGATACTTCATTAACAGGCAAAAATGACCTAAAGCTAATATTTTGCAATATGTCAATTATTTGTAGCTATCTGGCTGACTAACATTGGTAGCTAGCCAGTTAGCCCTATTAGCCTGACTTATGTGCTTGTTATCTACGGTCCGTAGGCAGTTAAACATGCCAAAATGAACACAGCATGTATTTATTAACATATAATGATAAAGTATTGTAGTCAGGAAACATTTGAGATGTGAATAGGCAACATGTCAGAGTGTATTTACTCTGCTTCAGCTAAAATAATGGCCACCAATGATTTCAGGAAATTCTCCATCATTTCTAACGTTGTTGCATCATATTTCCTTAATACTTTCCATTGAAGCAAGCATCAATGCATACTTCAAAATATGTCCAAAACGGAGTGTGCATTCAAGAAGTGCCTTCGGTGCTGTTTCGCATACTTTGATTTGGACTCATACTTCAACCCTCCCGTGCGCCTATTTGCGTGGAATATGGAAGTATGCATTTTGAGAAACACCCTCAGAGTCCTTGGCTTTTCTCTCTCTCTGCTGGAGTTCTGATTGGTTCACACCTAAAACACACACGGACAAATACATACAGGTCGTGTCATTACAATGAGGCTATAAACATTGCTTGACATTTTACTATCAGGTTACACACTGCACTGTGTGTATATATAGTAGTAGTCGGCGGAGAGCATTTTTACTGCGAAAAAGATGTTACCAAAAAAGGCAATGAAAGCAGAAGTGAAAATCAAATGAAAGATATTAAAGAGTGATTGTATAATTCTCTCGTTCATTTGTAGGCCTGGTTTGCCTCGGAGTTGAGTTTGAGTTGAGTAGAGCACACAAACCTGAGTGTATATACAGTTGAAGTCGGAAGTTCACAGACCCCTTAGCCAAATACATTTAAACTCAGTTTGTCACAATTCCTGTCATTTAATCCTAGTAAAAATTCCCTGTCTTAGGTCAGTTAGAGATGAGATGTTGCTTCAATATATTCACATAATTTTCCTACATCATGATGCCATCTATTTTGTTAAGGGCACCAGTCCCTCCTGCAGCAAAGCACCCCCACAACATGATGCTGCCACCCCCGTGCTTCACGGTTGGGATGGTGTTCTTTGGTTTACAAGCCTCCCCGTTTTTTCTCCAAATATAATGATGGCCAACAGTTCTATTATCTTTGTTTCATCAGACCAGAGGAAATTTATCCAAAAAGTACGATCTTTGTCCCCATGTGCATTTGCAAACCGAGTCTTGCTTTTATATGGCGGTTTTGGAGCAGTGGCTTCTTCCTTGCTGAGAGGCCTTCAGGTTATGTCGATGTAGGACTCGTTTTACTGTGGATATAGATACTTTGTACCCGTTTCCTCCAGCATCTTCACAAGGTCCTTTGCTGTTGTTCTGGGATTGATTTGCACTATTCGCACCAAAGTACATTCATCTCTAGAAGACAGAACGCATCTACTTCCTGAGTGGTATGACAGCTGCGTGGTTCCATGGTGTTTATACATGCATACTATTGTTTGTACAGATGAACATGGTACCTTCAGGCATTTGGAAATTGCTCCCAAGGAGGAACCAGACTTGGTTCTTGGCTGGTCTTGGCTGATTTCCCAATGATGTCACGCAGAGGCACTGAGTTTGAAGGTAGGCCTTGAAATACATCCACAGGTACACCTCCAATTGACTCAAATTATGTCACTTAGCCTATCAGAAGCTTCTAAAGCCATGACATCATTTTCTGGAATTTTCCAAGCTGTTTAAAAAGGCACAGTCAACTTAGTGTATGTAAACTTCTGACCCACTGGAATTGTAATACAGTAATTTGTAAGTGAAACAATCTGTAAACAATTATTGTAAAAAATGACTTGTGTCATGCACAAAGTAGATGTCCTAACCGACTTGCCAAAACTATAGTGTGTTAACAATACATTTTTGGAGTGGTTGAAAAATGAGTTTTAATGACTCCAACCTAAGTGTAGGTAAACTTCCGACTTCAACTGTACACAAACTGGCATATTTCAACTAAATGTCTCTGGATAGGAATGCCTACTGAGTAGACAACCCTGAAGTCATTAAAATGGCAGTGTTTGCTGGTACATTATTGTAATGTACTGAGTTGCATCTACAACAGTGGACATCTCACTATTCTAGAATTTTCCAACATAGAAAGTGGTAAGCAGGCCTGTGTACAGTAATACTCATTACTTCCTCTGGGCAGTTCAATTCCCTGTGTCGACTATTTCCTCATGAGGTAATTTCTCTCTGTTCACAGCCTTGTGGCTAAACCCTCATGGTACCAACGCTTGGTCTGAAAATTGAAAGATCATTTAAACTAAACTAATGTTCTGCAGGGAAAGCTACCACTCTGCAGGGAAACCTAACGGGCTAGGGCTAACACCGGCCACTCTGCAGGGAAAGCTAACGGGCTAGGGCTAACACCGGCCGCTCTGCAGGGAAAGCTGAAGGGTTAGGGCTAACACCTGCCTCTCTGCAGTCCAGCTGTTGATGCACTCATAGGCCAGGATAGTGAGGGGAGAGACTGAGGTAGTTACCATAGTTAGCATGAAAAGCTAAAAGTGCAACACTTTGCAACATCAACTAATCTACATACAGATAGATCCATAATGGAGCCTCCACTTCAAAGAAATTCCCTTCCCTACCCAATCTAACCAAACACAGGCAAGGCAAAACAAGGACAAGAAGAGATATCAGCACAGTGGTGTATTACTGCAGATATAGACCACATACACACTTTCAGTGGGCATTGCGCATACTCCCTTCTTCATCCACACTGATACGCATCCAAGTAGTCTAGCGGAAGTGCAGTGTATTCAGAATCGTTGACTTTTCCCACGTTACAGCCTTATTCTAAAATTGATACAATTATTTAAAATGAATTTACAGAAATACCTTATTTACATAAGTTTCAGACACTTTGCTATGGTGCATCCTGTTTCCATCGATCATCCTTGAGATGTTTCTACAGCTGATTGGAGTCTACCTGTGGTCAATTAAATTGATTGGACATGATTTGGAAAGACACACACACACACACACACACACGTCTATTTAAGGCCCCACAGTTGACAATGCATATCAGAGCAAAAACAAAGCCATGAGGTCAAAGGAATTGTGCGTAGAGCTCCAAGACAGGTTTGTGTTGAGACAGATCTGGGGAAGGGTACAAAAACATTTCTGCAGCACTGAAGGTCCCCAGTGGCCTCAATCATTCTTTTTATTTTTGTTAGATTTATTTTTTCCACAAACAAATAAAAAAATAAAACATTGTACAGCATAAAACATTGAGCATGACATCAATACAAATCCTCCAACATAGCACAGTCAAATAGTGTCTCACAAGTTACAATACAGAACTGAATGGGTTCACAAGTAATCACCTCCCAGTCTTAGAAACATTACAAATAAAATGCATCCAGCTTCTAGAATTGTCATTTCTATCAGTGATACTAGCAACCATTTGTTCATTAGATGCAACCTCCAACATTGATTGGAGGCATGACCCTTCCAAATTCTCAGGATTACTCTAGCTGCTGTAACGATACCAACAGTGATCAGTGCAAATTCCTAATTTATTACCTAATGTAACTCCGTTCTATTGCCCAAGAGACAGTCCTCCAGATATTTCAAAACATCTTTCCAGAAAGGTATAACTAATGTTCATTCCCATATTGCGTGTTGCATATCCCAGTGTCTTTTTGACATTTCCAACACAGAGAATTGTTGGTCAGCCCCATCTTACGAAGCCCTGTTGGGGTCTAATAAAACCTATGTAGTATCCTATATTACATTTCCCCCTGGCTTCCCTTATGTTCCTCCCTGAGCTGGACAAGATCTTCAAACAGTTATCATCCTCTATTTCACACTTAGGTCAATTTGATATATTGTTCTGAGGTGTTTACAGTCTTTACTCTGCAGATGACGAAATATTGAGTAGAAAATGGCTGCTTTATGTTTGGGTAATTCCAAATACTCAGCTATTGTGTTCTTTCCTGGATTTCATTGATAACCGGTTAACAAACATTCTCTCAATTGTAAATATTTCCAGAAATGTCCCTCGTCTCCAACATCCTATTTTCGTACCAAATCGGAGTAAGACATTAAAACATCTTCATTGTACAGATCACCTATAGTATGAATTCCTTTCATTAGCCACTGTTTCCAGTACACAGCCTTCGTCCCAATCCGTAGCCTAGGATTGTGCCACAATGATGAGGATCCTTGTTTTAGATGTGAAATTCCACATCTTGTGTACTATTCCTACACTTCTGAGTGTAACAAAATTGAGTTGGGAGAGGTCCATTTAAACTCCCATGTAAGACTATGTGAGAGTATCTACAGAAGTGAAAGGATAACTTTATTGTTATCTATTGTTATACAATCCAAGCCAGCATCCCTTTGCCCCAAAGCTTTGCCAAAATATCCATTTCAAATGATAAATTGTACAATGTAACATCTGGTAAAGCCAAGCCTCCAACATCCCTTGGTGAGCACATTTTCTTCATATTAATCCTGTGTTTTTCCCGATCCCACAAAGTATTTAGTTCATTTGTCATGTTGTTCAGTCTGAAATATTCATAGGTAACATTGCATAGATATAATACAATTGTGGGACCACAACCACTAATCACATTGATCTTTCCCCAAAGTTACCTTTTACCATTTTTCTAAATTGGTCTTAATCTTTAATCGTAGTGGCTCAAAATGTGTCTCTTCACTTGGTCCAAATTTAAGCTCAACTTAATGCCCAAATATTTAATCCCAGTAGGAACCCATTTGAAATTAAATAGGGTAACGGTTCCATAGAAACATATGGCATTAATTGGCATTGCTTCTGACTAATTGCAAGATGGCGCTAACAGAAATGGTCGCCTCGCTTCGAGTCCTTAGGAAACTATACAGCATTTAGTTTTTTTAATGTATTATTTCTCACATTGTTACCCCAGGAAATATTAAGTCTTATTACTACATACAGACAAACTGAGCAACAGCACCTCTTCAACCTCAGGAGGCTGAAGAAATGTGACTTGTCACCCAAAACTCTCAAACTTTTACAGATGCACAATTGAGAACATCCTGTCGGGCTGTATCACAGCCTGGTACTGCAACTACATCGCCCTCAACCGCAAGGCTCTCCAGAGGGTGTTGCGGTCTGCACAACGCATCACCGGGGGCAAACTACCTGTCCTCAAATGACACCTACAGCACCCGATGTCACAAGAAGGCCAAAAAGATCATCAAGGACAACCACCCAAGCCAATGCCTGTTCACACCGCTACCATCCAGAAGGAGAGTTCAGTACAGGTGCATCAAAGCTGGGAACAAGGGACTGAAAAACAGCTATCATGACCATCAGACTGTTAAACAGCCATCACTAAATCAGAGAGGCTGGTCCCTACATTGAGACCCAATTTAATAAATGGATCACTAATCACTTTAAACAATGCCACTTTAATGATGTTTACATATCTTATCTTACTCATAGCCTATGTATATACACTGTATTTTATACCATCTATTGCACTTGCGTATGCCGCTCGGCCATCGCTCATCCATATATTTCTATGTACATATTCACCCCTTTAGAATTGTGTCTTTTATTAGGTAGTTGTTGGGAAATTGTTAGATATTACTGCACTGTTGGAACTAGAAGCACAAGCATTTCGCTACACTCGCATTAACCTCTGCTAACTATGTGTATGTGGTCGATAAAACTGTATTTGATTTATTCCAATTGATTTTGTAGCCTGCCATACTAGAATATGATTCAATACAAGTAATCATGGTACAGACTGAAGAGGATCAGAGTCCAGCAGTAGAATATCATCTGCATACATAAGCAGCTTGAATTATTTTCCTCCTCAATGTACACCCCTTATTTCTGGATCTGTTCTTATCATTGTCGCAAGGGCTCTAAAACTATGGTGAACAGGAGAGGGGAGAGCGAGCAACACTGCCTTGTGCCTCTAGAAAGACAAAAAAAAGGAGACCTAATTCCATTTGTAATGATGCTTTAGGATTAGAATAGAGGACCCTATCCATTTACAAGTCAGGCCAGAACCACGTTTTTCTAGGATTCTTAAGAGAAAAGCCCACTCTACCCTATCAAATGCCTTCAGAATCTAAGGAGAAAGCAGTGATAAGAACTATATTTGATTGGTTTAACTAAATGAGATGTAAGAGCCTCATATCAGTTTTTTTTTAAACCTTTATTTTACTAGGCAAGTCAGTTAAGAACAAATTCTTATTTTCAATGACGGCCTAGGAACAGTGGGTTAACTGCCTGTTCAGGGGCAGAACGACAGATTTGTACCTTGTCAGCTCAGGGATTTGAACTTGCAAACTTTCGGTTACTAGTCCAACGCTCTAACCACTAGGCTACCCTGCCGCCCAGTTGAAGTCTGGTTCTTAATAAATCCTACTTGGTCACTATGTATAATATTAGGTAGTGCCTTCTAAGCGTATTGCTAGGGTCTTCGTAAAAATCTTACTATCCACATTGAGGCTGATCGCTCTAAAATTCCCAGGTTCTGTAGTATCTCTATCCTTTTTAGGAATCAGCCATATCAAAGCCTCATTAAAGGTGTCCGGAAGGGAGTCATTTTTAAATGCCTCCTGGGAAAACCACTGTCAACAGGTTTAATAATGTATATTGAATTTTTATAATATTCTATAGGAAGGCTGTCCAGACCCAGGGATTTCCCTGCTTTCATAGATAAAATGGCAGCTCTAACATCCTCTTCTGTTATAGTACAGTCCATGTCCTCTTACCTAGATTATCAGATAGCCAGGTATTCTGTACTCATATCTATAGGGCTCGCTGAAAAGGAGGATGTGTATAAATTAGTGATGCACCGATATTACTTTTTTGGCAGATACAGATATCCAATTATTTTCTTGTCAAAAAAAAAGATATTTAACATTTTAGAAGCCTTTTAAGCATTCATTACAGTTAAATAGTTGAAACCCACACATGGATGCAGCGGTCTAAGGCACTGCATCTCAGTGCAAGAGTCACTGGTTCGAATCCAGGCTGTATCACATCCGGCCATGATTGGGAGGGCGATGATTGGCCCAGTGTCATCTGGGGTAGTCTTACATTGTAAATAAGAATTTGTTCTTACATGACTTGCCATGTTAAATAAAAGGTTGCACACAAAAACAAAACATTTTATTTTGTTGGCATTTACATACACTACCGTTCAAAGGTTTGGAATCACTTAGAAATTACCTTTTTTTTAAAGGCAACTTTTTTGTCCATTAAAATACAGTGTAGACATTGTTAATGTTGTAAATGACTATTGTAGCTGAAAACGGCTGATTTTTTTGTGTGTAAGATCTACATAGGCGTACAGAAGCCCATTATCACCAACCATCACTCCTGTATTCCAATGGCACGTTGTGTTAGCTAATCCACGTTTATCATTTACAAAAAAGGCTAAATAATCATTAGAAAACCCTTTTGCAATTATGTTAGCACAGCTGAAAACTGTTGTTCTGATTTAAAAAGGCAATAAAACTGGCCTTCTTTAGACTAGTTGAGTATCGGGAGCATCAGCATTTGTGGGTTTGATTACAGGCTCAAAATGGCCAGAAACAAACGACTTTTCTTCTGAAACTCGTCAATCTATTCTTGTTCTGAGAAATGAAGGCTATTCCATGCGAGAAATTAACAAGAAACTGAAGATCTCATACAACGCTGTGTACTACTCCCTTCACAGAACAGCGCAAATTGTCTCTAACCAGAATAGAAAGACCCCGGTGCACAACTGAGCAAGAGGACAAGTACATTAGAGTGTCTAGTTTGAGAAACAGTGGCCTCACAAGTCCTCAACTGGCAGCTTCATTAAATAGTACCCGCAAAACACCAGTCAACGTCAACATTGAAGAGGCGACTCCGGGATGTTGGCCTTCTAGGGCAGACTGGCAAATAAAAAAGATGGGCACAACAAACACTGGAAAGAGATATGGCTTTTCCTTTGCAACTCTGCAGTTTCTGTTTTCAGGCTGGTTGTATTGGTGCTGGCTACAGTTAAAGTTGGAAGTTCACACACTTAGGTTGGAGTCATTAAAACTCGTTTTTTTAACCACTCCGCAAATGTCTTGTTAACAAACTATAGTTTTGGCAAGTGGGTTAGGACATCTACTGTGTGCATGACAAGTAATTAATCCAACAATTGTTTACAGACATTATTTCAGAAGTTTACAAACACGAAATTGACTTTGCCTTTAAACAGCTTGGATAATTCCAGAAAATAATGTCATAGCTTTAGAAGCTTCTGATAGGCTAATTGACATCAATTGAGTCAATTGGGGGTGTACCTGTGGATGTATTTCAAAGCCTACCCTCAAAATCAGTGCCTCTTTGCTTATCATAGAAAATTAGAAACCAGCCAAGACCTCAGAAAGAAAATTGTAGACCACCACAAGTCTGGTTCATCCTTGGGAGCAATTTCCAAATGACTGAAGGTACAATGTTCATCTGTACAAACAATAGTACGAAAGTATAAACACCATGGGACCACACAGCTGTCATACCGCTCAGGAAGGAGACGCATTCTGTCTCTTAGAGATAAATGTCCTTTGGATGCGAAAAGTGCAAATCAATCCCAGAACAACAGCAACACAAAGACCTTGTGAAGATGCTGGAGGAAACGGGTACAAAAGTATCTATATCCACAGTAAAACGAGTCCTATATCAACATAACCTGAAAGGCCACTCAGCAAGGAAGAGGCAACTGCTCAAAAACCACCATAAAAAGCCAGACTACGGTTTGGAACTGCACATGGGGACAAAGATTGTACTTTTTGGGGAAATGTCCTCTGGTCTGATGATACAAAAACAGAACTGTTTGGCCATAATAACCATTGTAATGTTTGGAGGAAAAAGGGGGAGGCTTGCAAGCAGAAGAACACCATCCCAACCGTGAAGCAAGGGGGTAGCAGCATCATGTTGTGGGGGTGCTTTGCTGCAGGAGGGACTGGTGCACTTCACAAAATAGATGGCATCATGAGGATGGAAAATGATGTGGATATATTGAAGCAACGTTTCAAGACATCAGTCAGGAAGTTAAAGCTTGGTCGCAAATGGGTCTTCCAAATGGACAATGACCCCAAGCAGACTTCCAAAGTTGTGGCAAAATGGCTTAAAGGCCTCCCGGGTGGCGCAGTGGTTAAGGGCGCTGTACTGCAACGCCATCTGTGCCATCAGAGACTCTGGGTTCGCGGCCGGGCTTTGTCGCAACCAGCCGCGACCGGGAGGTCCGTGGGGCGACGCACAATTGGCCTAGTGTCGTCCGGGTTAGGGAGGTAGGGATGTCCTTGTCTCATCGCGCACCAGCAACTCCCGTGGCAGGCCAGGCGCAGTGCGCTAACCAAGGTTGCCAGGTGCACTGTGTTCCCTCCGACACATTGGTACGGGTTGGATGTGCGCTGTGTTAAGAAGCAGTGCGGCTTGGTTGGGTTGTGTATTGGAGGACGCATGACTTTCAACCTTCGTCTCTCCGGATAACATACGGGAGTTGTAGCGATGAAACAAGATAGTAGCTACTAAAACAATTGGATACCACGAAATTGGGGAGAAAAAGGGGTCAAATTATATAAATTTTAAAAAACACAACAAAAATGACTTAAGGACATCAAAGTCACAGTAAAACGAGTGGCCATCACAAAGCACTGACCTCAATCCTATAGAACATTTCTGGGCAGAACTGAAAAGAGTGTGTGAGCAAGGAGGCCTACAAACCTCTGTCAGGAGGAATGGGCCAAAATTCACCCAACTTATTGTGGGAGCCTTCCTCAAGCTTCCCAAAACATTTGGCCCAAGCTGAACATTTTATAGGCAATGCTACCAAATACTAATTGAGTGCATGTACATTTGACCCACTGGGAATGTGATGAAAGAAATAAAAGCGGAAATCACTATTATTCTGACATTTCACATTCTTAAAATAAAGTGGTGATCCTAAATGACCCAAGACAGGGAATTTTTACTAGGATTGAATGTTAGGAATTGGGAAAAACTGAGTTTGTAGGCAATGGTGTATGTATGTGTATGTAAACTTCCGACTTCAACTGTAGCTTCCCCCGAAGTTGCGGTCGAACAAATTATGCTTTATTACCAAAGCGGTATTGAAAACACATCGTTCATGGCCTTTGTTTGCAGACGTTTATACAGCTTTGACAGTGGTACTGTATCTTTTGACACGCAAAGACCCAAATGGCGTGACGCTAATAGCAGTGGCGCCATCTGGTAGGGCAACATCTGAAAAATAGCGGACTTGGTAGTGTGTTCTGGCGCTTGACCAGTCGGCGAAAGCCAACATCACCCACAGAGAACGGTTGATTATCAAGGGCAATGAATTCCATTATCTTTGCTTTCATGAATTTCGGCCTTTGAATTTTCTTACTCTTTCAAATGACTGCTCGACTTGTTTACTGCTCGACCCACACAGCAGACATTGTGGGCTAGGTTAGGAACGCTGTATTGCACATCATTACATCATGTACCTACGTTATATTAGGTATGCACGTCAGCTTTGACATCGGCGTTAAAATAGACATCGGCCGATACCGATGTTGGCATTTTTAGTTAATATTGTCCGATTCCAATATGTTCACCTATATAATCATGCATCTATTATAAATCTTCATAAAAACATTGAAACACACTTTCTCTTTGATTGAAACACACTTTCTCTTTGATTGAAGTCACTATCTTATTGCCCTTCTTAATTGCTGGAATTATGTTAGAAGTGTTCAGCATTTTTAGTTGTCTCGCTAATAGCCTGCCTAGCGTCTCACCTCCCTCATAAAAACTGTTTTAAAAAGTATAAAACAGTACATATTCTGCCTTTTTGTTATCCATTTCATGTAACTGAAATGTCAATTTGCAGGCAGTTTGAAATGTGCCATCTGTAAAATGTCTTGTCAAATCCCTTCCAAACCACAAACTGGGTGTCTAATTTCTACTGCTTCAACCCTTCCACTCTTCTTTTTGGACACATGTGCCATTATATTCCAATAGATTATGTTTACATAACCATTAGCCATATTTGTGTTGATTAGTTACAGCCTGTGAGTGTGAAGTGTCCCATTTAACACAGGTATATAACATTTCACGATATATGCTGCAGCTGTACAATAAAACAGTTAAATAAAACGTAGAAAACCAATCCCAAAATAAAACATAGCAACTAGGAACGTAACGTTGCTTCTTGATGATAGATAACCTGCAGTCTCAACTCAAAATTCCTTATGGTCTGTGAGGCACTTGAAAGCCTAGGCTAAATTAGCAACACTCCCCTGTGTTCCGCAAACACATAAGCTACCTTCATTTGTATAGTAAACAGCATACAATTCAACTTGTAGTTTACTTCGTCTTATCTTCTTTATCTAGGCTAAACACCTTACTCTAGCAAAAATCTGCCTCCATGTTGTCCTTCAAAATAAAAGAGCAGGGTCGCTGGGAATGCCAGTGTGTGCCTGATGTTCTTCTCAGGGATGTTTCTTTACCATTGCAAACGTCTTCCTCTTTATTGCCAGTTCCTTGGACAAGTCCGGGTAAATAAGACAGCTGGCGGCCTACACACTGAACCACCCTTTTCTTTTGCTGCTTTAAGTACCTTGTCCCAGGTTGTAAATCGTAAGAAGTGGATGAGAACCGTTCTCGGGGGCCTATTCTCGTCAGGCATGGTTAAACTGCGATGGGTTCGTTCAAGTCATCAAATCCAAATCCTTCTTCGGTGATTTTCTGCGCACACACACGATTAGTCCACCGCCAACCTCACTCCCCTCTTTCAGATTAACCAACATCACCGTATTTCTCCTACTTCTGTTCAAGTTCTTCGACACAATTCCACAATATATCCAGCTTTTTCTTGTGATTCTCACTACCATTCTCCAGGCGGGAGATGGCATCCTCCACTGTCAAAATCCATCCCTCTGCCTCATCCATCCTCTTTTGTATCGCATCAACTTTTTCCTTTAGCTCTGAAGTTTTTATCCATGTCTTGGTGGGGGGGATTCAGGAGGACTTGCTGTTTGTTTGCTAGCCAATGTGGCCTTCTGTGAATAGGCTTGAAGTTTAGCGAGAAGTTTCAAAATGTGAATTATCTTTATATTAAACTGTACTACCAGTCAATATATTAAGACAAAAATGAAAATGTGTGCCGTTAAATTTCAGTATTTACATTTGGGTATTAGGAGCTCTCTAATGTGCTGCCTTCTTTTTTGGCGGTCCCACGTGAGTCCTGCCTCCATCATTCTTAAAATGGAGGAAGTTTGGAACCACCAAGACTCTTCCCAGAGCTGGCTGCCCGGCAAAACTGAGCAATCTGGGAAGAAGGGCCTTGGTCAGGAAGGTGACCAAGAACCAGATGGTCACTCTGACAGAGCTCCAGAGTTCCTCTGTGGAGATGGGGGAATCATCCAGAAGGACAACCATCTCTGCAGCACTCTACCAACCAGATGGACTCACCAGTAAAAAGCACATGACCTCCCACTTCAAGTTTGCCAAAAGGCACCTAAAGGACTCAGACTGAGAAAATGATTCTCTAGTCTCTAGAAACCAATATTGAACGCTTTGGCCTGAATGCCAAGCGTCACGTCTAGAGGAAACCTTGCACCATTCCTACGGTGAAGCATGGGTGGCAGCATCATGCTGTGGGGATATTTTTCAGCTGCGGGACTGGGAGACTAGTCAGGATCGAGGGAAAGATGACAGGAGAAAAGTACACTGATGTCCTGCTCCAGAGCGCTCAGGACATCAGACTGGGTCGAAGGTTCTCCTTCCAACAGGACAACGACCCTAAGCACACAGTCAAAACAAGGCACGAGTGGCTTTGGGACAAGTTTCTGAATGTCCTTGAGTGGCCCAGCCAGAGCCCGGACTTGAACATCTCTGGACAGACCTGAAAATATATGTGCAGAGATGCTCCCCATCCAACCTGGTAGAGAATAAATGAAACTCCAAATACAGGTGTCCCAAGCTTGTAGCGTCATACACAAGAAACTCAAGGCTGAACTCACTGCCAAAGTACTGAGTAAAGGGTCTGAATACTTATGTAAATGTAATATTTTAGTAAAATAATACACACATTTTCTATAATTTATAGAAACCAAATTTTTACTTCGTCATTATTGGATGTTGTGTGAAGATTAGTGAGGGAAAACAACATTTTAATCTATTTTAAAATAAGGCTGTTATATAACAAAATGCGAGTCAAGGGGTTTGAATACTTTCCGAATGTATATGCCATATCAATTAATAAGGCTGATGGAACAGATTAGAATGTTTATCTTAAAATGTTGCCAAACTACCATTTCTTCACATTTTAGGCACAACAATGTACACATAGCAGTAGGCTTACGCATGAATGTTCCAAAATTCAATTGCAGGAAAACACCATTCTAAAATAAGCACCGCACATGCGAGCGGTTTCATGGCCAGAGATGGAAATATCGGTTAGAAACTTTGAAAGAAGGGAGATTTAAAGATGCAACAACTTTCATGGGCCGCTAATATGACTAGGATAATGCCGTCGGCTGCGAGACAATGAAAGTTTAAAGAAAACCAATAGAACGCATGAGTAAGTCAAAAAAAAAAAATGCTACTTTGAAGCAAGGTAATGCCTCATAATATGAAGTAAAATCTCCAGGTGTCAAACAATGAAGCAACAGGAAAAGTACAGGGATGCTAATAATAGGCCTAAATGTCTTCTGGTAGATGGAAAGGCTTTCCCAAAAACTATATTAAAATGTTAGGCATAGTCTACTTTGGAGCTAGAATATAATGATAATTAGCATCAATCCAGTGGTCATTTCTTTTGCAAACTCCATCTCATGTACAACAGAAATACTGCTAACCAAACAGTGCTACGTGCCTGCACACATTGAGTTAAAAGGCAACTACACTCAAATCAACATTAGATTTTTCCAGACCTCAAATGTGGTCTCCTGACGTGGTTTAAGCATTGTTATGGCATTAGAACATACAATTGTGTTGTATTTATGCAAAAAAAGTGACAGAGAAAATCTGAAACCTGTAAATTTCGGACTCAGTTGACAGTCTCATTTATCGGTTTCAATAGGAGGACTAATATTAGCCTACTTGCCCAGTACAGCTTGGGTTGGCCTGACTGTGAAAGACCAATATGGAATTTATGATTTTAGGTCATTCAGAGTGTAAAAGTCACCGTTTCTCATAGAATTCTTCCCATAGGGCACCTTTCCTTCACGGGGCGGGCGTTTTGGAAATGTTTTAGCATAATTAGAGTATACACACTTCTCCAGGCACCACTATAAGCGCATAAGCTTACAAAAGAACCAACTCCACAAACTAACAAGTCACCCAGAGCCAGTAAGGAATCATTGCATCGTTTCCCCTCTCTCTGCTTCATCTCAATACAAGATCAAAAAAAGATATATTGAAAGAGCTATTGTGTAACGCTCATTCCTTTTCAGTTCTGCTTTTCCTTTCCATCTGATTTAGGGTGATAACTCCAGCTGACAAATGGAGTTTTAAGTAGAACACACAGACCTGTGTAAGTATACTAAACAGGCATATCAAGTGTTTACATCAGTGGAGGTATTTTAGCGACTGACCAGTAACTTTGAAATAACCCAGAATAAATAACTAAAATAAATATGCACTATGCAGAAATCGCTTCACCATTTCCTGGTTGCTAAAATTAATAGATTGCCTAATTTCAGTTTGTGACAAAGCAGCAAGTATAGTGTAGAGAATCATCTAAACCGCTGTGAAATATCCAGTACCAGTCAAAAGTTTGGACACACCTACTCATTCAACAGTTTCATTATTTTTACTATTTTCTACATTGTAGAATAATAGTGAAGACATCAAAATTATGAAAGAATATGGAATCAAGTAGGTGTTAAACGAATCAAAAATACATTTGAGATTCTTCAAAGTAGCCACCCTTCGCTTTGTGGTCAGCTTTGCACACTCTTTGGTAAAAGACTATGTCCATATTATGGCAAGAACAGCTCAAATAAGCAAAGAGAAATGAGAGTCAATCATTACTTTAAGACATGAAGGTCAGTCAATCCAGAAAATTTCAAGAACTTTGAAAGCTTCTTGAAGTGCAGTCGCAAAAACCTTCAAGCGCTATGATGAAACTGGCTCTCATCGCCACAGGAAAGGAGAACCAGAAAGGAGAATCAGTCCTTTGGTCTGATGAGTTCAAATGTGAGATTTTGGGATCCAACCGCCGTGTCTTTGTGAGACGCAGAGTAGGTGAACGGATGATCTCCACATGTGTGGTTCCCACCGTGAAGCGTGGATGTGTGATGGTGCTTTGCTGGTGACACTGATTTACTGAGAATAAGGCACACTTAACCAGCATGGCTACCACAGCATTCTGCAGTGATACACCATCCCATCTGGTTTGCACTTAGTGGGACCATCATTTGTTTATCAACAGAACAATGACCCAACACACCTCCAGGCTGTGTTAGGGCTATTTGACCGAGAAGGAGAGTGATGGAGTGCTGCATCAGATGCCCTGGCCTCCACAATCACCAGACCTCAACCCAGTTGAGATGGTTTGGACTGCAGAGTGAAGGAAAAGCAGCCAACAAGTGCTCAGCAAGACTCCTTCAGGACTATTGAAAAAGCATTCCAGGTGAAGCTGGTTGAGAGAATGCCAAGAGTGTGCAAAGCTGTCAACAGATGGCCATTTGAAGAATCTCAAATATATTTTGATTTCTTGAACACTTATGGTTACTACATGATTCCATGTGTTATTTCATAGTTTTGCTGTCTTCACTATTATTCTACAATGTAGAAAAGAGTAATTTGTAAGTCGCTCTGGATAAGAGCGTCTGCTAAATGACTTAAATGTAAATGTAAAAATAATTAAGTCATTGAATGAGTAGGTGTCCAAACTTTTGACTGGTACTGTATTTTCCAAAACTGATAATATTGTATTTTCACCTGGTGTACAAAACCGAAAGTAGAACAAAAAATGAAACTTAAACACGGGAAGCATAGAAATAGCGCACATAGAACATATCTACTGCATCTTAGACTTGCTTTCAATGAGAATGACAGATCTATAAGTCACATTTCTATGTGAAATTGGTTGGGTTACGCAAAAAGTGACATATTGCAGCTTTAACATTCTATTACATAACAATTCCGGTTTAATTTCCAGTGATGGATCATCCATTTTAGCAAATGTCTTGGGTTTACTCAAAAGTGTTTGCTGGTTATTTTTCTTTTTGCAGACAATTCAGTCCTTTGAACAAACCAACAAAAATAGCCTGAAGATAAGGTACATGTTACATTTTAAAATCGTAACACACAAAGTGCAACAATTACAATGTGGGAATATACCCACAACTCAATGCATGAGTGTGTGTAGCCCTGTAGATGTAGGTCAGCAAGTTTGGTAAGCTAGACAGAGAGAATAGTGTGTGTAGGGCCTCACCCGTGCATCGTACTCCAGGACAAAGGGAGGGATGTCTATCTGTTCAGGCAGGATACAGGTGAACAGCTGCTGGAGGGTCTCTACATGATGGACCTTCTGCTTCATCCCTGACACACTGAATGTAGTGAAGAACCAGGTGGACACCTGACACAAGAGAAATTAACATTAGATAAGAAACATTGAAAGAAACTGGTGAAAATGGGGGGGGGTATTTACAATTGGACTTGCCCTGAAGGTTAAATTGTAATAGTTGTTTATAACACAGATGTGTTTTGGCTGAAGCCTTCCACTGTATTTAAGTGGTAATCTATTGAGACGAATGTACTTCTCCCTAAAATCCACTTATTAGATTTGATTGAATAAGGCCAATAGACTTCCCTCTCCTCTTTACTACGCAAGTGTGTGCTTTGCTTCCCATTCCAAACCATTTTCAGCATGCATTCTAATGACCCCAGCACAATGCCTGGCGCGTCTCTCATACACACCTCAGAGTCAAGTTACCTCAAGAGTTCCTGGATCCTTTAAATTGACCAATTAGTAGATTGCTAAACTGTGAGCCTTCTCCCATCTAAAGGGCTGATTCAACTCAGTAACAAAGCAAATGAGACCAGAGGTTGAAGCTTGAACAGGGTAATGTGTCAGGGAGGCTCACAGCCAAAAGAAGTCTTGGTGAAACTACAGAACAGTAGTGGGGTGCTGTGTGTGCGTGTGAAAAGAGCCCTGCTGATCTTGGTCAGAAAAGACTGTAAACTTAACAGAGGGCATAAAACAGTCAATTCAGAAAGTAAACCAAATTCCAAGTCCAAATTTTCCTAATTGAAAATCATTTTTATTTCAGTGTACTTGAACTCACTGGAATTGACCCCAACCCTGGTATATAGTGTACATATCCTAATAATACCTAGTAGTAGAAATACACCTAAAAAGTGTTTGAGAAGCAGTAAAACAGGGGTACTGTTGACTTTACCTTAGAGCGAAAAGAGGGGTGTACAAAGTAGAAAGCCCTCAAGTTATTCTTAAACCTAGAATACAAAACAAAGCAAAAGCCATTTATTGACATGTCACTATTGGCTAGCATGTTAAATAGTTATAATTATTATAATGATTTATTATTGCCCTTGAGAAGAAAAAAAAACGCAATATCAAAAATATGCATGGAAAGAAGACTTAAGCACAAGAAGCATAGAAATAGCACACATAGAACAGATCTACTGCTTCTTAGACTTGCTAGCAATGAGAATGTGAGAATTTCTATGTGAATTTGGTTGGGTCGCCCAAAAAGTTACATTGTAGCTTTAACATTCAACTAAATAGCAATCCAGTTTCATTTCCAGTGATGGATCACCCATTTTAACTGCCATCAAGTTCTTCAAGCAGCTTAGGTTTACTCAAGTATTTCCAGAACAGTTTGCTGGTTATTCTTCTTTTTGCAGACAATTGGGTCCTTTGAACAAACCAGAGAGATTTTTTACAAAACGACCAAAATGTCCATAAAAGTGCTCCAATTGTTGCGGTGTCCTCAGGCCAAGGTACTGTCAAAAGAACACAAACTAGAAAAAAAATTAAATCACCCAAGGCCATCCAACAGCACACACACACACACTCTACCCTTTCCCATGCCTCTCTGACATGGACATGCAACATCAATAGTCTACACCTGCCTATGTAACTAACATGCAATTACATGGTTTTAGTCCCCAAATGTGGAACCAACCCATCACTCGGAGGCACATTGTGTAGACAGTAACCACCCATGGCCAGTACAGGAGTCTGCCTGCTTCCCAGCCGAAACAATTCGGAAGAGTTTGTGCATATATTATGACAACATTTTGTGACATTTTGGACTTCAGTAAGGCTGTTTGGGCACACGTCGTTTTTTCTTGAGGCAAGCCGAAGTCAGTGCCACGTTGTCAGTGCCACGTTGTCAGTGCCACGTTGTCAGTGCCACGTTGTCAGTGCCACGTTGTCAGTGCCACGTTGTCAGTGCCACGTTGTCAGTGCCACGTTGTCAGTGCCACGTTGTCAGTGCCACGTTGTCAGTGCCACGTTGTCAGTGCCACGTTGTCAGTGCCAGGTCAACAGTACAGATTCTTAAATAAAATCTTGTCATTCAATGAAAGATGATTTTTATTTGCATGCAAACGAGTTAGAGGAATACTGCACCAAAAATCTTAGATGTAAAATTGCGTGACTAAGACCTCCTCGGCTAAAACGTAGTAGTTTCTCATTTTTCAAGTTAAGGTCTTTTAAGGGAGTATGCGAGCACACTCGTTCGGTTCAGCCGAACTGAAGCATGCTGACACTTTTACAGGACACTTGGAAAAATAACACCCCAAACAAATGACCATTTAACCATTGTTTCATCGGTGTTCTGAAAGACCTAAAAGACCCCACAGGGAGGTGGAGTAGAGCCTTGTTTGGGCCAGTCCTCAAGGAACAAAATCTGTCTCTTTGGTGGACCAGCCGCTCTCCCCAGCCGGACAGGATCATGAGTTCCTCTCTTCTTGGCCTAGGGGAAGAATAGTATTGCCAAAAATGGACCTCTGCTCCAAGAGCCAACGCTAAAGAGCTATAGGTAAGATGATTCCTAATGTAGCAGGTCCATTTATTGGTCTAGAACAGAGATGGGCAGCTGGCTCGATCAATTTCCAAAAAGGAACTCAGTCGGGGTCTCAACTTACTGTTGAGAGTTAGAATAGTAATTCTGAAATTTGGTTGTGCATAAGCAGTTTTTCCTCTTATATCAGTCACTGACAGTCACTCAATTATCCCATGTCAGCTAACATTTTTTAGATTGGTAAATTAGTCTAGCCAACAATTTAAACTTGTAGTAATCATAGTTGAATTACCGCCTGGGGGAACCCCATTGATTTACTTCTCACTCAGATATATTAAAAATGGCAAACATTTCTCCCCACTGTCAAGAGTGAGGCAGCTAAAATGTTTTGCTCTCAAGGTGGGCCCCCCTCAACAAAATTTCACGTAGGGCCCCAAAAAAGGCTAGGGCTGGCTCTGACTGTATGTGTGGGTATGGATGTGGGTACGCACAGCCCTTCACCCTCAAAGTTTCCCATCCCTGGTCTAGAGCAGCAGTGCAGTGCAGACATGGAGGACTACATAGTTTCTCTTATGTGGGACATAACTTGCTCATCACAACTACTGGGAAAATAAGTCAGCAGTGCCAAGAGTTATCAAACATGTTCTTCTGGTTGTAAGCTGGTTTATTTGGATGATGGACCTACTATCCCATCAGCATACTGTTTACTGGTGGAAACTCAGTGAACAAAAATATAAGCACCATTACACAGGTGCACCTTGGGTTGGGGACAATACAAGGCCACTACAATTTGCACAATGCCACAGATGTCAAGTTTACGGAGTGTGCAATTGGCATGCTGACTGCAGGAATGCCCACCAATTCTCTGGCAACAGCTCTGATCTCTACCATAAGCTGCCTCCAACGTAATTTTAGAGAATTTAGCAGTACATTCAACCGGCCTCACAACACGTATAAGACGTCGTGTGGGCGAGTGGTTTGCTGATGTCAACGTTGTGAATAGAGTGCCCTATGGTGGCTTTGGGTCATAAGCTACGGACAACGAACATAATTGCATTTTATTGACGGCAATTTCAATGCACAGAGATACCGAGACAAGATCCTGAGGCCCATTGTCATGCAATTCATCCGCCGCCATCACCTCATGTTTCAGCATTATAATGCACAGCCCCATGTCGCAAGGACCTGGAAGCTGAAAATGTCCCAGTTCTTCCATGGCCTGCAGGCTCACCAAACATATCAACCATTGAGCCTGTTTGAGATGCTCTGGATCGACAAGTAGAACAGCGTGTTCCAGTTCCCGCCAATATCCAGCAACTACGCACAGCCATTGAAGAAGAGTGGGACAACATTCCACAATCAACAGCAGGGAATATGGTGTTTTGCGGGTACTATTTAATAAAGCTGCCAGTTGAGGCCAGCATCCCGGAGTCGCCTCCTCACTGTTGACGTTGAGACTGGTGTTTTGCAGGTCCTATTTAATGAAGCTGCCAGTTGAGGATTTGTGAGGACTCCGTTTATCATACTAGACACTAATGTACTTGTCCTCTTGCTCAGTTGTGTACTGGGACCTCCCATTCCTCTTTCTATTCTGGTTAGAGCCAGATTTTAAAAAATACAGTCGGTTGTAGAATCTCTCAATGACTATAACAACTAGCTTCAAAGACTGTAATGTCACATTGTTCACGAAAGAGGAAGTTGTGTAGTACGACCACTGCTGAGAAGTTGGAGTACTGTGGGTGGTGCTGCCTTATCCATGGCTGTGGAGTTGAGGTGAGAAGGCTTCTGGTTTTCAGCTCTAGTGCAGTGTGAATGTGTCCGTAGACAGGGAAAAAAGTATTTAGTAGTCGACCTCGTCTTAGACGTACTAAAGCAGAGGGTATGCATGGTTATGGTGTATAGTGTTGACATTGGCACTGCAAAGTTAAAATGTATGCTGCTGTGACATTTTGAAACAGAAGAGGGGAGATTAGAAGTCATGTAGAACCTGATGCCATTTTCTTCAATTGCACATGAAATTCATTCATGGCCGATTGTTGTCAGCAACGAGCTGTTTGATCAGTGACGTTTGTAGAGTTGGCCAGAAAAGCAAATATTTTCGGAATGTTGGTGTCTTTGATTTGGGCTGTGTCACCGCCAATATATAATTTTCTGGGAACCTTCTCAGAGCGTTGGGAAGCCGTTCCATAACAGACTCCAGGTTTCCAAAACGTATGTGTACCCAAAAGCTATCCCGTTTCAGTTGTCAGAAAGTGGTCATTTGTAAATGTAGGTAGGGGTAAAGTGACTATGTATAGATAATAAACAGCGAGTAGCAGCAGTGTACATGTAGGTAGGGGTAGTGACTATGTATAGATAATAAACAGCGAGTAGCAGCAGTGTACATGTAGGTAGGGGTAGTGACTATGTATAGATAATAAACAGCGAGTAGCAGCAGTGTACATGTAGGTAGGGGTAGTGACTATGTATAGATAATAAACAGCGAGTAGCAGCAGTGTAAAAAACAAAGGGGGGGGGGGTGTTAAAGACCCCAGAGCAATTTCACGGTAAATCCCCATTCAAAGGGAGAACGGTTTCATCTTATGCATTCAGATTTGATTCACTTGTCGTATCTGGTAACCAACAGTCTGTAATTGTCTCTAGACTTCAGTTCTCTCTCGCTCTTCACTAAATCAGTAAAATATGTGGTGTGCCTCTTACTTCGTGTCTACAATCTCATGAAGTTTCTTAAGGAATTCAGAGTCCAGATGGTTGTGTTCTCCGGTCAGAGTGTGAAAGTAAACCATCACATACTCCTTCACTGTGATGTGGTCCATGACATGGATGAAGTACAGCAGGGCCTGTAGTGAAGTAACACACACATGGTGGAGAGGTCAAGGTTTGTTCACAGAGCAACAATATTGATTTATTTTCTATTGTGCAACTAAAACGGTGATGTTCATGATGTTGCCTCCAAATGAAGCCTGGTACCTTTTCCATGTCGATGAGGGTGACAGGAATATTTCTGCCCACAAGAACCATCACTGTCCTGCCACACATGTCAACACCTGTGGAAACACACACACACACCACTAAAAGATAAGCCCAGCAGCCTGCCAGTATTACTACACTGCCTCCTAGAGGAGACATGGAACAATTAATTACATTCAGTGAAAAAGGAGGGTGTCATGAGCCTCACTATATTAGATCTATGGCTGAAAAAGTATAAAAAGCAATCCAACTAACTAAATTAACGAGTTTGAGGAAAGAGAAAGCAAGAGAAGGAGAGAAAGAAAGATGTCCTGCCATGACAACAGAGGCTGTTTCATTACTGGTCATTTTTTATCCTGAGAAAGAAAAATTATAAAACTGATTATTTCACCCCCGGATGCTGTGTTCAATGAGCTGGAAAAAGGATTTCACATACAGACACACACTGAACTCACCAGTTTGATATAAGGCTTTCAGTGCTGCTATGTCAGACAAGTCCTCTGCTCTGGCTCGACATAACCAGCGGTTATAACTGCAAAGATAGGAGAGGTTTTAACACATTACAGAAACACTGTACTGGCTTAGGGTGTACTGTAAATGTTGGTAAAACTAGGGTATAGGATGCATGGTAGGGATGTAGTGTACAAGTTGTGTAACACACTTTCTCTGGTGCTGTTTCTGCATGGTTGCATCAGACAGCTGGCCCTGCAGGATTAGTTTGCGCTGTTTGTCCACGTCTCCCTCCATCCGGGAAAACGCATGAGTCCCCACCTGGCCCAGGTCTGAGTCGAGAGTCTCCGCCTCAGAGTCAACTACACAGCACACACACAGATACAATCTATGAAAATGGCTCAACTCTAAAAGAAAATACACTCTCCCTAACTGTTATATCAACAAATATCATATTTTGAAACCATTGCTCTGAAAAGTCTGTGTGTGTGTGTGTTTATTCCAGTGTTTGTTGTCGTTGGGCCTGACTCACACCTCTAGGTCTGGAGTTTTTAATCTAGGGCTGAGCCCCATATGGACAACAGTCATCCAAGGAGAGGCAATATTAAGGCATAAAAGCATACACATGGCTAATGTAAGTAACTAAAGATAATATACCATTCCAGTATATTCATATACATCAACACATCTAGACAACTAAAACAACCTTACGGGATGAGAAACCTTTTCAACATTCAAGAAAATATCTGAACACAAGAGGGATTCTGCATTCCTTTATTGAAGACATACCGGTAACTGCCAAAATGAAGGAAACACCAACATAAAGTGTCTTAACAGGGCATTGGGCCACCACGAGCCAGAACGGCTTCAACGCACCTTGGCATAGATTCTACAAGCATATGGAACTATATTAGAGGGATGGGACACCATTTTTCATGAGATATTCCATCATTTGGTGTTTTGTTGGTGGTGGAAAACGCCGTCTCAGGCACCACTCCAGAATCTCCCATAAGTGTTCAATTTGGTTGACATCTAGTGACTGAGATGGCCATGGCATATGGTTTACATCGTTTTCATGCTCATCAAACCATTCAATGACTACTCATGCCCTGTGTATGGGGGCATAGCCATGGTAGCCAAAATAATGTCTTGCCTAGCATTTTCATACCCTAAATATGATGGGATGTTAATTGCTCCAGAACCACACCTGTGTGGAAGCACCTGCTTTCAATATACTTTGTATCCCTCATTTACTCAAGTGTTTTCATTATTTTTTCCAGTTACCTGTACATCCTCCTTTCTGCCATCAGAGCACCTGTCAGGGTAGCGCTCAGTGGAAAAGATGAACGAACAGAGAGACATGTTTAATTTAACAATTAGGCTCCTAATGCCTTCCACACTGATGTAAGAGCCATCACTCTGTCTGTCTGTGTGTAGTGTGTGTTCCACCACTGGCAGAGGGTATGACTGAGATGTTCCACTAACTCGACTATGAAAGATCATCCTGCATTCTTCTCCCATGTCCACTGAGTGCGTTTCCATGGATACAAATGACCTGGTTTTAAACCAGGTAGTACTGGCCAGGACTGTGTTCTTCAGACTCCAGGACAGCTGCTGCTTAGAGATGAAGAACTGCCGGTGGCGGCAGGTCTATTATCACCATGTATTTACACAATGCATCACCTACATGGACTGGATGTTGTTCAGGGCCTAAACTGTACACCCGCCAAATGCGGCTAGATTTTGCAATTGGCGGGTAGATGTTTATTTCACCAGACACGTTGGCAGGTGGTCAGGGCTCCACAGTGAGAGCATTTCACTTGTATTTGAAAATAAAAATAGAGTTAGAAGTCAAGCATGAGCACATTTAGAGCCTTACATTTTTTTTATTTATAAATAAATGATACAGTAGCTGTTTTTGAAGTGTTTTTCTTTCTGTTTCATAGCTGGTACCTAATCACACAAAGACCTATGAATCCTATTATATATATACCCTACCTTGCGCATTGTGCATAAACACTGCCTGGCTGGGGAGCTGTGCGCACTGTGATTGAAGTGAAGATTCATTTTTTCAAGTCTACTAAAGTGAGTGTTTTTTCTTTGTGTTTCTTAGCTATTTACAATGTTTTGTTCACAAGCTAGATTGTTTTTTAATGTTTGAGTACAGTAGCATGTCTTCGCTGAAGCAGTCAGATTCTCATATGTCAGTCACACTGTCACTGACAACTCCAGCCGCTCCAAGTGCCGTCACCTCCTGCCCTTAAAACAGCAGCTGAACATTTGGCTCATCTATTTTGGCTAAAAGATTTGGGTTACATCTTTGGGGTAAAAATGTTGCAATATACCAGATCACTTTTGCTAGTAATACATATATTGCTTTAGAAACATTACAAAGCATGCTCATCCATTTTTTGTTTATGGTATAATTATGTCGGAAAAAATATTTTGGCTGGTAAAAAAATCTGATTGGCTGGTAGATGTTCTTTTTTAAAATCTACCTGCCACAGTGGCTGGTGGATCAAAAAGTTTGTTTCAGGCCCTGATGTTGTTGCTATGGTAACCCTATTGAAACCACTATGCACAACAGCTCAGAGATGAGTCACATCTAGGGGGTTGTGGGAAATGTAGTCTTACCTTCCAGACAGCCTGGTTTCTCGGCGATGCGGATCTGTCTCTCTGGGACTACAGGCTCACCTTCAGAGTTCCCAACGTCAGTCGGGATTAGGGGCAGGCTGGCACGCTCCTCTTCCTCAGAACGAGGGTAGTAGAGAGGCAGCAGTTTCCTGTATGTGGGCTGTGACACACAAAATGATGTTAACCACACAGATATTAAGATGCCACACATTCACACATGCTTTCTAACACAAAAACCTTCACACACATCCTCAGTTTCTAATCACTATGTGCACTTTCCCTCTTATCTGTGAAATACACCGTCTTTTTGTGTGTTTGCCATCTTCGACATGAATAATTACCTCAAACTGAAACATTCATGTTATATTTGATATATTTAATGTTCTCTATGAAAAACAAATTGGTGAGTAATCACAAGAAAACTTTGCCTTCGAAACACAGCTTAAATATTTCATGCTCCAAACATTCCCCTTAAGTTGAATTTCACACCAGAAGAAAAATGAACAAGCCAGTGCAATTATATGCATGTAAAACCTAAGCATGTAAAACCTAAGCATGTAAAGCAGGAAAAAAAGAACACACCTCTTCTGTGTCTGTCACAGCGAACACCACCGTCTCTATGCTCTCTCCATAGTTCTCCAGAAACCTGCGGACCGTTCCTGCAAACACAGTTATACACACCGTAACAGACAACAGATATGCTAGCTGATGTGTAGTGAGCATTCTGGCAGAAAATGGTTGCTTTGTATCACCCAAGTGGGTGCTAAACATTGGTGGTGGGATAGGTGAGTTTCCCCCTTACAATGTAAAGCGCTTTGTGCACCTACTGCATTTGTAAAGGTGCTATATAAATGCAATAAATTATTATTGCACACATCTTCATATGTTTCATATAGGTCAGGGGTCATGGATGAGTTACTGAACATCATTCCAGTGTTAATAGTTGACAGCCACAAGTTAACTACATGAAATTGTGACAGTGTACTATCCGCTAATGTATAAGAGATCATTAACTTAGTGAATGTATGCCGTGCGTGTGTGTTCTGTGTGTGTGCTGTGCGTGTGTGTGTGTGCTGTGCGTGTCTTACTGAGGGCAATGTGTGTGGCGTCCTCCAGTGGGTATCCTCTCTTAGTTGTGCTGACCACACAGACGGCCACAGATGCCATAGCCTGCTCTCTGCAGACACAAACAGCTCAAACATACTAACAGTAGCCACACCACAAACCCCATTCAATTGACAGTGCAGTACACACCACAGAGTAAAGTGGTTTATGTACACATTACCTCACCTGTACAATGACTCAGTACTGGTACCCCCTGTATATAGCTGTGTTATGTTATTGTGTGTAACTTCTGCATTTAAAATAATAAATAACATAATATCAAACAAAACAAAAAAATTTTTTAAAATGCATTGTTGGTTAAGTAAGCATTTCACCTGCTGTATTCAGTGCATGTGACAAAAAAGTGATTTGAGAAACATGGTGACCGAGATGACCATGGCATATGGTTTACATCGTTTTCATGCTCATCAAACAATTCAGTGACTACTCAGGCCCTGTGGATAGAGGCATGAGGCTGTAAGGGAGCACCTCACGTTACACACACACACCTGTGTGGTATTGTGGGGAGAGAACACTTCTCTTATATGTAAACCAGCTGTGATCTAATCAATATGCCTAATCAGCTTGCACAGTGGTTTAGATGGTACAATGATTATCTACACTATACTTGCTTGTTTTGTAACAAACTGAAATTAGGCAAACTATTCGAATTTCTGCAACCAGGAAATGGCAGAACGATTTCTGCACAGTGCATCTTTAATGTCTTACTTGGCGAGCTGCATGACGTTCCTATAGCAGTTGTACAGAGAGTTCTCAGCAGCCGTCCTGTACTTGGTTTTGTACTTGGGGCCCACCGTGTGGATGATAAAGCGCGCCGCCAGGTTAAAGCCTTTGGTCATCTTTGCCTCGCCTGTCCGACATCCTGTGGATAAACACATACATACCGGTAATACAAGTATATCAAGATCCCACAAAGAACACACCAAGATAACATTCTTCACCTTCAACACAGCCTAGAAGGAGATTTACATAGCAACAATACCCAATGGACACAAACCAACACTTTTTCCTTTTCTAAAATATGCATTTGTATAAAAACCTGTCTGTAATGTGTTGTCTCCACAGTGCTCACATTATGTTGACACATGACATTCACTTTCTCAGCTTAACACAAGGTCATGATCAGTAGAGACAAACCAACAGAAGTTAATTGGACATCAAAAATAAGCATTCTGATTGATCAAGTTGAGATAGTGTTTTGAAACGGATGCGGTACTTCTCATGTTTCGTGCCCACTGAGCGCAAACCAGTCATGTTGTCATTAACCTGATGAGTTAGTGGTGCCCCCTACCTTTCAGTTTGAGCATCTCGTCTCGAAGTTCAGGCCCAGCGTAGGTGTGGATACTCTCAGAGATAGGGTTCTTGTCCGTCAGAGTCTCATTACTCGTGTTTACGATCGCTGTGCAGTTCAGCAGGGCAACATTGCCATTACTGAGAGATGACAGCAGAATGAAAGAGGGTCAGATGTCTTAACTGTATTGGCCATACTCAAGCTCCATCTCATATCTCCCTTTGACTTAAAAAGAAGAAGAAACTGTACTATGAAACAAAGTAATATAAACAATGAAAGCTTTGGATTACCTTCAATACAATTTTGGGCAAAAAGGCAAACTTTGATCCATATTCCCTCTGATATTGCCAACTACTTGTATTACTTTTTCATTGGCAAGATTGTTGTTGGCACGTCATGCCTACAACAATAATAATCCCCAAAATAATAATATGTTTGGGCAAAAGAACACAGCATTAGCCATTGCAAAATGCATAGAAATTAAGAAGAAGATTGTGGGAGCCGTTTTGTTAGACTTAAGTGCAGCTTTTGATATTATCGAAACTGCTGGAAAAACATACAGTACCAGTCAAAAGTTTGGACACGTACTCATTCAAGGGTTTTTCTTTATTTTACTATTTTCTACATAGTAGAATTCAAATCATAGTCGCACACCTCATGTAGCCTAGCCCATAGGCGTATATGTTTTGTTAAGGTTTGTTAAAGTGGCCAAATAAGTTCTTAAAATTAAGCACATTAATCTGTTTTACAACGGGTGCAGAGCCTAACTGCCATACATTAGCAGCGCTTGAGTTTTAAGTTTGGGGAAGATCATTTTTCACCATAAAAATCAAAATTCTTTCTAGATAGCATAGGACAACTTTTGTACTATGGGGGATAGTAGACCGACATATTCTAGTGCTTTTGCTGTTCGTTAGGCCTACTCATCTTGTTGGCTGACAAAGTGAAATTGGACAGTTCTTCCAATATCTTTAATATGCGCCTCGGAATTGGTTAAGGACGTGCGCAGTTGCGTCCCCGATATGTTGGTCTTCACTTGTAGCCTGTGAGAAAGACCCGATCATGTGACGGAGAGCCATGTGAGTGAGGTGCATCGGAGCATGCAGCTGGGAGAAGGGAATTTTAATGATTATATTCAGCCTAAGGGCACAACGGCCACAAAAGGCATGTTTTTTTTATGCGGCATTACTACCACACAAAGGGTATGCCAGGAAATTCGAGGCATTATCAAGTGCTTGTCAAATATTGTGCAAGTGTGTACAGCCTGCACAAAATAACAAAGCAGAGCTCATACCTTTCATGCAACTTTTTTCAAATCATCATTAGAGTCGCATCATGCAGACCTAGAATGTATTCAAAATTAAACATATAGTCCTAAAGTTACATACATAGCTCTAAATTAAGCATATAGGAGTACCTGTTTCTTTGTTAAGCACTCCTTCAAATCCTTTAGGGAAAATATCCTTACTATTTAGCTATGTTCAATTGTATTCTTCATACTAGAGGTCAACCGATAAATCAGGGCCGATTTCAAGTTCATATAACAAATCGGTAATCTGCATTTTTGGAAACCGATTGTGGCCGATCACATTGCACTCCACAGGGAGACTGCGTGGCAGGCTGACTGCCTGTTACGCGAGTGCAGCAAGAAGCCAAGGTAAGTTGCTAGCTAGCATTAAACTTATAAAAAACAATCTTAACATAATCACTAGTTAACTACACATGGTTGATGATATTACTAGTTTATCTAGCTTGTCCTGCGTTGCATATAATCGATGCGGTGTCTGTTAATTTATCATCGAATCACAGCCTACTTCGCCAAACTTAACAAGCGCAGTCGCAGGCCTCCCGGGTGGCGCAGTGGTTAAGGGCGCTGTACTGCAGCGCCAGCTGTGCCATCAGAGTCCCTGGGTTCGCGCCTAGGCTCGGTCGTAACCGGGAGGTCCGTGGGGTGACGCACAATTGGCCTAGCGTCGTCCGGGTTAGGGAGGGCATGGTCGGTAGGGATGTCCTTGTCTCATCGCGCACCAGCGACTCCTGTGGCGGGCCGGGCGCACTAACCAAGGTTGCCAGGTGCACGGTGTAGCCTCCGACACATTGGTGCGGCTGGCTTCCGGGTTGGATGTGCGCTGTGTTAAGAAGCAGTATGGCTGGCTGGGTTGTGTATCGGAGGACGCATGACTTTCAACCTTCGTCTCTCCCGAGCCCGTACGTTGTAGCGATGAGATAAGATAGTAGCTACTACAACAATTGGATACCACGAAATTGGGGAGAAAAAGGGTTAAAATGTTTTATTTAAACACGAAAAAACAAGCGCAGTCGCAAAAAAAAGCACCGTCGTTGCACCATTGTGTACAGAACCTTTAAAATCAATACACAAGTATATATTTTTAAAACCTGCATATTTAGTTAATATAGACTCATCTCAACAACTATGAAAAAGAATGAAAACTTCAAAAACCTTTATTTTGGACATCAAATCAGAAGGGAACTGTGCTACTTAGGTTTTTGTATTCACAAGCAAAGCACACACACGATCAAGTTTACGGTGAAACACGTCTGTTTCACTTCACTAAAATGCTTGAGGTAGCAAAACAAGCTATGGAAAAAAAATCATAATTGCGTCCTCACACTTCCTTGGCAAATTACTGCAGTGCTACTTCAAAAAGGTTGGATGTGAATGAGCGAAGTATCTTCGGCCTTGTACACACTTGTGGTTAAAGGAGAAGTGCACAGCCTCGTTTTTCATCAATACTCTGTCAAATCACAGTTATGCCAAGACAGCAAGAACCAGTGTCTGGAATGTGTTTCATGTGACACTTGTTCTACAACACCTTGCTACCTACATTATTTGATCATGCTAGCGAATAGCTAGTGTAACCAACTCTCAGCAACAACACCAGGCACAGTCTCACATTTGACAAACCCATCTGATTGTTACACAGAAGCCCATTTTCACTAGAGGAGCTATTTCCCAATCAATATTTGCAGTGCACATCAAGCTACAGTGTCTAATGGGAAATTTGTTTTGCACCAGTTGGACGGGGTTTGCTCGTTTTCAACTATACAATTAGTCATCCTAAGGAGATATCGACACCCACCCAGGGCACTGGGCCACAAAACTGTCTCACCCAGTATTTTCTGTGAAAACAGTGCCACCAAGTGTTAATAGGAAAAAGGGGGCATCCATTTTTTTTTACATAATTGTAATCCAATCCCTCAAGTAAGTAATGATGCAGTCACTTACCAAACTCTTTTGGACAAGTGACTTTACGACCAAAATTATTCTATTTACACTTTGTAGTCAATTGAGATACTATAATACATGTTTCTGACTTATATCGATGCCACATAGGCCATTTTCAAAAGAAGTTGGTTTTCAAGGGCAGTTGACCTTTAACGTTTTAAGCAAGTGACACTTGTGGTGATCCTTGCTCAAAGGGAGTGCAAGTCAATCAAGACACTGTGTCAACTCCTGGAAATTAAGTCAAAACAGGAGCAGAAAAGTGCTTTTCCTAAGACCTGTGTAAATAGGCCCAAGTTCAGCCCAGAGATCTGTTCCTTTAACTGCAGCAGGAATGTGAGGAGGGATTGGGGCAGCCTGGGTACAAATGTCTTACTGAGAGACTCCTACCAGTGGAACCTCTGAACACATCATGTGCTCAGCCTCCACAACAAAGAGGATTTATAAGGTAGAGGCTAGAATGATGGGGGTGGGAGAGAGAAAGAGTGTGTTTATTGAGGGGGGTGATCCACAGTGGTGCAAAGAGCCAGGGCTACACCTTGAGACCTTATAGCCATCAACAAACGCATTTGATACGAGTTTGACAATAACGATTGTGAGAGAAAAGGAGAGAAACCCCGAGATGAAAAAAAAGAGAAAGCAAGAGAGCAAAAGAGAGAAACCAAGAGATAAAAGTGGTACTAGAGACAGAGGTCCAGTGTGTATGTGTGCGACTCACTAGAGCACTATTTTCCTGTTGATGTCCTCTCTGTAGGGGAAGGGGGATAGGAAGGCCTGCTGGCTGAAGTTGTACTCCTTCTCCTCTCCCTCAGGGTCCGGCTGCCACTCCCAGGTGGACAGAGTCTGGACCTCCACAAACTGAGAGCGTGCTCCCAGAGGATCCATTCCTGCACTGCGCTGGCTGGCACCTCAATGCTCAACACTGCAAACAAAGCCAGAGAAAGACTTTAAAGTGTATTTTCAGTGTCCACATCCAGGAACCAAATAGGAAGGAAGGGAAAGGGGGGATACCTAGTCAGTTGTACAAGTGAATGCATTCAACGGAAATGTGTCTTCCGCATTTAACCCAACCACTCTCCTGAATGGCACAGCAGTCTAAGGCACTGCATCACAGTGCTAGATGCGTCACTATAGACACCTCGGTTCAAATCCAGGCTGTATCACAACCGGCCGTGACTTCGAGTCATATAGGGCGGCACACAATTGGCCTGGGTTTGGCCGGTGTAGGCCGTCTTTGTAAATAAGAGTTTGTTCTTAACTGACTTGCCTATTTAAATAAAAAGGTTCAATTTAAAAGTTTTTTTTTTTTAACTCAAAATAAGCATCTATGACAAGGAAAGACAGACAGTCACAATTGGTGATTACATGGGTGTTTCAGTGTTCATAATTAAGTAGGCTTGGCAATATAAAAAAAAAAAAACATTTTGCAAAGCAAAAGCATTTTTGCACAATCAAAGAAAGGCTTTGACTGACAGTTTTAAAATAGCTTCCAGTGTCTAGAGTCAAGACAGTAACAAACCATCCCGTTTTCAGTACTTCTAACCTCTAGTATTCAGCCTGAAAATGAAGCCTCACATAATGAATCCACTTGTGTGAGGTTAGGTGGCAGTTAAAGAAAATTGGGTGAAACAGGCAAGCAAGGTCTGGCTCCGTTTTTTTCCAGAACCTGCAGCTATTTAAGATAGCTGATTGTGTTTTCGAGACTAACTACATACCATGTCAACACCTATGACTGAGGGCCTCTGTCTAACATTAGACTGGCCGCGTTCTAGGAACAGTTCTGTTTTGGAGCTTATGGCACGAGAGGGGAGGGCATTACCTTGAAGTGAACCTAAACAGACAGGGAATTCAAAAGCACCATAAGGACGTATTGAAATGCAGAATGAAGATAAACATATAGCTAGTTGGTCTATATTTTTGTTGACTGCAGCATGGGTCAAATACACTTGACGAACAATAGTATTCCTCTCACATTTCCCACAGTGTTTTTGCTTGTGCGACTACTCATAAAGGTATTTCCATTTTAATGGATAAATATGGGAAAACATCTAATTATGAAAAAACGAAATATGTCATAATCACCAACCATGGAGCTCGAGCTCAGCTGACCATCACATTCCCAGTGTAGCATTTGCCTTCTTTTTTACTTTGATTCGCAAATGTATCTGCTAGCACGGCAGAAAAATAGTAGCATGCCGAAAATGGAAAGGAATTTAAAGATGTATCTATATATCAGGAAGCTACAGGAGAAAATGTTACACCTACCCGTTTTCTTTTGTCTACGAATCTATTAGTTGTCGACACAGAGCATGACTGAATTACAAAAAACGAAGAATACAGAGGGTGTTCGTGATGTTCTTAACATCCCAAACATTGCAAAACTCGATTAGATATAGCCAATTCCCATCGTACTGTCACGTTTACTACAGTTTGGTGAGTTCCTGATCAGCTGATTCGCGACAGAGAGGAAGACGCTAAGCGAGAGGGTTCACTCTGCCCAACATCTGTCTACTCAAACAAGACCGCGAAGTAGTGATTGATGCACGTCGGATGAATCGTGTGAAAAATGTATATATTAACTACAGTCAGAGCGTTTATCCCAACACCAATGCAGTGTGGGCTCCTGAGTGGCGCAGCAGTCTAAGGCACTGAATCTCAGTGCAAGAGGTGTCACTACAGACCCAGACAGGTTGATTTCCAGGTTTATCACAACCAGCTGTGATTGGGAGTCCCATAGGGCCATCATTGTAACTAATAATTTGTTCTTAACTGACTTGCCTAGTTAAATAACGTTGTTGTTTTTTAAAAAGCTTTTGATCATGTTTCACACCATGGTGTTGAACACTGAGCTGTAGTCAATGAACAGCATTCTCACATAGGTGTTCCTCTTGTCCAGGTGGGAAAGGGCAGTGTGGAGTGCAATAGAGATTGTGTCATCTGTGGGTCTGTTGGGGCAGGATGTGATTGAAGTGGGCCCAGAGTGTCTGGGATGATGGTGTTGATGTGAGCCATGACCAACCTTTCAAAGCATTTCATGGCTACAGATGTTGTAGGAAATTATCTGTAACTGCAATTTTCTTTTCTCCGCCCCATGGCAAAATGTGTAGAATTTTAGGAAATTTACTTTAAAACTTTTCTCACCACTGTCACGAGGGGGGCCACTGAAATGTTTTACCTCGAGGTGAGAGGACCCCAAACCAAATATTGCTTCATACTGTACTGTCTTGCTTGAATGGTCCCACCTGATCTCGCCTCCTCCCGCCTGTCTTCCATCTTTGAGGACATGTATTTCCATTGTTAGAGTGGTCACTCGACTATCTTGTCAATATGAAATAAAATCTTTGATCATGACAAATAACACACCTATCCCTCCGTAGAAGACACACACACTCACAAAAATATTACGGAATAATGGCTAGGGTCTCACGATAAATCACAACATTTGTGTAATACGCATAGGACAACGCCACTCAGAGGAGTGGAATTGTATGTAAATCCTCGAGAGTTTTATATATTGTCGGTAAATTTAGGCATTTAGATATGGTCAAATATATGGCTGAGGAGATATTTTCTGTAAAATAACAACACAATACCCATTATACAGACTAAAGTAATGGATACATATAAAAGTCCATGTGATTGATCGTTAGTTTCATATATTGCAAAACAACCATAAGTACAATACTCAGGTAACACATGTTTTTAATATACGCATTGTCGTATCTGCCTTTCTGAAATTTGAGAGACATCAATGTGTGCTTACGTGTTTGTGTTCGACCAACTGTGTTTGATTAGTATGGTCTTCCTCGTGTGCCAATAAGTCAGAAAACATCACTGACTGGATGCCTCAATCTGGGAATTAGTAACATTATTCAAGTAAGATAAACAATTGGGAAAAGTATACATCATAAATGTGTAAACGAAACGGTTATCAATCAGTCTCAAAACATGTTTTGCTTGTTTTACTGTGTAATTTAGTTGGTTTATTAGCGATGCTGTGGAACACCACGTGGGCCTAACGTTAAAGTTAGCGACATAGCTAGCCAGCTACTGCAGCGAAACTTGGCTATGTTCACTGGATCTCACTAAGTCTTCGAACAAATGCAGTTCTCTGAATTGACTTAGCTAGTTATTACAGCAGTACAAGTAACTGTTATATACATTGTTTTGTATGATGTAGCTATAAGTAGCCTGGTCCCAGATCTGTGTGTGCTCTTGCCTAACGGTAACGTTACACATTTGCTGTCCTTGGCTATGGTCTCACATGGTCACTGGATCTCACCAAGTCTTCTAACAAATGTAGTTGTCAGAATTTACTTCGCTAGCTAGCTATTACAGTACTACTAGTAACTGTTGTATACATTGTTTTGTAGCTATAATGTAGCCTGGTCCCAGATCTGTTTGTGCTCTTGCCTAACGTTACTCCTTGTCAAGCCAAGCAGGACAATTCCATAAGGAGTTTTTAGCAAGGGGCAGAAACAGATTGGCACCCAGGCTTGCTATAATGCACATTGTACACTTGTTTCACCGTTTAGCCTACATAATGCTGATGCACTTGCCCTTCTGTAATGCATTGAAGTCAGAAGGGCTAGCTGATGCTCCAGTTGTCTTTCCTTGTCTGTTCTCCAATCCATCATCATATGATATTCATAATCACTGTCTCATCCTCTCTAGCCTGTGATATTGCCCTGATCTTGCGACCATGGGGTTGACCAAGCAGTACCTGCGCTATGCTGCCAGCGCCGTGTTCGGAGTAATTGGGAGCCAGAAGGCCAACATCGCCTTTGTCACCATGCGAGGAGGGGAGAGAGGACGCTTTGTGGCTGTGGCTGCCTGCGAGCATGTCTTCATATGGGACGTGCGTAAAGCAGAGAAGGTGAGAGACTTGGGATGATCTATTCATGTAGGGTTGACTCAGTAGGCTACTGCTGCTGTCATAGCCGATGTCAAGTGGGCGGCAGCGTAGCCTAGTGGTTAGAGCGTTGGACTAGTAACCGGGAGGTTGCGAGTTCAAACCCCCGAGCTGACAAGGTACAAATCTGTCGTTCTGCTCCTGAACAGGCAGTTAACCCACTGTTCCCAGGCCGTCATCGAAAATAAGAATCTGTTCTTAACTGACTTGCCTGGTTAAATAAAGGTAAAATTAAAATCAGGGTCATCATTGCTGACAGTGCTCTTATAATTGGGTCTGAAAGGTCGTAACTCATGGCTGTCGATAACTCAAATAAGATGACTTGGCCAGTGATACCAAGTTGTAACTGTATATATCACCAGTATTTCCTCATAGTGAGAGATGACATATTAGGTCAGATGTCTTCCTTTGAAACTGTCCTCTCCTCTGTCCCAGGTTCTTATTCTCAAGGGGAACAAGCACGAGGTGACTTACCTCTGCCCCTCCCCCGATGGCATCTATGTTGCCGTGGGTTACGAGGACGGGGCTGTGCGCATCTTCAGCCTATTGAACGGCGAGAGCAACGTGTCCTTCAACGGGCACAAGTCCGCAGTCACTGTGATCCGCTACGACACTCTCGGTTCTCAGCTGGTGACCGGATCCAGGGTAAGAACAGAACTATGCTGCCATAGAGATGGCAAGGTCCCCAGGGATGTCCACTGTCCTGACGTCATGATCAAGCTAAGGCGTTTGCATTTAAAATATGTTTAGTGATATGCCTATTATTATCTCTTCCTTTCAGGACACGGATGTGATTGTGTGGGATGTGATCAACGAGTGTGGTCTGTACCGACTGAAAGGACACAAAGACGCTGTCACACAGGCCCTTTTCCTCAAAGACAAGAACCTTCTGGTCACCAGGTAGTACATCACTCATATGTAGGGCTCTGACTTTCTGTCTTGGCCCTTGGTACTGTTAAGGCGTCGGCATACTCCCTTAAAGGTGTTTAACAGTCATTCTGAAAATAACTTTTTCTCTCATGGCTAACTACCAAGAAGTTTGAAAAGACAGGCTGATTGGGCAGGGAGCTTATATTCATGAGCTCGCCTTGACTGACAGCTCTTTGAAACGCCTATGTCGAGGAACTTGGATGCAGTGTTGCAGTAAAATCATCTCAAGTTAATTTGGTGATACATAAAGCAACTCAAACAACATTGAAATTGTATCAATGATATCTCCCATTTGGCGTGTCTCTTGTAATGCGGTTCATAGCAGCGCTGATGCATGTGTTGACATGACAACTGCTTCAGTCCCCCCCCCCCCCTTTTGTTCCATGCTGATTGAATATCATGTTACCATTGGTGTATTAAAATGAGAGTTAAGGTGATGTCACCTTGTCCCCTTAATAATGATTCCAAGTTTTTGACATGGGGGAGGGGACCAGTAACTTTATGATCAAACTTTATCAATGTAGAAGCAAGTCATGTTTCATACTTTGGTTAGCTCTCCTTCAAATATCTTCAAATTTCATGACCTTTAAAAGACCGCCGCTCAATTTATTTATTTTTTGATACCGTAGCCAGTATACACTTCCTCAACAAAAAGATCTGTCATTAATTTATGTTTTTGCAGAGATCTTAGTCGCTTAATTTGACATCTAACTAAGATGTTTGGTGCAGTATTTCTCAAGTAAAAACATGTGCACGAGAACACTTTATTTAAGAATCCCTACTGTTGACCAATTACCAACGAAAGGGCGTAGCCTTCGGCTACGAACTTTGTCTTGCATCGAGAAAAAATGTCGTTTGCACGAACAGCTGAAAAAACCCTTGCCGAAGACCAAAACTAACAACTTCACAAAATGTCAGAATATATGCTTGAACTGTTTTGGGAACATTCGGACGCCTTTAGTGTTCTGGTGTTGAAAGACGAGGAGCGCAGGTTGGATACCAGCTAGGGAAAGTTACATCCCCCCCTGATGTCTGAATGATCTTTCTGTTGTTTTCTCCAGCTCCAAGGACAGCTTTGTAAAGTGGTGGGACCTGGACACTCAGCACTGCTTTAAGACCATGCTGGGACATCGCAGTGAGGTGAGTGCTCCTGCCTGTCTTAACATTTGATTGTCACGTGTTGTTGACATTGTATGGTGTACTAAGAGGTAATTGGATCCCTTGTCTGATTAGTTTGTCATTTCTGAGAGACACTTATCTGATTGGATCCCCTTGGTTGTGTGTTTGTCAGGTCTGGGGCATGGCACTGCTGAACCAAGAGAGTAGATTGATAACAGGCTCAGCCGACAGTGAGCTCCGGGCCTGGGACGTCAACTACCTACAGGAGGTAAGCACAGAGGAGCTACAATGAGCCTTCTACACACATAACTACATATTTTGGACAATAATGAAAAGGTCGAAAATATCTTATCTGAATAAAAGGCTAGTTGAGTCCTTCACTCTCTCTCGGTTTGTCCGTCGTTCAGGGCAGAGAGGCTGGTGAACCAAAGGAGAAGAAAGGAAAAAGCCTACTTGATGATGATGAGGAGGAGGAAGTTGTGGATGAGAGCCCTGAGGAGGTAGGACAGACCATGATCCACTGCAGGGCAAAACACCATGATTGGTTACCTGCAGCACAAGTGAATCTGTTCATCTAGAAAATAACTCTGAAGAAGTATAGTAGCTAGTAATGAATGGCATATGTAACGGTAGCTAACACGGTTCCGTACAGATTTTGTGTACCGCTGCATTCAAACGAGGCTGCGATGAAAACTAATGGGACTGAGTGATTATTGGCATCAAAATCCGGGGTGTAAACTAAGTTTCTATTCAAGCGTTGACTGACATGTTAATAGACAAATAGTTTTTGAGAAAAGTTTTAAAAATCTGCCCACTCTGATGCTGTACGATACATTGTGACGTATCACAACATATTGTACGACGCATTATGCAACACGTGTGCTGTACAGCCTTTCCACCAGGGGTAGCACTTCTCTCGCAGATAAAAAAAAAACTAAACAAGAAAGTGTAAGGGACAAGCAAAGGGGAATGGATACGTAGTCAATTGTAGTCAACTGAATGCAGTCATTGTTTGCGTCATCACTGCAAGCCATCATGACTCAAAAGCCGTGACAGCCGCTGTTTTCATCTGAAGATAACTTTATGGTGTTTTATAACAATTTTATAGGTGATCAGTTGGACAAATCGGGTGAAAAAAGGCGTTTCCGCATACGACATATCTCCCCCTTTCACTATTACTCAGTAGCCTTCACTTCCCCACCCGCCATTTTTAAAAAGATCCTACGGAGCTCCATTGCCTTCTTCAATCATGAAGAGATGGTCTCGTCATTGATTTGGCTGGTAAGAGGAGAAATTGTGCCTTACAATGGTATTCATATTACAGTTGACCTGTAAGTATATCAATTATTTGGTCACGTGTACGGAACACTGTCAAGTACGGAAGTTTGTTAGTTATCGTTGCTGTCTAATACATGTGTATCTGAAATCTGTTTGTGTTTCATACTTTTCCCTCTTGCCCTCTTTCTCTCTCTCTCTCTCTCTCTCTCTCTCTCTCTCTCTCTCTCTCTCTCTCTCTCACACAGAGGATCCTGAGTTGTAAGAAAGCTGGCTCTTTGCTGAGAGAGGCCAGGGACAGGGTAGTCTCCATGACTACCGATGCCAAGGCCAAGGTCCTGGCGTGCCATGTAAGTTTTGACCTTTTAATGTTGGTACAGTCTTACTTACCCTCCAGTAATATTGATTTGTTGTCATACATTTCTCAGATCACTAATGTAATGTGTATTCCCCCCTCTGATCTTTCCTCCTTTTCCACATCCTTCTCTCTCAGGGCTCAGACACAGTGCTGGAGGTGTTCAGTGTGCTGCCGGAGGACGAGGTGGAGCGGGTGATGGCCAAGAAGCTGAAGAGAGCCAAGAAGAAGGCCAGGTATGTTGCACACAGTAGAGATCACACTGTCACCTCAGCCACGGCAGGGACCAGCCTGCAGATAGCCCAAGTTGGGCCAGGCAGATACTGCAAAGCCTTCAGAGATTATTTGAAATAAGAAAATGTGTGGAATCTAATTCCAATCAAACTAAATACTTCCAATGTTTATAAATACAGTTATGTTGATGAAATTGGTGAAATGTAAAGATGAGGTGCTGCTGCCCTCTGGTGTAGGGATGCGCAGCATGCAGAGGATGCCCCAGAGCCTGTGGTGGAGAGGAAACTGGCAAATGAGATTGTGAGACTAACCAACATCAAGGCCTCCGCCAATATCAGGTACACAGCAACACACACACGTGCACTCTCTCACACACTCAATCAACCAACCAACATTTAGTCTCATGTATATCCCAGATGGGTGGACTGCCTGATGTGTGCGGGTGGGGAGTTGAAGGTAGCCATGCTGCTCCAGAACAACACCGTGGAGACCTACAGTCTCAAGACGTCTGACAAGAATCCCACGGGCATTAAGACCTCCCGGCTCACCCTGGGAGGCCACCGCACCGATGCTCGCACGCTGGCCTTCAGCTCAGACAACATCGCTGTCCTCTCCGCCTCTGGGGACACCGTCAAAGTCTGGAACAGGTGGGAAAGTCCGGTCACACAGGACTGACGTGACCATGTGGTTTCACTGTACAAGTTAAATCTAGTTCACTAAGCTGGCTTTCCAGCATCTTTTAAAGGTGACACATGTTATGACTCCTAGACACATACTGTATTATGAGCAGTTTTCTACATTCTGATTGGGTGTCTAACGGGAAGTCTCTACCCCGTCACAGGTCTACCCTGCAGGTGATTCGCACCATGGCGTGTGACTACGCCCTCTGCTCCCTGTTTGTCCCTGGAGACAGGCAGATCATCCTAGGGACCAAGGTAACACGCATGCACACACTAACGTACACCAAACTACTGTATAAGTGTATTATCCAGTATTAATCTATTGTGTGTAACCCAGGCTAACCTTCTCTCTATCAGAGTGGTAAGATTCAGATCTTTGACCTGGCATCAGGTACCCTCCTGGAGACTGTCGACGCCCATAACGGAGCTCTGTGGTCCCTCTGTCTGTCTCCTGATCAGGTACTGTCTGTGTCTGCCTCTTTCTGTCCATATTCGACATCATCCACAATACATGTAGTGTACAACTCCATAGGCCCCTTATCTGTAGACAAAAGCCCATAAAATAGTATTTAAAAAAATAAAATAAACAACATTCCCATTTGCTCTGACTGTTTATTTGACTGTAATTATGTGATTTCCTCAGAGGGGGATAGTGACTGGCGGGGCTGACAAGACGGTGAAGTTCTGGGAGTTTGAGCTGATTAAGGACGAAGACGCTGCACAGAAGTAAGCCAAGCTTTATTCCTTCTGTTTCACATAGTGTTTCACATAGTGTCAATAACACTTAGAATGCAGTTTCATACTACAGGCAACTAGTTTTATGCCCAGTCAGGCTGCACGCTGTTATTCAAGTGCGCTTTTATCAAGTGAGCACTTGACTGGAGTTTCTATTTACTCGGCTCTAATTGTGTGTGTGTGTGTGTGTGTGTGTGTGTGTGTGTGTGTGTGTGTGTGTGTGTGTGTGTGTGTGTGTGTGTGTGTGTGTGTGTGTGTGTGTGTGTGTGTGTGTGTGTGTGTGTGTGTGTGTGTGTGTGTGTGTGTGTGTGTGTGTGTGTTGCAGGAGGCTGACGGTGAAACACGTGCGTACACTGCAGCTGGATGAGGATGTGTTGTGTGTGAAATATTCTCCTGATCAGAGACTGTTGGCTGTCTCCCTGCTGGACTGCACCGTCAAGGTCTTCTACACAGACACACTGAAGTTCTTCTTATCTCTGTATGGACACAAGCTGCCTGTGCTCTGCCTGGACATCTCTCATGTGAGTACCGGTACTCATCCTAGCAACCCCAAACTAAGCGAAAAATGAATGTAATGAGTGACAGTAGATGAAAATGGAATGTGCATACTTGAGTGTGTGTTGGTTAAAGTTGCTGCGTGTATGTTTTCAATCTGTCTTGACTCTGAATGTTACTTGTCCATCTCTCAGGACAGTGCCTTGATAGCAACTGGCTCTGCAGACAGAAATGTCAAGATCTGGGGTCTGGACTTTGGGGACTGTCACAGATCTATGTTTGCCCACGATGACAGGTACAGAAAAAATACAACAAATATTATATATACACACAGTTGCAAGAAAAAGTATGTGAACCCTTTGGAATTACCTGGATTTCTATATAAATTTGTTAAAAATTTGATCTGCTCTTCCTCTTAAGTCACAACAATAGACAAACACCACACCATTTATTGTATTTTTCTGGTCTATATTGAATACATCATTTAAACATTCACAGTGTAGGTTGGGTAAAGTATGTGAACTCCTAGGCTAATGACTTCAAAAGCTAATTAGAGTCAGGAGTCAACTAACCTGGAGTCAAATCAATGAGATGAGATTTGAGATGTTGGTTAGAGCTGCGCTGCAATATAAAATCTGAGTTTGCTATTCACGTGAAGCATTGCCTGATGTGAACCATGTTTTGAACAAAAGAGATCTCAGAAGACCTAAGATTAAGAATAGTTGACTTGCATAAAGCTGGAAAGGTTTACAAAAGTATCTCTAAAACCCTTGATGTTCATCAGTCCACGGTAAGATGCATTGAGAAAGTTCAGCACAGTTGCTACTCTCCCTAGGAGTGGCCGTCCTGCAAAGATGACTGCAAGAGCACAGCGCAGAATGCTCAATGAGGTTAAGAAGAATCCTAGAGTGTCAGCTAAAGATTTACAGAAATCTCTGGAACATGCTAACATCTCTGTTGACCAGTCTACGTTACGTAAAACACTAAACATGAAGGGTGTTCATGGGAGTACACCATAGAAGAAGCCACTGCTGTCCAAAAAAACATTGCTGCACGTCAAGCACTACTGTATTCTGTGGACGGATGAATCTACAGACACAACACTGTGGAGAAAAAAAGACTCAGCACACCAACATCAACCTCAACTGTAAAATATGGTGGAGGGAGCATCATGGTTTGGGGCTGCTTTGCTGCCTCAGTGCCTGAACAGATTGAATGCTGTGGCATGACACTGTGGAGAAAAAAAGACTCAGCTCGAGCGGTTCACACCAGACATCCCAAGAATATTGCTGAACTGAAACAGTTTTGTAAAGAAGAATGGTCCTCCTGACCATTGTGCAGATCTGATACGCAACTACAGAAAACATTTAGTTGAGGTTATTGCTGCCAAAGGAGGGCACACCAGTTATTAAATCCAAGGGTTCACATATTTTTCCCACCCTGCACTAAGAATGTTTACACAGTGTGTTCAATAAAAACATGAAAACGTATTGTTTGTGTGTTATTAGTTTAAGCAGACTGTGTTTGTCTATTGTTGTGATTTAGATAAAGATCAGGTCAAATTTTATGACCAATTTATGCAGAAATCCAGGTAATTCCAAAGGGTTCACATACTTTTTCTTGCCTGTGTGTGTGTGTATATATATATATATTATATACACACACACACAGTTGAAGTCGGAAGTTTACATACAATACCGAATACTTTTAAACTCAGTTTTTCACAATTCCTGACATTTAATCGTAGTAAAAATTCACTGTCTTAGGTCAGTTAGGATCACCACTTTATTTTAAGAATGTGAAATGTCATAATAATAGTAGCGAATGATTTATTTCGGCTTTTATTTCTTTTATCACATCCCCAGTGGGTCAGTAGTTTACATACACTCAATTAGTATTTGGTAGCATTGCCTTTAAATTGTTGAATTTGGGTCAAACATTTTGGGTAGCCTTCCACAAGGTTCCCACAATAAGTTGGGTGATTTTTGGCCCATTCCTCCTGACAGAGCTGGTGTAACTGAGTCAGGTTTGTAGGCCTCCTCGCTCATACACGCTTTTTCAGTTCTCCCCAAAAATGTTCTATATGATTGAGGTCAGGGCTTAGTGATGGCCACTCCAATACCTTGACTTTGTTGTCCTTAAGCCATTTTGTCACAACTTTGAAAGTATGCTTGGGGTCATTGTCCATTTGGAAGACCCATTTGCAACCAAGCTTTAACTTCCTGACTGATGTCTTGAGATGTTGTTTCAATATATCCACGTAATTTTCCATCCTCATGATGCCATATATTTTGTGAAGTGTCCCAGTCCCTCCTGCAGCAAAGCACCTCCACAACATGATGCTGCCACCCCCACAACATGATGCTGCCACCCCCGTGCTTCACAGTTGGAATGGTGTTCTTCTGCTTGCAAGCCTCCCCCTTTTTCCTCCAAACATAACGATGGTCATTATGCCTGAACAGTTCTGTTTTTGTTTCATCAGACCAGAGGACATTTCTCCAAAAAGTACGATCTTTGTCCCAATGTGCAGTTGCAAACCATAGTCTGGCTTTTTTATGGCAGTTTTTGGCTTCTTACTTGCTGAGCGGCCTTTCAGGTTATGTCAATATAGGACTCGTTTTACTGTGGATATAGATACTTTTGTACCTGTTTCCTCCAGCATCTTCACAAGGTCCTTTGCTGTTGTTCTGGGATTGATTTGCACTTTTCGCACCAAAGAACGTTCATCTCTAGGAGACCGAACACGTCTCCTTCCTGAGCGGTATGACAGCTGAGTGGTCCCATGGTGTTTATACTTGCGTACTATTGTTTGTACAGATGAAAGTGGTACCTTCGGGCATTTGGAAATTGCTCCCAAGGATGAACCAGACTTGTGGAGGTCTACAATGTTTTTTCTGAGGTCTAGGCTGATTTATTTTGGTTTTCCCATGATGTCAAGCAGAGAGGCACTGAGTTTGAAGGTAGGCCTTGAAATACATCCACAGGTACATCTCCAATTGACTCAAATTATGTCAATTAGCCTATCAGAAGCTCCTAAAGCCATTACATAATTTTCTGGTACTTTCCAAGCTTTTTAAAGGCACAGTCAACTTAGTGTATGTAAGCTTCTGACCCACTGGAATTGTGATGAAGTGAAATAATCTGTCTGTAAACAACTGTTGTAAAAATGACTTGTGTCATGCACAAAGTAGATGTCCTAACGGACTTGCCAAAACTATCGTTTGTGAACAAGAAATTTGTGGAGTGGTTGAAAAATTTGTTTTAATGACTCCAACATAAGTCTATGTAAACTTCTATGTAAACTTCAACTGTATATGTGTATGTATTAAACCCAGGTAAAAAGAAACGTCCTCTCACCATCAACTTCGTTTATTTTCAGCAAACTTAATATTTTTTAAATATTTTTATGAACATCACAAAATTCAACAACTGAGACATAAACTGAACAAGTTCCACAGACATGTGATTAACATAAATGGAATAATGTTTCCCTGAACAAAATCAAAAGTAACAGTCAGTATCTGTTGTGGCCACCAGCTGCATTAAGTACTGCAGTGCAACTCCTCATAAACTGCACCAGTTCACCAGATTTGCCAGTTCTTGCTGTGAGATGTTACCCCACTCTATCACTAAGGCACCTTCAAGTTCCCGGATATTTCAGTGGGGGAATGGCCCTAGCCCTCGCCCTCCGATCCAAAAGTTCCCAGACGTGCTCAATGGGATTGAGATCCGGGCTCTTCGCTAGCCATGGCAGAACACTGACATTCCTGTCTTGCGTAAGTGAAGAGCACTTTTTGCCAGTCCTGTCTGGTCCAGCGACGGTGGGTTTGTGCCCTTCAGCGACGTTGTTGCCGGTGATGTCTAGTGAGGACCTGCCCTACAACATGCCTACAAACCCTCAGTCCATCCTCTCTCAGCCTATTTGGGACAGTCTGAGCACTGATGGAGGGATTGTGCGTTCCTGGTGTAACTCGGGCAGTTGTTGCCATTCTGTACCTGTCCCGCAGGTGTGATGCTCAGAGTATGCTCACAGTACTGATCCTGTGCCGGTGTTACACGTGGTCTGCCACTGCGAGGACGATCGGCTGTCCGTCCGGTCTCCCTGTAGCTCTGTCTTAGGCGTCTCACAGTACGGACGTTGCAATTTATTGCCCTGGCCACATCTGCAGTCCTCATGCCTCCTTGAAGCATGCCTAAGGCACATTCACGCAGATGAGCAGGGACCCTGGGCATATTTCTTTTGGTGTTTTTCAGAGTCTGTAGAAAGGCCTCTTTCGTGTCCTAAGTTTTCATAACTGTGACCTTAATTGCCTACCGTCTGTAAGCTGTTAGTGTCTAACGACCGTTCCACAGGTGTATGTTCATTAATTGTTTATGGTTCATTGAACAGGAAATAGTGTTTAAACCTTTTACAATGAAGATCTGTGAAGTTATTTGGATTTTTACAAATTATCTTTGAAAGAAAGGGTTCTGAAAAGGGGACGTTTTCTTTTTTTGTTGAGTTTATATATTAATATGAATATAGAATATACTGCAAGAACACCTCGTCCTAAGCTGTCAGCCATATGGTCAGTGTAAATGGCTCAGTGTGGAAGCTTGACCAACGGTCTTGAATGATATAATTTAATAGATGTTGGCTTCATTCTCCCCATTTCCAGTAAAATATTTAATTTAAACTCCAGTTTCAAAAACACTGTCCTTGTTAGCTGCCTCTGACCGATGACATCACCCCATCTGCTCTTTCATGTTGCTGTTTTTTTCATTTCTCGTCTGCTTTTTTCTCTCTTTTCTCAGCGTCATGTTCCTTCAGTTTGTCCCCAAAACCCATCTGTTCTTCACAGCGGGGAAGGACAAGAAGATCAAACAGTGGGACGCAGACAAGTTTGAGCACATCCAGACCTTAGAGGTGACATTCACTCCCATGCTGTTGTCTACATTTCCCATATGGAGATGAGGCCTAGAGTTCATGATAACATTTTGGGGAAAATTGATAAGTGACATAACCAATTACCTAAATGCTCTTTCTTTCCCATTGGAGGAATTACATTTCCCTTCCTTAATTGACTAAATTGAAAATGGATTTGACCCCACCCCTAGTGTTGACCTTTAACCGCTGACCCATGTGTGTGACGTGCTATCCTCAGGGTCACCATCGGGAGGTTTGGTGTCTGGCCATCAGTCCTAACGGGGACCACATTGTGTCCTCGTCTCACGACAAGTCCCTGAGGCTCTGGGAGAGGACCAGAGAACCCATCATCCTGGAGGAAGAGAGGGAGATGGTGGGTAGTGGTGCCCCAGAAATATGCTCTCTCTGTGGGTAAAAGGGAAGGGAGATAGTGGACACCAATCAGGTTTTATCTTGAACTTTTTCACCCTCTCAAATGTTTTTCTTTAGGAGAGAGAGGCTGAGTTTGAGGAGGGCATGGCCAAAGGGGATGAGCCTGTGGTAAGTGCTGACTTTATTTCAAACCAGTGGAAATGAAAATGTTTGTTTTCTCCGTGTCGTTCAGTCTCTGTCTTGTGTGTCTCACAGGTTCCAGGAGAGATCAAAGATGCAGAGGCAGCACCAGCGGCGAAGAAAACCATAGAGACAGTCAAAGCTGTGAGTCTCCATGTCAAATAACTAGACTGCAGAGATGGAGAGGTTGTGTGTGTGTGCACGTTCGGATTGGCATGTGTGTGTAGTTTGTAATGGCTGGTGTGTGTGTCTCTTCAGGCTGAGCGTGTCATGGAGGCTCTGGAGCTGTACAGATCAGAGAGCAGGAAAATGGAGGAGCATCAGATAGCCTGCCAGTCAGCCGGAAAACAGTTGCCTCCACCTAAGGCCAATCCTATCCTTGTGGCCTTTGGAAACGTTTCTGTAAGTTTTTAATTCCTTCTGAAATAATCATAATACATACATAGCCAAGGGTACTAGATTAGTGAGGAACAGAACTATCATGTTAACTTCGTAACCACATCCTCCTCCCTCTCTTGCAGCCGTCTCGCTACGTCTTGGACGTAATAAAGAAGGTCCGGTCCAGTGAGCTGGAGGTGTCTTTGCTGGTCCTGCCGTTCCCCTACATTCCAGACCTGCTGTCTCTCTTCAACTGTTATGTCCAGGACGGCCTGGAGGTGGAGCTAGTGTGCCGTTGTCTCTTCTTCCTGCTCAGGTATGCTAGCCTCTGGCGCCAGGCTTCTCAAGTAGTGTGAAAACCTGGAGAAGTTCTCCTCAGGAAGAGGTGTAGTTTAGATTTAAGCAAGTGACGCATTGCCACTTATCAAGCCAATCAACTATTTTGACTGGGTGCTGTTTCTGAATAATTGTCTGGCTTGCAACAGGCTAGCTACCATAAGATAAAACAAATGACACTGCATAGGCTAATAAATCTTTGTCTGACACACAGTAGGAAAATAGGGAAAGCAAGGAAATGCCTCTCCTGAAGGGAAACATAATTTCTACTCCGAGCCAACAAAATGTGAGCGTTAACAGCCAGCGCTTCCTTTCAATCGCAAAATCCAATTCTTAGTTCTCCAGACTTACAAAATTTGAGTCAACACAACGAGATTTGGAAGGATGACTCCTTGAGACTACGGTTATGCTAACAAACAACCTTGCACCAATCAATAGTGTTTGTTACTCAGTTTGTGTGTTTCTCACATACGCAAACAACCTCACACAAGTGTGTGTCTGGTGTCTCTAAGGTACCTGAAGTGTGAGTAGATGAGCCTAAAGTACTGTCAGGGTCAGTCTTCACTGTGCTTGTCCTTGTCTCTCCAGAATCCACTTTGGCCAGATCTCCAGTAACCAGATGCTGCTGACCGTCATAGACGAGCTGAGAATCAACACCATTTCTAAAGTCCGAGAGATCAGGGTGAGTCTAATCAGAAAATATAGAAAATGTACTCTAAAGGCTAATGATCCTCAAGTCATATAAAACTATACCTCTTATTCTGCTCCAGGATGTTCTGGGTTTCAACAGTGCTGGTCTCCAGTTCCTCCAGAGGGAGGTCGAGAGCAAAGAGGAGATCATGTTTTTCGCGGACGCCACCGGTCTCCTTAAAGAGAAGAGGAGGAAGAGGAAGAAGAGAGAGCGAGCTATTCTCACTATTGCCTGAATCACCACAGGATTTTATATATATATATATATATATACACCCCACATCATGACCAGTAGGCTACTGCAGGGGTGGCCTTAAGCAGTGAGATTTACACTGTTAGTTTTATATCTGAACTGTTATAGGATCCTGATAGGACATAACACTGTGTTATTCAATGACATGCTTCATTTCCCAAATAAACTGTGTCTGAGTTACTCATGTTGAGCCTCACTCCCTCAGGTTTTACAGAAGGCCTGTGAATGAATAAATCCACTGCTCCCTAACTCAAGTCCAAAGGACGTACTGTATGTATACACAGCAGATCCCCCTGCAACCACAGGCTCGTATAAAACATTCATATAAAACTCCTTCTTTAATAGTTACATTTTGAGTTGGACTTTTCCCTCTCTGGTTGGTCTTAGCTTCCTGTCACATGGGTTTTGGACAGGTATGATTTAGGCCTGTTTCTCTGGGTCTTCCTGTAACACAGCCTAGGGGAGTGATTCATGGCTGGATCAGGGCCAAACCGGACCCAAGTGGGCTTCGGGGGGGTGGGTGTCAGATCAGTCACAGGCCACCAGAGTCTCAGACCACCAAGACTACTGCTCCCAAAGAGCACACAGGACAGAACTAGATTCAGTCAGCTACTGGCAACCCCTCCTCCCTCTTCTCTCCAGTTATTTTATACTGCCATCAGTAGGAGAAAGGCAGCTTCAGCTTTACTTCACTGCTCTTGTAACCCAGGCTGAATTTAGGGGGTCTATACCTCGTGTACGTAGACTACATATTTCAAGAAGACTAGCAAGACACAAAAATGTATAGTACCCACATCTGCCACCTCAGTTTTCAGTGGCAAATTTAGCTGAAAGATGGACTGCTTACGTTTTCCCACCCAACCCTGAATGTTAATCCTGTAACAGCAGTGTTTCACACCTACCTCAAACACGTTTTTATCCTGTTTATATCCTGACCGCAGGGTGCCGGGAATGAATGAAATGGACACCTTAAAACACCTCCCTCTGTTCACTTTTTAATCTCGCGTCAGACAAAAAAACAAATTTACTCTGTATTTATAAGGCTGTAAAAAGGGACGGCAGCTCTTTACGAGGCTGGATTTGGCTCTTTAAGCCATAAATGTCACACCTACCAAAATTAAAAATTCTTCAGAAAAAAACGGACTCAGACACATACACACACTGTTACAACCCAACAGCAATAGATTACAAAAACGAATCTAAATGGCATTCGAATGCATCATTTATTATCAAAACAGAAAACTTAGATAAACTTTTATTTAGCAAACAAAGTTTGACCCCAATATTACCCCAAGTTACTTTTCAGTAAAACCTCTGAATTCAATTTAACCGTGCCTTATTCAGTACAGCCTCCAGTGCACCTTTCCAGTTGATTGTGTGTAATCTCTTTCTCTGCCTCAAACAATATCTAAAAGTGAGGGATTTCATAGCAATATTTCCCTGGTGTTTTCGTCAACATGTCATATTCTGGCTGTTAACCGAACACCCATAACAGCTGTAGCACACAGTGAGTGAAATGTTTATGATGTTTCCTCCCTCCATCTCAGTCATCTGCACTGTGGCTACAGATACTCACGGACCCCGAGTTTATTATTCATTTCAGCTTCATAGCTTTTCACAGACAACAGGCCAGTGTACCTGGGAGAAATGGCAGTGGGTTCCATAGCTGTGACTGTTCTTGAAAATGACAGACTCTTGGCTCTTCAGATGAGTAAACTGTCAGAGAGAAATTTAGAATAAGTGCTTACCTCTAGTAGTCTTATTTAAAAGGTGTTCCTGGATAAATTAATATGGATTGACAAATCCAGTTTCAAGATCAGTGTTTATAAGAGAATGGAATAACCATCAAAAAGTGCTATAAGCACAGGTCAGGTCGAAAGCAGATATGTATCGTAATTGCTGCGTTCATGCAGAGGACCCCTCCTATATGTACAAAAGTGTTAAGAGGCTGTACAGATAATATGATGGCATGCTGTATCAGGTGTGCCAAGTACAATGTTTTCCAAAATAGTCAGCCGTGGCACTGTTGGATTGGAGTGAGAGAGAAAACAGTCGTCTTTTTCTTCAGTGGTCTATTGGCTTAGACAGTCACAAGCTCCCGCAGTCTGACGTCAGAATTAAACGTTCATTTATGTTTCTCAAATTTCAAAGGTGTTCCAAATTTCAAATAGTTTAAGGTTAAGTTTAGGCATTAATGCTGAAATCTTAAGGTTAGGCATTAACTCCGAAGGGTTAAGGTTTGGGATAGGCTTAAAACAAAAATCTCAAAAACAACTTTCTATCACTGGTTTCTAACAGGCCTCTAATGCACCAGAGGCATTAAATCCACATGTTTAAGGTTATGGTAAAATATAGGCATTAACGCCGAAGAGTTGAGGTTTGGGATAGGCTTAATACAAAAATCTCAAAAACAACATTCTTTCATTGGATTCGAACATGAAACCTTTTGCACACCGTATGGTGAGGCAGACACTCACTGTTGGTCCTAGTGGCTAGTTTCTACGACATCTCCCAAAGTCTAATACTGACTTGTATCACAGGTGACCTAGCTGAGACAGTAGGCTACACTACTGAACTTGACCACTGGGTGGAAGGCTTACCTTTCCCAAAACACTTGGCGGTAGCCACATATGGCGTCCATGTGAATCTAAAGGCCCCTATCCAAGTGTAGATTACAGCCCTAGCACCTGTTCTGCTGTTCAGCTCATAATGGTTAAGGTTAGGACAGGGTCCAACACTGACTGACCACTGATCTAAACTCCACATCATTACAGCATCGTCATCATATTAGTTGCATACCACAGCATGGAGGTGACAGACCCCAAATAATACATTATCTATAGTGTTCAAGTTCAAACAGAACATGACCCCTATCTTTCACAGATTTATATGTCTTCTAGTATTACAGTGTCAGTGTGGCATTTCTTTGGCCTCTGTTTGGATGCCTTTGCTTAGCAACCGCAAACAAGTCTGAGAAGTTGTTCAGATGAGCTATGAGCAACACCTGCTGAACTGGAGGACGTGTTCAGCTTTTCCAACAGATTGAAACAGTGAACAGTAAGTTAACAATTAGTCAGTTAGTGAGTGAATCATTTCACAAGTCATTCCAATAGTGAGCCATGTGTTAGGTTAAATCTGCATCCAGCACTCTAGCTGAATAAGCCTGCAGCTACCTGACTAAGATATGGGGTGGCGGATCGGTCCGAGGAGACCCTGAGTCATAACCTGGTTGCTATGGGAGCGCGGCAGGAGAAGGCGAGGGTTTGGTGGTCATCCAGTCAGGGTCTAAGTGATGAGGTGGCAGAACGCTCAGTCATGCCCAGCTCTGACCACCTCTCTCTGGGGTAGTTACCATATGAACGCTCCCTTTATCTGCCTCCGCCCTTTTACTCTCTTTATTTACCTCTCTTTTTCTTTGGTTTCTAATTGAATTTTCTGTGGCGTTATTTTTCTGAATAACCCCGTATGGTTAGTATGTCTTGCATTCTTGCTGTTCTATTTCTCACCACATTCATAAAGCTACAGCGGTCATGTGGATGAACCATGATTTCCATCTAATTATTATATATATAATTATATATTATATCTCTACTTTCAACATTTGAAAAAGTAGATGGAAATATTGTATAATAGGATTCCCATTTCCAGCAGTGTTCCACAGAGAGTCATGGCTGTTATACTGCAGCCCGAGGAGGTGAAAGTGGTGGCGCTCCCTCCACAGCGTCAGGCAGTCACACATGTCGAGTGGGTCAGCAGCACGCCTCCACTCATCTGGGCGGAACAGAGGAACATGGTTTAATAGTCTGGAGAGATCAGGGGAGAGGAAACCATTTCTCCCTCTGCCCCGCACCGAGGTCAACCCTCCCTGGGCCCTTATGAAGCCCCCCCACATGGACACGCACACGGACATTGACACGCACACACAAATAAATACAGAAACAGACACACATTCATCCCATTATCTGAAAACAGACATGCAAACGCACACACACTTTCACCTTTCAAGAGCTCTCCCCAGAAATCCACAAAGCTGATGTAATTAGTCATTTTAGAGCCCTGCACTTCATATTACTACCCATAAACAGACATTCAATACTTTCCTTTGAGAGCCCTGTTTATCCTACAGTTTTATAGTCCATGCTGGACCTCTCCGTGTTTATTCTCTAGAACAATAATGCCACTATACTCCACTGCTGGAATGCAATTAATTTGTCCAATTAAACACAGAAAATAAATACAAACCCATTAGACTAGCTCTGCTCCGATTTGTTCCAAAAACACTTGAACAACAGCACTCTGCCTGAGGTTTTATGGAGTAGGTTTTAAAGCAGCAGGGCTGATGGATGAAATGACATGGAATGAGATGTTTGTCAAAGGTTTAATCAGTTATTATCTAAATATACTTTGACATAAATCTGGATTACACACAAGCAGTGGGGACTTAGTTTGTGAAAGGAAAAACACTGTGGAAACTAATGGAATATACATACACTTTCACAAAGTAGCTACTGAGCACAATATCTTTGTCAAATGGATAAATGGATATAGTAGACCGTATTATGCTACAAACCATGAAGTAGCCTAAATACACAAAGCATTTATTGCAATGAGCATGATTAAAGCATTAGGAGGAGGCATACAATGCCTTCGGAAGGTATTCAAACACCTTGACTTTTTCCACATTTTGGTAGATTACAGCCTTATTCTAAAATTTGATTAAATGTTTTTTTCAATTTTTCAATATACACACAATACCCCATAACGACAAAGAAAAAACAGAATTTTAGAAATTTTTGCTAATTTATTAAATAAAAAAACTGAAATATGTAAATGTGATAAGTATTCAGACCCTTTACTCAGTACTTTGTTGAAGAGCCTTTGGCAGCCTCAAATCTTATTGGTTATGACGACAAGCCTGGCACACCTGTATTTGGGGAGTTTCTTTTATTCTTCTCTTAAGATCCTCTCAGGCTCTGTCAGGTTGGATTGGGAGCGTTGCTGCACATCTATTTTCAGGTCTCTCCAGAGATGTTCAATCAGGTCTGTGCTCTGGCCAGGCCACTCAAGGACATTCAGAGACTTCTCCCGAAGTCACTCCTGCGTTGTCTTGGCTGTGTGCTTAGGGTCGTTGTCCTGTTGGAAGGTGAACTTTCATCCCAATCTGAGGTCCTGAGGGCTCTGGAGCAGGTATTCATCAAGGATCTCGGTACTTTTCTCTGTTCGTCTTTGCCTCGATCCGGACTAGACTTCCAGTCCCTGCCGCTGAAAAACATCCTCACCGCATGATGCTGCCACCACCATGCTTCACCGTAGGGATGGTGCCAAGTTTCCTCCAGATGTGAGGCATGGCATTCATGCCAAAGGGGTTAATCTTGGTTTCATCAGACCAGAAAATATTGTTTCTCATAGTCTGAGAGTCTTTAGGTGCCTTTTGGCAAAGACTGTCATTTGCCAGTCAACAGGTGGACTACAATCAAGTTGTAGAAACATCTCAAGGATGATCAATAGAAATCGGATGCATCTGAGGTCAATTTAGAGTCACATAGCAAAGGTTCTGAATACTTATATAAATCAGCTATTTCTATTGCAAAAATGTCTAAAAACCTGCGTTCACTTTGTTATTATCTGGTATAGTGTGTAGATTGCTGAGTATTTTCAAAAATGTTATCTGTTTTAGAATATGACTGTAACGTAACAAAATGTGGAAAAAGTCTAGGGGTCTGAATACATTCTCAAAGCACTGTATTTGACAGAAATTATACTAATTTAAATGTAAATGGTCTCAACAAACTATGTATTTCCTACATAGAACTATATACAAAGTAATGCAAACAACTGCTAGAAATTACAATGTCCAAACAAATAATCAATCTAAGCTCTAAAAAGGCTGAAACTAATTTGTGGGATGTTTTCCTGGGGGGTGGAGTGTAGAGTGCAGTGCGTCTGTCATTGTGATGAAGTTCCTACCGTCACATTGGGAGTGAATCTCATAGGAGGCTGGACAGAGGGCCCACAATCCCCCAGACAGACAGCCAATTTCCTGTGTCAGAAAAGCCTGGCTGCATAGATCTATAAACGCAGCGATCCGGGAACACAGGAACCAGTACGTATAGGACCAAACCACAAACACATAGCAACGATGACATACAGGTTTATATAGAGTTTACATCAAAGAATCCCAAAAACCTGTACCCACATCATAAATATTGCACAGAGTCACACTCACAAACACACTGTAGAGCTTTGTGCACCCTGCTGTCCTTACTTAGGTCAAAAGTTTCATTTTGAGTTGCATGATTGAGTCAGCCTGAATACTGGAATGTTTCTCTATAGTACATGAACGTAGTTCCTCCCTTACCTTAATTTGACCAATTGGTCCTGAGTGGCGCAGCGTCTCACTACATCTCAGTGCTAGAGGCGTCACTACAGACCCTGGTTTGATTCCAGGCTGTATCACAACCGGCCGTGATTGGGAGTCCCATAGGGCAGCGCACATTTGGCCCAGCGTCATCCGGATTAGGGTTTGGCCGGGGTAGGCCGTCATTGTAAATAAGAATTTGTTCTTAAACTGACTTGCCTGGTTAAATAAATGTTAAATAAGAAAATATATATATACTGTAAGGCCTAACTGCAAGTGTGTTGAACATATTGTATGGACTAGGAGAAGATAACTACCCATATCAGTTCACTTCAGCAGCATAGGAGGACTGGAAAGATAATTGGTGATCTACCCCTCGACACACAAATAATTAACACACATTGAGGGAGGCTAACTACCCAAACATCCTGTAGTGTAGCGAGAGAGATGGCATGGATGCTCTATTCCAGTGGGCATGTCTCGGTTTGACCTACCATTGAATCAAGGTGTCAAAACCAGCTACAAAGTCGAGGAAACATGGAATAATCAGACGGAATCAGAAGCTATTCCAAAAATGCCTGTGAGTAATGAGTGCAGAGTGAACCATGTCAAAGTGTGTCAAAATAGCCCAAGAGGGAGAAGGGGTTGAATCTTTAAAGGGAAAGAGTGGCTCATTTAAAGGGGAACATGTGGAATCTGTGTCTAACATGTCAGGATAGCCTTTAGGGATGAGAAATTGAAGCCTGACGTGGGCACGGCTATTCCCTTTAAAGCTTTTTTTTAAAGAGAGAGGAAAATAAAATAAATGTCTGAAAGGAGGGTAAGGATGGCCTGTCAAAGATCCCCCACCCCCCAGACCACCCAGAAACAGGGTCGAACTGTCAGTCAACCAGAAACAAACATGCTCTTTGGTCTTTTATTACCACCGTGAAACTGATAAATACAATATAGTAATTATCTGGGAATGCCGATGCATTAGTTTAATATGGGGCAAAGTTAACAGATATTTTCATGAGCTATTCCAGACCATTGGAATCTTGTTGTTTTACATCTTTGCTATGTTATACATTGGGTAGATTCTGACTCTCTAGCAGCTCTACTGTCAGCAAAGGTAAATGTAGGCAGATTGCAGGGACAATAAAGCTAGTATATTCACTCTTTCCATATTTCAGAGTTGAGTAGCTAATATTTATCCTCCTGTAAGGTTAGACTGGCTGCCAGCCTGTTGGATTATTGCCCGCTCACTACGATCACTGATCCAAACAAACACACACATAATGCACACAAGCACACAGACACACTCGTATCCAGAGGTCAGATGAGGGTGCAAAGTGTGTGTCCCCTGTGTGTGTGTTGGACCCAGTCATCTGTCAGCAGGAAAGTTTGGGCTCTGAGCTCAGGGTAATCCTGGTGTCAGTGATCAGACCTCTGACCGGACCGGGCAGCCAACACCAGCTTGGGCACACGCACACGCACACACACAAGCACACACACACCACCAAAACACGCAGTCAAATCCTCGTCTAATCCCCCCCCCACCTCACCTCATGCTGGACACCACGATTCACAAAGGTCGAGATTTCAGCCCCCCTCTTTCCAAAGCCCCCCCCCCAGAACAAAGAGGGAGAGTCACTGACTGCTTCATATTAGTGTTTAATTAAGTTAAAGGACCTCTCCTTTCTCTGCCGCACTAGTCTCTCCACAGACCAATAACCCAATTGAAGTCGTCTATTCTTTCATGGCTCTGAGCAGGCATTCCAATGGGCTGGGATCACCGCCCTGCCGTCCGCCCCGCCGTGTAGCTCCAGCTATACAGCTAGGGCCTTGTGGTTGCCTCTGGCCATGGCTGATCTCTCACTCGTGATTAATTCAATAAAACCATTAAGCGGTTCACTCCCTCCCTCCCTCTCTCCCTCCCCTCCTCTCTAACCTCGCACTCCATCCCTGACTAGCCCCCAGGCGTGCTCACACTGACAGATCTCTGCTTAGCACCTTCATACATTGCAGATAACCTTTTTATCACCAGCCGGCTAAACAGAGTCAGGCCTGATCTCCAGAGGTTGGTGCTAGCTGTAGAGGGATGGAGGGATGGATGGAGGGGAGGGAAGGAAGGAAAACAGATTAAATCTCTTTGAAAGTACTCTCCCTTTGGATGTTTTATCGATGGTGGAGCAAAAAATGGTGTTTTCAGCTGTTCGGAAGATAAGTGCCATGTGTGAGATCATTAGATATGTGTTATCCTGGTCTCTAAGCTTTCTTTAGGCTTATCCCTTCTTCTCCTCTCTATTCCTCTGTTCATTTTACTAACATTTTCAGCTGCTCTCAAGTAACATTTTATCTGGCTAACTTGCGGCAGGGCCATAAATCTATCTAAAGCACACAGTGACTCCCACGCTTCGATTACACCACTTTGGCAGCACTTTTTATTTCATACCCAAATTACTGTGACAAAAAAATCTGTAAAACGATATAAATCCTTCATTTATCATGCACTACTACTGTTATAGTCCATTCAAAGTCTATGTTGATTTAAGCTCTTCGTATTTCATCTGGGTTTAGCCAAGTAGTTAAGAAGAATTATTAACACATAACCACCCCTTTGAATGCTATGTTTGTCCCTTCTATCCTTTTTGTATATATTTCTTTACAAATAAATGAGTTTCCCTTCTATTTAGCAAAGGTTAAATCAAAGGTTGGAAATGAGGTCTTGAATAGAGTTGGTCTGGGGTGGGGTGTTAAGGACTGCTCTCTCTCTCTCCCTCTCTCTGGTGAGGTTTTCAGAGTGTTGGTGAAGTGAGGGCAGAGAGGTCTGGCCTGGGCAGAGTGCCACTAAGCAGTGGGGGGGCCTCATTCTGAAGCTGCCTCACACACTGCCTGAGTAGAATATAAATTACACCCGAGGCGAATAACAGCCCATATCATATGAGAGCGTTGTGTTCGAATTGTAAAAATGAAGTGTGGGTGACACCACCACTGCTTTCGGTTCCTCTCGCTGCACACTTGGGGCATTCACATTTTTTAGGGGGTAAGAGTATCTTTTAACACTCCAGAGACTCTAGCAATGGATACATCCACCCACCATCACATCAATGATAGTAGGGAGAGAGACATAGAGAGAGATAGAAAGAGAGAGGGAGTAGAAGACAGGTTGTCCAGCCGTAATGAGCGACAGTAACTCATGTCAGAGCTGGGCTGTGAGTTATGACCTTTTTAGTCAGGATGGGGTTAATGTTTTCACTTCCAATGGCCTGACACCCTACCTAAGGAGCGCGTGGACAGCTTGATGCGTCTGCGCCAGAATTTATAACCGCGATCATTGTCTCTGTTATTTTTGCCCTCTGAACTCTCCGCCCTGACACTCGTCTGCCTTTGCAGCCATCTCTCGCATGGTGTACTCTGAAAGTGCCAGATCCCTTTCGCCATGTTTCAGCGTGGCGGTAAATCTGGAAGGCTGGCAGGCTGGAGCCATAGTTGCCAGAGTGGGAGGACAGGGGGAGAATGGAGATGGGGTAAGGGTGGTAGGATATATGGAGGTGGAAACGAGGTGAGGGTGGTAGGATATATGGAGGGGGAAACGAGGTGATGGTGGTAGGACGGGGGAGAGTGCAGACGAGGTGAGGGTGGGAGGACAGGGGGAGAGTGGTGACGAGGTGAGGTTGGGAGGACAGGGGGAGAGTGGTGACGAGGTGAGGGTGGGAGGACAGGGGGAGAGTGGTGATGAGGTGAGGGTGGGAGGACAGGGGGAGAGTGCAGACGAGGTGAGGGTGGGAGGACAGGAGGAGAGTGGTGACGAGGTGAGGGTGGGAGGACAGGGGGAGAGTGGTGACGAGGTGAGGGTGGGAGGACAGGGGGAAAGTGGTGACGTGGTGAGGGTGGGAGGACAGGGGGAGAGTGCAGACGAGGTGAGGGTGGGAGGACAGGGGGAGAGTGCAGACGAGGTGAGGGTGGGAGGACCGGGGGAGAGTGGTGACGGGGTGACCACGGGTGACCTTTGGGTTTTGAGTGGCAGACAACCCTCTGACTCCTGATCTTGTCACCAGGTGTGAGTTTCTGCATTTCAGTTGACGTGAGGAGCTGAATAGTCAGTAATTTCAGCTTTGACTAATTACTTGCCCGTGTGTCTTTTTGGACTTGTTTTTGTCACCCACAGTCACAAGCCTCAGTGTCAGACATTTTGTTTCAGAGACATTTTCCATTAGTTGTCAACCTGTCAACGTGGCTTGGAACTCAACAGCCTTCCAAATTTAGACAGAAATTCTGATCTCCCCACCCAAGTAAATAAGCTCAGTGATGTCATGATGTGTTGTTGACTACTGTCTGCAGTATTATTCTTGGTTGCTCAGATCCTCAACGTGAGTCCAATCTCCCAGTGTAGTGTGTGTAGTATTTTGCAGTTGCTATGTGTGCCAAATGTGTGTGCGTGCTTGTGTGTGTGTGGTGCTGGGGGACCCACAGTGCTGCCTGTGCTGTGGTCTCATGGTGTGGATAGGTCCCTCAGGGCCTCTAAACTCCCAGACCCCAGCAACCCGAATCCCAGCACACATGTTTGGCCCAAGCCTATAAAACACACATATTAAGCACCTGATAATTCAGAGAAAAGTGAGGGAAAAGCATAGGAATGCGCATCGAAGGCCTTGTCTTGTTTATACACACCACTTTACAAGAGCCTGTCGCTACTGCTGTGGCGGCAAGCCAAGAGAGGTACACTGAGATAAAAAGTTTCAAGGAGACTACCTTCTGCCATGACTCTTCCTCCTCTCTCTGCTTCTCTTCATCTCTTCATTCCTCCGAGGGGGAAAGGGCAGTCCTCTAGGTGCCCAGTGCTGAGCCCATACATTGATGTTGGTGTGCCCTGACCAGCCTGCCAGGCCGATGTGTCAGCAAAGGACAGGGCTACTACGTGTTTATGTGTGTGTATGTAAGGTGTGTGTGTGTTCGTGTGTAACGAGGGCAAAGGAACACTGAGAAATAAGTAGGGCAGGAGAGAGGAACATGGAGGAGAGAAGAGGGGAAAGTGAGAGAGGGAGGAGGACAGGGAGGACTGGAGAAGTGAGGAGAGGGTCATAAATTAATCAAGAGGTCGTGGTGTGGCGGAGTGGTTTTGAAGAGAGGGGAGAAAAAAAGCCTTGGAAATTCGCTGACAAGATTAATATGCAGTTGATGGGAAGGTTTTCACGACAGGGTGCCAACAAATAAACACAATTCATGGATGCCACTTCCCTCGTGGGGTGGGCTCTATGAACGGACACCGCCGTTCCCCAAATTCCAGGAAGGCAATCTGGTGTCAGGTGGTCCCAGCCGCTCGCCCTCAAGGGACGAAAAGGTTATCCTGTTCTCCGGGAAACCGGGAGATCTCGGCACGATAAGGTTCACTGAGACAGCTGCGGATTAATCTCCAATCCATGCCAGCCGTAATATGGTACAGATCACACTCGGCTATCCGATAGCAGTGTGAAAATGAGCCAAATCATTTAACATACATTTTAATCAATTTTCTTACCGCAACTTGTGTGTTACAACAGCACAATGTTTTCAACAGAACCACAATGCTGGAATATATGTATTTCTGTAAACTTTCATTTGATTTGACCGTTGGTCTTTAAAGAAGGGTGAAGTGGCATGCGTAGGCGTCAGAGGGGTCACTACGGCTGTGTTTCTGTTTCAGTTGGTGGTCACTTTAATGATGTGGTAGTCATCGCTGGGCTCATGGCAGGACCCTGATCAGAGGCTGGCTAACTGGGGCCGTGCTGGATCCCTGCACCGGGCTCAATGAAAAGTCACAAATGGGATCATTCCTGTGCCGTTTTTTACTACCCAGAAGCCATCAGACTGGGTGAGGTGTGTTCCTCTACGGATCCCCAACTGAGCCACTTTTAAAACCTAGCAGCCACCGCTAAGCTAAACCATCCAGAGCCCCAAAACCAGCATGCCAACTCATCTAGGCCCAGATCACAATGTGAAATCACCCTTCCTTTGGCAAGAAGGAATGATGACATCACAATGTGAAATCACCCTTCCTTTGGCAAGAAGTAATGATGAAATCACAATGTGACACCCTGATTCCCCAAAATAGCCTTATAGTACCTATGACAGTGGATCTCTAACAGCGCTGTTGGTGAGAATAAATACATCCTAAGTAATAAATGGTTCCTGCCCTTTACAGGAAGTGGATTGAGGAAGTGGATTGAGAGAGATATTTTAGGGGTGTTCCAAACCAACTGGAGGCTCTAATTTGAGAAAGAGAGGTAGCAGAACTTGACCCTCCCTGGCAAAGTTTTCTCCAGAGATCTTGAGTACACTCCTGGATCAGTTCTTACTGTTCTCCGCGTTGGAAAGGTTTACCTACCGTCCAGTCCTGGCTATTAGTATCTCTGCATGGGCAGGGCTTACTTGGAATTCATAATTGAAATAACATGTAACAGATTGTGAATGACGTGTAACAAATGACTAGTAACATGTAACAAATTATTATTGACATGTAACACGTTTAAATCTCTTCTATCATTATCAATTCTGAAGAGACGATGGCTGCTGAGTCATTAGCCTCACAGCAACACTCTGAGAAACTCAACACTCCCCAACACTCTCTTGAGCACACAAAGCCCCTCAAACACTCACTTTCACCCAGCCTCCCAGTCACCCAGTCAGCCAGCCTTCTTCACTCTTTTCTTATCCTGTTCTCCTCACTCTTCTCTGAGCCTTCGCACTGTTGCATCTTCTCTTTTATTGTCTCACTATCCCTCTCTCTTCTCTCTTCTTCTTTCCACTGGGTTTCTCAGCCAAACCCTTGACAGGTAACAATCATCATCAGGCCTCAGCCCAGAGAGGGGCCTGGTGGGAAAATAAGGAGCTTCTGATGTCACGGCTACAGAGTTACGCAGGGAGATGTAAATGAGCTGTCGTTCAGGCTGACCACTCTGTGCATGATCCAAATAACCCCCAGCAGGACACCTCCCGTCCGCTGACCCCCCCCGTCCCCCTCCACAGCCACGGACCCCCATGCTGTCTTTGAGCTGACACATACCGTGTGTCTCAGCACGGAGGAAGTGTGGAGGACACACCTGCTACAGCACACAGGCCTTAGCTGCTAACCGCTGACACACTGACGGATCACAGAGGCCCTTTGTCAAACAGAGAAATTAACACTGACGCTCGCTCATTAGAGTCCCATTGTAGCATTAGCACTTTGTCCTCCGTTAAAGATTTCCACGGCAACACACTGAGTTTCTTAATGTTCTGTAGGGCAGGGTGCTAATGCTACTTTGGCTGAAATGGCCAGGCTGTGTGAAAAATATGTTCCTGGCTGTCTGACAATCAGCCAAACTTCATAGCCAATCAGCCTGCATGTAGCAAATGAACACATTTATATAGACACATAGAAACTAAGTCTGAGAGAGGTATATTGGTATATATATATGTGTGTGTGTGGGGGGGGGGGTTGGGGGGGTAATGTTCAGCACTGGTTTCAAGGTCACTGGCCCATGTCTCTCCCCCCCCCTGCAGGGGGATTGTAATAGCTCTGATGACAGACATGTAGGACCAGCTGGGACAGTTTAACCCCTGTGCAGAACAGGTCCCTCACACACATACACACACCCTTATAAATACACATTCAAAGTAAATAGAGACCCCCGGGCCCCGGTAAATAAAGGCAAGAAAATATGGATTGTTATTGTTGAATATGGTAAGGCTGTCTGGTCCATTAACTTTTTAAATTCTTATACTGGACGCACAGACTCATGGGAGGGTATTCCTCTGACAAAACAGTTTGTCCAGAATTTAGCTGAATGACTGTTGTCTCATACCTTGTAAGACGAGCGTATAATTTCATCGCGGTCATGTGCTAAATTCCACTTAACTCACGACACCTGGCTGTTGACAGTCAGAGCTCTCGCCATTTTAATTGGACATGCCTCCAGCAGATCAAAGTTAACCCCTCCGACATGGCGCACGTATACCGATTCATCTAGTGAAACAATGTGCTGTGACCTGATGTCCTCATTACTAATGTGTCTATAGCCCTGTTTATACATTGTTCTAACATGCATCCTTCATCCTGATATTGTCCTGTTCTTGTCTGATTACACTTATAATATCTGATCACAGTCAGATTACAATGCATGTTTTATTTGTCTACAGCTGTCTAAATATTTGAGCACAATCAGAATGTGGACAAGATCAGGACAAAGGACACATGCTAGCATCAGGTATAAACAGGGATACTGTCACGCGGAGCAGAACAGGTGAACCCAAGAGCAGACTCAGACGAGGAGACTGGGATGAGGTAACCAAGGTATTTATTGAAACACGGGGGGAAGATGGAGTGGAGGTCAAGGGAAGCTTGGGCGGGTTGCAGGAAACCAGGTGCGGAGGCTGAGGCTGGAGCGACAGGGGTTGAGGTCCGGAGGGCATCCAAGGGAGGATAGAGTGGGGAATCCAGGACAGAGTAGCAGGACTGATGAGAAGTCGGACTGGAGACAGGGACCAGAGTCAGAGCAGGCAGAACTGTAACGGAGAGGAAAACAGTGTCAGGCAAGGGTAAACAGGCACAACAGGACAACAGGAACAAACGGCTAGAAACATGGACTGGCTGAGCAGAGATTATGATCTGGCAGTGTGGAAGAGACAGGACTGAGTATATGTAGAGGTCTTGATTATGGAACAGGTTGCAGCTGGTGGGGATCTGCTCTGACTCCAGCACACCTGTCTCTGCCCACACAATCACACACACACACTACCCACCATTGCCCCATACACTACCCACTATTGCGACCTGTACACTCTCGTTGGTTGGCCCTCGCTTCATACTCGTCGCCAAACCCACTGGCTACAGGTTACCTACAAGTCTCTGCTAGGTAAAGCCACGCCTTATCTCAGCTCACTGGTCACCATAGCAGCACCCACTCGTAGCATGCGCTCCAGCAGGTATATCTCACTGGTCGTCCTCCCTTCCAGTTCTCTGCTGCCAATGACTAGAACGAACTGCAAAAATCTCTGAAGCTGGAGAGTCATATCTCCTCACTAGCTTTAAGCACCAGCTGTCAGAGCAGCTCACAGATCACTGCACCTGTGCATCTGTAAACAGCCCATCTATCTACCTACCTCAAATCCAAATAAAATAAAATATATTTATATAGCCCTTCGTACATGAGCTAATATCTCAAAATGCTGTACAGAAACCCAGCCTAAAACCCCAAACAGCAAGCAATGCAGGTGTAGAAGCACGGTGGCAAGGAAAAACTCCCTAGAAAGGCCAAAACATAGGAAGAAACCTAGAGAGGAACCAGGCTATGTGGGGTGGCCAGTCCTCTTCTGGCTGTGCCGGGTGGAGATTATAACAGAACATGGCCAAGATGTTCAAGTGTTCATAAATGACCAGCATGGTCGTATAATAATAAGGCAGAACAGTTGAAACTGGAGTAGCAGCACGGTCAGGTGGACTGGGGACAGCAAGGAGTCATCATGTCAGGTAGTCCTGGGGCATGGTCCTAGGGCTCAGGTCCTCCGAGAGAGAGAGAGAAAGAAAGAGAGGATTAGAGAGAGCATATGTGGGGTGGCCAGTCCTCTTCTGGCTATGCTGGGTGGAGATTATAACAGAACATGGCCAAGATGTTAAAATGTTCATAAATGACCAGCATGGTCGAATAATGATAAGGCAGAACAGTTGAAACTGGAGCAGCAGCATGGCCAGGTGGACTGGGGACAGCAAGGAGTCATCATGTCAGGTAGTCCTGGGGCATGGTCCTAGGGCTCAGGTCCTCCGAGAGAGAGAAAGAAGGTGAGAATTAGAGAACGCACACTTAGATTCACACAGGACACCGAATAGGACAGGAGAAGTACTCCAGATATAACAAACTGACCCTAGCCCCCTGACACATAAACTACTGCAGCATAAATACTGGAGGCTGAGACAGGAGGGGTCAGGAGACACTGTGGCCCCATCCGAGGACACCCCCGGACAGGACACCCCCGGACTGTGCCAAAGCACAGCCCCCACACCACTAGAGGGACATCTTCAACCACCAACTTACCATCCTGAGACAAGGCTGAGTATAGCCCACAAAGATCTCCGCCATGGCACAACCCAAGGGGGGGGCGCCAACCCAGACAGGATGACCACATCAGTGAATCAACCCACTCAGGTGACGCACCCCTTCCAGGGACCTCATCCCCATACTGTATTTATTGATTTATTTATTTATCTTGCTCCTTTGCACCCCAGTATCTCTACTTGCAAATTCATCTTCTGCACATCTACCATTCCAGTGTTTAATTGCTATATTGTAATTACTTCGCCACCATGGCCTATGTATTGCCTTAACTCCCTTATCTTACCTCATTTGTACTCACTGTATATATACTTTTTGTTTTCTTTTGTTCTACTGTATTATTGACTATGTTTTGTTTATTCCATGTGTAACTCTGTGTTGTTGTATGTGTTGAATTGCTATGCTTTATCTTGGCCAGGTCGCAGTTGCAAGTGAGAACTTGTTCTCAACTAGCCTACCTGGTTAAATAAAGGTGAAATAAATACATTAAAAAAACACACACACAGAGAGAGGGAGATAGCACTGGGGGAGTAGCGGGAGGTCAAGGAGACACGGGATGAGCACTAGAGGGCATGGCAGGAGCAGATGTGACAGATAATGTGAGATGACGTGGTTGGTAAGGGGATCGGTGTTCTGCAATATGTGTGTGGAGAACACCTGTGTCATCAACACCTCTGGCTCCCTGTTGAAATCTGGAGTCCCTCTCCTCTTCTTCTTCCTTTTCCTGGGCATGGTGGGGCTCTCCTCAGGTAACCTCTAGTAGTGTAGTCTGGACTGGCCTGGAGGTTAAGGCCCACCAAGTTCAGTATAGCAGGCTGTAGTGTAGTCTGGCCTGGTGCTCCAGACTCTGGCCTTGAGATTCAGGCCTAGTGGGTACGTACACAGTGAGAGACTGGCTGTGTGTAACAGGCTGCTGTAGTGTACTGTAGTCTGAGGTTCAGTGGGTCCTACTGGCAGAGCAAAGGGCACTGGGGGTGCTGATCCAGGAACAGCTGGAGAAACACTGGTCACATGGGAGCAGGCTTTCCCCCAAACAGCTGGGATAACAAACCCTCTCAGCCCAGCAGCCACCCAGGCAATACACCCAACCACCCAGGCAAGGCAATACACACAGCCTCCAAACTATGCCCCATAGATACTACATGGTCTGTAGAGGTGAAACAGTAACTATCGAGTAGGTGTTATTCAAATGTTCCTCAGTTCACATAGGGACAAATCCAAACCAAATTTAAATGCACATATGTTTCTAACATATGCATGACTTAAGTGAAAAAAGTGATATCTGTGCATCTCAAGTTAGGATTAAGTCCAGAGGTTTTTACATACTGTAAGTTAGTGTATCCAGGTCTAGTGATAGCTGAGGGAGTCCTCCAAAGGCACAGTGCTATGAATGTGACTTCTGTGGATTCCTGTGGATTTCTCTCTCTCTCACACATGCACACACGTGTGTGTGTGTGTGTGTGTGTGTGTGTGTGTGTGTGTGTGTGTGTGTGTGTGTGTGTGTGTGTGTGTGTGTGTGTGTGTGTGTGTGTGTGTGTGTGTGTGTGTGTGTGTGTGTGTGTGTGTGTGTGTGTGTGTGAGAGAGATAAAGAACTACTCCAGTAAGAATTGATTGATTAATTCCGCATGTATGTATTTCAATGTTGAGAGTGTTCAGACAAAGAGACATGCACATTATCATCGAGAAAGGAGAGCATAGACAGCTCAAATTTTCAAACAGAGAGAGAAAAGGCCAGAGAGGGACATGTGTTTAGCCAATGAGATGACAACGTTCTGTTGGGAGGTGCTCTGATGGGTGAAGGGCCAGAGGTGGGGGGTGAGGGGACAGAGTAGGGGGATGAGGGAACAGAGGAGGGGGTAGGGGGGGTAATACATCATGTTTCCGTTGGGGGATCCTTAACATGCAACAACATTGTTCACAGCTTATCAGAAAGTTCATGTCACACCCAGGGATGTCCACAGGACCGCCAGCCTGACAGATCATCCTCTCTGACAAAGACGGATGAAAGCAGAATGTCAGCAGGGCGGGTGGCCATCCAGAACACCCACACTAAATTTAGGGGTAATGGCAGGGAGCGGTATTTTGTGGCAGGAAAATGTAATATCTCTCTCTCTCTCTCTCTCTCTCTCTCTCTCTCTCTCTCTCTCTCTCTCTCTCTCTCTCTCTCTCTCTCTCTCTCTCTCTCTCTCTCTCTCTCTCTCTCTCTCTCTCTCTCTCTCTCTCTCTCTCTCTCTCTCTCTCTCTCTCTCTCTCTCTCTGTCTCTCTCTCTCTCTCTCTGTCTCTCTCGTAACAGAGCTGTTATTTAATGTTAACTGTGCGTGACGGTGAGTGTGTTTCCATCCAGCAGATTAGAGGAGATAAGTGGAGGTACAGCCGCTGGGCAGCATCATTCGCTTTAAAAAGTGTCACCATGGCTAGTCAATTTATAGCTTCCCTCCCATCGGCACTGGTAAGTGATTCGCTGTGTAACCGTATCTGTTAAATCCAGACCCCCCTCTGTCTCCCACCTCCCACCTTCAACAATATCCTCCACAAAACACGCACGCCCACAAGCACACATACACACCTGCTCAGTGCATCCCAGCTCTGTCGTTTTGATCCTGATACTCCCTCTCTTCGACAGGTTCCACCGCAGTAACCTTTCACATTTAAACTAACTCCAACCAACCAGAACCTCCTGCCAATGCTTGGACTGTGTGTGACGACTGGGAGGGGAGGTTGTGCCAAGCTGCGGCCAAGGGGCTAGAGATGGTGGATTGCAGGGTTGGTCCTTGTCTGCTGTTTTCTGTTGACAAAAAACTAGGCGCTCTTTAATGTTATATCCACATTTGATAGACTGTACACTGTGAGCCAATCTCTTTTTCCTAGAACTGTCCACTGTAGAGTAAAAGTTTAGATTTAAAAAATAAAAACGTTTTTTTCACAGATTTTGTCTTAATTGAGACATTGTTTTACCCCACATGTTTTTGTTCTGGGTGAAAACCCCAACAAAGGCTCTGCCTTCTAGAACCAACATTCCAGAACATTACTTTCCCCAGAAGCACAGGGATTTCATCAGCTTTAAATTATTTACATTTTCACAGGGACATTTGTTTTCTGTCAGCCTCCATATCTAAACACCCCATGACATGAGGACATGTCTCGGAGGTCAGAGGTCAAATCAGTTTAAACCCATTACAAGCTGAAACAATAACACTTAATAAGCTATTTAGTTCAATTAGATTCAACCATTTATCCTCTAAAGGACAACTAAGGAAAAAAATGCAATTTACATTAGTTGTAACACCTTACATAAGGTGTTACAATGTGTTTGTGTTTAATATGCTATGTGTTTAATATGCTCTAAAAATATGCTCTAAACACTCAGTCAATTGTGCATACAGGATGATTTTATATGCATTAATATGTAATTACAAGTTACATATTAAGTTATAAGGAGTTATAATCCATTAGTTATGAAATCAAACGAGTTAAATCTTAGAAGATCTTATTTTGGTAGCCTTGTTGATCCTGGATGAGTAGTAGCTTATGTATGAGTAGTGTGTTGTAGTAGTGGTGTGGTGTCCAGATGTGCCGTTGAGGGACAGTTTCACGGCCTGAGCTCTGGACAGAGACACCGCTCTACCATCTGAGGAGTGACACACACACACACACACACACACACACACACACACACACACACACACACACACACACACACACACACACACACACACACACACACACACACACACACACACACACACACACACACACACACACACACACACACACACACACACACACACACACACACACACACACACAAATACATACACACCATGTGTAATGAAAGTGAGGGTGTGTATGTAAGAGAAAGGGACCTTATTTGAAAAGATCTGGGTGTGTCGGTTGGCTAACTCACCTCTAATACCCCTCTATCACACATGACAGCGTTCATCCAAACCCAGAGTTCCCACTGACCCGTTAAGCAGGTCACTAACACACTCCACAGGAGCAGTGTACACCCAGCATCCCGTCACCAAACACTGAGCATCCCGGGGCATAACATTTCTAAAGTCAAATCAGGATTTGGGGGAAATAAAAGGAAAGAAAGTGAAAGATTGAGAATCTATTTTTGTCATTATTTTGTTTGGCTCCCTAATATTTACATTTAATTCAGATATAAATGAACATCATTGAGAGGGAAAATGTCACTTCTTATGTTATAACCCTAAATCTAGCTTCATGTCCACAGCACGCTTCAACCCTAATCATTATCCTAACCCTAACCCCTAAACCTAGCTTCATGTCCACAGCCTAGCTCAACCCTAACCCTAATCATTATCCTAACCCTAACCCCTAAACCTAGCTTCATGTCCACAGCCTAGCTCAACCCTAACCCTAATCATTACCCTAACCCTAACCCCTAAACCTAGCTTCATGTCCACAGCCTAGCTCAACCCTAACCCTAATCATTACCCTAACCCTAACCCCTAAACCTAGCTTCATGTCCACAGCCTAGCTCAACCCTAACCCTAATCATTACCCTAACCCTGACCCCTAAATCTAGCTTCATGTCCACAGCACGCTCCAACCCTAACCCTAATCATTACCCTAACCCTGACCCCTAAATCTAGCTTCATGTCCACAGCACGCTCCAACCCTAACCCTAATCATTACCCAAACCCTGACCCCTAAATCTAGCTTCATGTCCACAGCCTAGCTCAACCCTAACCCTAGCCATTGCCCGAACCCCTAAACCTAGCCTCATGTCCACAGCCTAGCTCAACACTAACCCTAGCCATTGCCCTAACCCCTAAACCTAGCCTCATGTCCACAGCCTAGCTCAACCCTAACCATAGCCATTGCCCTAACCCCTAACCCTAGCTTCATGTCCACATCAGGCCTCAACCCTAACCTTAACCCTAGCTTCATGTCCATAGCTTGCCTCAACCCTAACCCTATCCATTACCCTAACCCCTAAACCTAGCCTCATGTCCACAGCCTAGCTCAACACTAACCCTAGCCATTGCCCTAACCCCTAAACCTAGCCTCATGTCCACAGTACGCCTCAAACCTAACCCTAGCTCAACTTTAACCTTAGCCTCAACCCTAACCCTAATTCTAACCTTAACCTTGGTTTTATCCTGCTTTTCTCTTTGGAGCCATAATGTGATTGTGCTCGGCTCGCCCTTTGACCCGAGCCATAACGACCAATAGAGCAGGAACCTATCTCCTGTTTCTGTAGCGTGAGGTAGCTTGATGTACAAGTACACCCCCTGGGATCGAACTCCCAACCCTCCATATCAGGGCGGACACTCCAATCACAAGGCCTAATTGAGAAACCCTAATTGATTGGTCAGAGAATGATCCGTGACTGGTGATTGGTAGTTCTGGTTGATTGACAGGCAGATGCAGGAGGCAGTGCCTGGGGTGAAGAGCGAACTATTTTCCTTTCTCTCTCACTCTCTTATTTTTTCTCTCTCGCTCCAAGTTACTGTGCTCTGAGCTTGTCTACAAAGGGGCCAGGGGGATATTTACAGCATGTAGACACGTGAAGGTCAGACGCGTAAAGTGGCCCTGATGGCTTTCCCAAATGGCATCTCCTGCAATGCTGAACACTGATTGGAGCATGTCATTTACAGTGGCCAGCAAGTGTCCCAAAACACTGCAGGGAGAAATCTGCAGTAAATCGGGGGCTGAGAACTGGCTTTGTTGACATCTCTGAGCGATAATGAAACTGTGGAGGTGATCGTGTGTGTGTGTGTATGTGTTTGGTAAAGGGGGGAGTGTAGACAGTTCCCTGAAGTAGGAAAAATGGGACGGAAACCCATTCTGAAGCTGGGAGTCGGAGCTATAAAGGGATGTCTGGGGCACCACAGTCATGTCCAGCAAATAATTCACGTTGAAAAGTTTTTTCCTCCTTAATTTCTGGTCTGGCAGGCCTTTCCCCTCTGGATAATTTAGTGGCTCTTCCTGGGGAAGGGTGGGCATGGGAATGAATCACGTACAGACTGAGCCCTTAGCTGCTCTAACACTGAGAGAACATGTTTAATATGTAGGTCTACCACTGTCCTCTCTCTCTGTGTGTTTAATATGTAGGTCTACCACTGACCTCTCTCTCTCTGTGTTTAATATGTAGGTCTACCACTGTCCTCTCTCTCTGTGTGTTTAATATGTAGGTCTACCACTGACCTCTCTCTCTCTCTGTGTTTAATATGTAGGTCTACCACTGACCTCTCTCTCTCTGTGTTTAATATGTAGGTCTACCACTGACCTCTCTCTCTCTGTGTTTAATATGTAGGTCTACCACTGACCTCTCTCTCTCTGTGTTTAATATGTAGGTCTATCACTGTCCTCTCTCTCTCTGTGTGTTTAATATGTAGGTCTACCACTGACCTCTCTCTCTCTGTGTTTAATATGTAGGTCTACCACTGACCTCTCTCTCTCTGTGTTTAATATGTAGGTCTACCACTGACCTCTCTCTCTCTGTGTTTAATATGTAGGTCTACCACTGACCTCTCTCTCTCTGTGTTTAATATGTAGGTCTACCACTGACCTCTCTCTCTCTGTTTAATATGTAGGTCTACCACTGTCCTCTCTCTCTCTGTGTTTAATATGTAGGTCTACCACTGACCTCTCTCTCTCTCTCTGTGTTTAATATGTAGGTCTACCACTGACCTCTCTCTCTCGGTGTTTAATATGTAGGTCTACCACTGACCTCTCTCTCTGTGTGTTTAATATGTAGGTCTACCACTGACCTCTCTCTCTCGGTGTTTAATATGTAGGTCTACCACTGATCTCTCTCTCTGTGTGTTTAATATGTAGGTCTACCACTGACCTCTCTCTCTCGGTGTTTAATATGTAGGTCTACCACTGATCTCTCTCTCTGTGTGTTTAATATGTAGGTCTACCACTGACCTCTCTCTCTCGGTGTTTAATATGTAGGTCTACCACTGACCTCTCTCTCTCTCTGTGTTTAATATGTAGGTCTACCACTGACCTCTCTCTCTCTGTGTTTAATATGTAGGTCTACCACTGACCTCTCTCTCTCTCTGTGTTTAATATGTAGGTCTACCACTGACCTCTCTCTCTCTGTGTTTAATATGTAGGTCTACCACTGACCTCTCTCTCTCTCTGTGTTTAATATGTAGGTCTACCACTGACCTCTCTCTCTCTCTGTGTTTAATATGTAGGTCTACCACTGACCTCTCTCTCTCTCTGTGTTTAATATGTAGGTCTACCACTGACCTCTCTCTCTCTGTGTTTAATATGTAGGTGTTTAATATGTAGGTCTACCACTGACCTCTCTCTCTCTCTGTGTTTAATATGTAGGTCTACCACTGACCTCTCTCTCTCTCTGTGTTTAATATGTAGGTCTACCACTGACCTCTCTCTCTCTGTGTTTAATATGTAGGTCTACCACTGACCTCTCTCTCTCTCTGTGTTTAATATGTAGGTCTACCACTGACCTCTCTCTCTGTGTGTTTAATATGTAGGTCTACCACTGTCCTCTCTCTCTCTCTGTGTGTTTAATATGTAGGTCTACCACTGACCTCTCTCTCTCTCTGTGTTTAATATGTAGGTCTACCACTGACCTCTCTCTCTGTGTGTTTAATATGTAGGTCTACCACTGTCCTCTCTCTCTCTCTCTCTGTGTTTAATATGTAGGTCTACCACTGACCTCTCTCTCTCTCTCTGTGTGTGTTTAATATATAATAATATAATAATAATATTATATAATAATATATGCCATTTAGCAGACGCTTTTATCCAAAGCGACTTACAGTCATGTGTGCATACATTCTACTGTGAGTGGTCCCGGGAATCGAACCCACTACCCTGGCGTTACAAGCGCCATGCTCTACCAACTGTGCCACAGAAGGACCATGTAGGTCTACCACTGTCCTCTCTCTCTGTGTGTTTAATATGTAGGTCTACCACTGTCCTCTCTCTCTGTGTGTGTGTTTAATATGTAGGTCTACCACTGTCCTCTCTCTCTCTCTGTGTGTGTTTAATATGTAGGTCTACCACTGTCCTCTCTCTCTGTGTGTTTAATATGTAGGTCTACCACTGTCCTCTCTCTCTGTGTGTTTAATATGTAGGTCTACCACTGTCCTCTCTCTCTGTGTGTTTAATATGTAGGTCTACCACTGTCCTCTCTCTCTGTGTGTGTTTAATATGTAGGTTTACCACTGACCTCTCTCTCTCTGTGTGTGTTTAATATGTAGGTCTACCACTGTCCTCTCTCTCTGTGTGTGTGTTTAATATGTAGGTCTACCACTGTCCTCTCTCTCTCTCTGTGTGTTTAATATGTAGGTCTACCACTGTCCTCTCTCTCCCTGTGTGTGTTTAATATGTAGGTCTACCACTGTCCTCTCTCACTGTGTGTTTAATATGTATGTCTACCACTGTCCTCTCTCTCTCTGTGTGTGTTTAATATGTAGGTCTACCACTGACCTCTCTCTCTGTGTTTAATATGTAGGTCTACCACTGACCTCTCTCTCTCTGTGTGTTTAATATGTAGGTCTACCACTGACCTCTCTCTCTCTCTCTCTCTCTGTGTGTTTAATATGTAGGTCTACCACTGACCTCTCTCTCTCTGTGTGTTTAATATGTTCTACCACTGACCTCTCTCTCTCTGTGTGTTTAATATGTAGGTCTACCACTGACCTCTCTCTCTCTCTGTGTGTGTTTAATATGTAGGTCTACCACTGACCTCTCTCTCTCTCTCTCTCTCTGTGTGTTTAATATGTAGGTCTACCACTGACCTCTCTCTCTCTGTGTGTTTAATATGTAGGTCTACCACTGACCTCTCTCTCTCTGTGTGTTTAATATGTAGGTCTACCACTGACCTCTCTCTCTCTGTGTGTTTAATATGTAGGTCTACCACTGACCTCTCTCTCTCTCTCTCTCTGTGTGTTTAATATGTAGGTCTACCACTGACCTCTCTCTCTCTCTGTGTTTAATATGTAGGTCTACCACTGACCTCTCTCTATGTGTTTAATATGTAGGTCTACCACTGTCCTCTCTCTCTCTCTGTGTTTAATATGTAGGTCTACCACTGTCCTCTCTCTCTGTGTTTAATATGTAGGTCTACCACTGACCTCTCTCTCTGTGTGTTTAATATGTAGGTCTACCACTGACCTCTCTCTCTCTCTGTGTTTAATATGTCGGTCTACCACTGACCTCTCTCTCTCTCTCTCTGTGTGTTTAATATGTAGGTCTACCACTGTCCTCTCTCTCTCTCTGTGTTTAATATGTAGGTCTACCACTGTCCTCTCCCTGTGTGTGTTTAATATGTAGGTCTACCACTGTCCTCTCCCTCTGTGTGTTTAATATGTAGGTCTACCACTGACCTCTCTCTCTCTCTGTGTTTAATATGTAGGTCTACTACTGTGTGTGTGTTTTAATATGTAGGTCTACCACTGACCTCTCTCTCTATGTTTAATATGTAGGTCTACCACTGACCTCTCTCTCTCTGTGTGTGTTTAATATGTAGGTCTACCACTGACCTCTCTCTCTTTCTGTGTTTAATATGTAGGTCTACCACTGTCCTCTCCCTGTGTGTGTTTAATATGTAGGTCTACCACTGACCTCTCTCTCTCTGTGTGTGTTTAATATGTAGGTCTACCACTGACCTCTCTCTCTCTGTGTTTAATATGTAGGTCTACCACTGACCTCTCTCTGTGTGTGTTTAATATGTAGGTCTACCACTGTCCTCTCTCTCTCTGTGTGTGTTTAATATGTAGGTCTACCACTGACCTCTCTCTCTGTGTTTAATATGTAGGTCTACCACTGACCTCTCTCTCTCTGTGTGTTTAATATGTAGGTCTACCACTGACCTCTCTCTCTCTCTCTCTCTCTGTGTGTTTAATATGTAGGTCTACCACTGACCTCTCTCTCTCTGTGTGTTTAATATGTAGGTCTACCACTGACCTCTCTCTCTCTGTGTGTTTAATATGTAGGTCTACCACTGACCTCTCTCTCTCTCTCTGTGTGTGTTTAATATGTAGGTCTACCACTGACCTCTCTCTCTCTCTCTCTCTCTGTGTGTTTAATATGTAGGTCTACCACTGACCTCTCTCTCTCTGTGTGTTTAATATGTAGGTCTACCACTGACCTCTCTCTCTCTGTGTGTTTAATATGTAGGTCTACCACTGACCTCTCTCTCTCTGTGTGTTTAATATGTAGGTCTACCACTGACCTCTCTCTCTCTCTCTCTGTGTGTTTAATATGTAGGTCTACCACTGACCTCTCTCTCTCTCTGTGTTTAATATGTAGGTCTACCACTGACCTCTCTCTATGTGTTTAATATGTAGGTCTACCACTGTCCTCTCTCTCTCTCTGTGTTTAATATGTAGGTCTACCACTGTCCTCTCTCTCTGTGTTTAATATGTAGGTCTACCACTGACCTCTCTCTCTGTGTGTTTAATATGTAGGTCTACCACTGACCTCTCTCTCTCTCTGTGTTTAATATGTAGGTCTACCACTGACCTCTCTCTCTCTCTCTCTGTGTGTTTAATATGTAGGTCTACCACTGTCCTCTCTCTCTCTCTGTGTTTAATATGTAGGTCTACCACTGTCCTCTCCCTGTGTGTGTTTAATATGTAGGTCTACCACTGTCCTCTCCCTCTGTGTGTTTAATATGTAGGTCTACCACTGACCTCTCTCTCTCTCTGTGTTTAATATGTAGGTCTACTACTGACCTCTCTCTCTCTGTGTGTGTTTAATATGTAGGTCTACCACTGACCTCTCTCTCTATGTTTAATATGTAGGTCTACCACTGACCTCTCTCTCTCTGTGTGTGTTTAATATGTAGGTCTACCACTGACCTCTCTCTCTCTCTGTGTTTAATATGTAGGTCTACCACTGTCCTCTCCCTGTGTGTGTTTAATATGTAGGTCTACCACTGACCTCTCTCTCTCTGTGTGTGTTTAATATGTAGGTCTACCACTGACCTCTCTCTCTCTGTGTTTAATATGTAGGTCTACCACTGACCTCTCTCTGTGTGTGTTTAATATGTAGGTCTACCACTGTCCTCTCTCTCTCTGTGTGTGTTTAATATGTAGGTCTACCACTGACCTCTCTCTCTGTGTTTAATATGTAGGTCTACCACTGACCTCTCTCTCTCTGTGTGTTTAATATGTAGGTCTACCACTGACCTCTCTCTCTCTCTCTCTCTCTGTGTGTTTAATATGTAGGTCTACCACTGACCTCTCTCTCTCTGTGTGTTTAATATGTAGGTCTACCACTGACCTCTCTCTCTCTGTGTGTTTAATATGTAGGTCTACCACTGACCTCTCTCTCTCTCTCTCTCTCTCTGTGTGTTTAATATGTAGGTCTACCACTGACCTCTCTCTCTCTCTCTCTCTCTGTGTGTTTAATATGTAGGTCTACCACTGACCTCTCTCTCTCTGTGTGTTTAATATGTAGGTCTACCACTGACCTCTCTCTCTCTGTGTGTTTAATATGTAGGTCTACCACTGACCTCTCTCTCTCTGTGTGTTTAATAGGTAGGTCTACCACTGACCTCTCTCTCTCTCTCTCTCTCTGTGTGTTTAATATGTAGGTCTACCACTGACCTCTCTCTCTCTGTGTTTAATATGTAGGTCTACCACTGACCTCTCTCTATGTGTTTAATATGTAGGTCTACCACTGTCCTCTCTCTCTCTCTGTGTTTAATATGTAGGTCTACCACTGTCCTCTCTCTCTGTGTTTAATATGTAGGTCTACCACTGACATCTCTCTCTGTGTGTTTAATATGTAGGTCTACCACTGACCTCTCTCTCTCTCTGTGTTTAATATGTAGGTCTACCACTGACCTCTCTCTCTCTCTGTCTGTGTGTTTAATATGTAGGTCTACCACTGTCCTCTCTCTCTCTCTGTGTTTAATATGTAGGTCTACCACTGTCCTCTCCCTGTGTGTGTTTAATATGTGACTGTCCTCTCCTGTGTGTGTTTAATATGTAGGTCTACCACTGACCTCTCTCTCTCTCTGTGTTTAATATGTAGGTCTACCACTGACCTCTCTCTCTCTGTGTGTGTTTAATATGTAGGTCTACCACTGACCTCTCTCTCTATGTTTAATATGTAGGTCTACCACTGACCTCTCTCTCTCTGTGTGTGTTTAATATGTAGGTCTACCACTGACCTCTCTCTCTCTCTGTGTTTAATATGTAGGTCTACCACTGTCCTCTCCCTGTGTGTGTTTAATATGTAGGTCTACCACTGACCTCTCTCTCTCTGTGTGTGTTTAATATGTAGGTCTACCACTGACCTCTCTCTCTCTGTGTTTAATATGTAGGTCTACCACTGACCTCTCTCTCTCTCTGTGTTTAATATGTAGGTCTACCACTGTCCTCTCTCTGTGTGTGTTTAATATGTAGGTCTACCACTGTCCTCTCCCTGTGTGTTTAATATGTAGGTCTACCAGTGTCCTCTCCCTGTGTGTGTTTAATATGTAGGTCTACCACTGACCTCTCTCTGTGTGTGTTTAATATGTAGGTCTACCACTGTCCTCTCTCTCTCTGTGTGTGTTTAATATGTAGGTCTACCACTGACCTCTCTCTCTGTGTTTAATATGTAGGTCTACCACTGACCTCTCTCTCTCTCTCTCTCTCTGTGTGTTTAATATGTAGGTCTACCACTGACCTCTCTCTCTCTCTCTCTCTCTGTGTGTTTAATATGTAGGTCTACCACTGTCCTCTCTCTCTGTGTTTAATATGTAGGTCTACCACTGACCTCTCTCTCTGTGTTTAATATGTAGGTCTACCACTGACCTCTCTCTCTCTCTCTGTGTTTAATATGTAGGTCTACCACTGACCTCTCTCTCTGTGTTTAATATGTAGGTCTACCACTGACCTCTCTCTCTCTGTGTGTGTGTTTAATATGTAGGTCTACCACTGTCCTCTCTCTCTATGTTTAATATGTAGGTCTACCACTGTCCTCTCTCTCTCTCTCTCTGTGTTTAATATGTAGGTCTACCACTGTCCTCTCTCTCTCTCTCTCTCTCTCTCTCTCTCTCTCTCTCTCTCTCTCTGTGTTTAATATGTAGGTCTACCACTGACCTCTCTCTCTCTCTCTCTCTCTCTCTCTGTGTTTAATATGTAGGTCTACCACTGACCTCTCTCTCTGTGTTTAATATGTAGGTCTACCACTGACCTCTCTCTCTCTCTCTGTGTGTTTAATATGTAGGTCTACCACTGACCTCTCTTTGTGTGTGTTTAATATGTAGGTCTACCACTGACCTCTCTCTCTGTGTGTTTAATATGTAGGTCTACCACTGTCCTCTCTCTCTGTGTGTTTAATATGTAGGTCTACCACTGTCCTCTCCCTGTGTGTGTTTAATATGTAGGTCTACCACTGTCCTCTCCCTGTGTGTGTTTAATATGTAGGTCTACCACTGACCTCTCTCTCTCTCTGTGTTTAATATGTAGGTCTACCACTGTCCTCTCCCTGTGTGTGTTTAATATGTAGGTCTACCACTGTCCTCTCCCTGTGTGTGTTTAATATGTAGGTCTACCACTGACCTCTCTCTCTCTCTGTGTTTAATATGTAGGTCTACCACTGACCTCTCTCTCTCTGTGTGTGTTTAATATGTAGGTCTACCACTGACCTCTCTCTCTATGTTTAATATGTAGGTCTACCACTGACCTCTCTCTCTCTGTGTGTGTTTAATATGTAGGTCTACCACTGACCTCTCTCTCTCTCTGTGTTTAATATGTAGGTCTACCACTGTCCTCTCCCTGTGTGTGTTTAATATGTAGGTCTACCACTGACCTCTCTCTCTCTGTGTGTGTTTAATATGTAGGTCTACCACTGACCTCTCTCTCTCTGTGTTTAATATGTAGGTCTACCACTGACCTCTCTCTCTCTCTGTGTTTAATATGTAGGTCTACCACTGTCCTCTCTCTGTGTGTGTTTAATATGTAGGTCTACCACTGTCCTCTCCCTGTGTGTGTTTAATATGTAGGTCTACCACTGTCCTCTCCCTGTGTGTGTTTAATATGTAGGTCTACCACTGACCTCTCTCTGTGTGTGTTTAATATGTAGGTCTACCACTGTCCTCTCTCTCTCTGTGTGTGTTTAATATGTAGGTCTACCACTGACCTCTCTCTCTGTGTTTAATATGTAGGTCTACCACTGACCTCTCTCTCTCTCTCTCTCTCTCTCTGTGTGTTTAATATGTAGGTCTACCACTGACCTCTCTCTCTCTCTCTCTCTGTGTTTAATATGTAGGTCTACCACTGTCCTCTCTCTCTGTGTTTAATATGTAGGTCTACCACTGACCTCTCTCTCTGTGTTTAATATGTAGGTCTACCACTGACCTCTCTCTCTCTCTCTGTGTTTAATATGTAGGTCTACCACTGACCTCTCTCTCTGTGTTTAATATGTAGGTCTACCACTGACCTCTCTCTCTCTGTGTGTGTGTTTAATATGTAGGTCTACCACTGTCCTCTCTCTCTATGTTTAATATGTAGGTCTACCACTGTCCTCTCTCTCTCTCTCTCTGTGTTTAATATGTAGGTCTACCACTGTCCTCTCTCTCTCTCTCTCTCTCTCTCTCTCTCTCTCTCTCTCTCTCTCTCTGTGTTTAATATGTAGGTCTACCACTGACCTCTCTCTCTCTCTCTCTCTCTCTGTGTTTAATATGTAGGTCTACCACTGACCTCTCTCTCTGTGTTTAATATGTAGGTCTACCACTGACCTCTCTCTCTCTCTCTGTGTGTTTAATATGTAGGTCTACCACTGACCTCTCTTTGTGTGTGTTTAATATGTAGGTCTACCACTGACCTCTCTCTCTGTGTGTTTAATATGTAGGTCTACCACTGTCCTCTCTCTCTGTGTGTTTAATATGTAGGTCTACCACTGTCCTCTCTCTCTGTGTGTTTAATATGTAGGTCTACCACTGTCTTCTCTCTCTGTGTGTTTAATATGTAGGTCTACCACTGTCCTCTCTCTCTCTCTGTGTGTGTTTAATATGTAGGTCTACCACTGTCCTCTCTCTCTGTGTGTTTAATATGTAGGTTTACCACTGACCTCTCTCTGTGTGTTTAATATGTAGGTCTACCACTGATCTCTGTCTGTGTGTGTTTAATATGTAGGTCTTCCACTGACCTCTCTCTCTCTGTGTTTAATATGTAGGTCTACCACTGACCTCTCTCTCTGTGTGTGTTTAATATGTAGGTCTACCACTGTCCTCTCTCTCCCTGTGTGTGTTTAATATGTAGGTCTACCACTGTCCTCTCTCTCTCTGTGTGTGTGTTTAATATGTAGGTCTACCACTGACCTCTCTCTCTCTCTGTGTTTAATGTGTAGGTCTACCACTGACCTCTCTCTGTGTGTGTTTAATATGTAGGTCTACCACTGTCCTCTCTCTCCCTGTGTGTGTTTAATATGTAGGTCTACCACTGTCCTCTCTCTCCCTGTGTGTGTTTAATATGTAGGTCTACCACTGTCCTCTCTCTCTCTCTGTGTGTTTAATATGTAGGTCTACCACTGACCTCTCTCTGTGTGTGTTTAATATGTAGGTCTACCACTGTCCTCTCTCTCTCTGTGTGTGTTTAATATGTAGGTCTACCACTGACCTCTCTCTCTGTGTTTAATATGTAGGTCTACCACTGACCTCTCTCTTTCTGTGTGTTTAATATGTAGGTCTACCACTGACCTCTCTCTCTCACTCTCTCTCTGTGTGTTTAATATGTAGGTCTACCACTGTCCTCTCTCTCTGTGTTTAATATGTAGGTCTACCACTGACCTCTCTCTCTCTCTCTCTGTGTTTAATATGTAGGTCTACCACTGACCTCTCTCTCTGTGTTTAATATGTAGGTCTACCACTGACCTCTCTCTCTCTGTGTTTAATATGTAGGTCTACCACTGACCTCTCTCTCTGTGTTTAATATGTAGGTCTACCACTGTCCTCTCTCTCTATGTTTAATATGTAGGTCTACCACTGATCTCTCTCTCTATGTTTAATATGTAGGTCTACCACTGTCCTCTCTCTCTATGTTTAATATGTAGGTCTACCACTGACCTCTCTCTCTCTCTGTGTTTAATATGTAGGTCTACCACTGTCCTCTCTCTCTATGTTTAATATGTAGGTCTACCACTGACCTCTCTCTCTCTCTGTGTTTAATATGTAGGTCTACCACTGTCCTCTCTCTCTATGTTTAATATGTAGGTCTACCACTGACCTCTCTCTCTCTCTGTGTTTAATATGTAGGTCTACCACTGTCCTCTCCCTGTGTGTGTTTAATATGTAGGTCTACCACTGTCCTCTCTCTCCTGTGTGTTTTAATATGTAGGTCTACCACTGTCCTCTCTCTCTCTGTGTGTTTAATATGTAGGTCTACCACTGTCCTCTCTCTCTCTGTGTGTTTTAATATGTAGGTCTACCACTGACCTCTCTCTCTGTGTTTAATATGTAGGTCTACCACTGTCCTCTCTCTCTATGTTTAATATGTAGGTCTACCACTGTCCTCTCCCTGTGTGTGTTTAATATGTAGGTCTACCACTGACCTCTCTCTGTGTGTGTTTAATATGTAGGTCTACCACTGTCCTCTCTCTCTCTGTGTGTGTTTAATATGTAGGTCTACCACTGACCTCTCTCTCTGTGTTTAATATGTAGGTCTACCACTGACCTCTCTCTCTGTGTTTAATATGTAGGTCTACCACTGACCTCTCTCTCTGTGTTTAATATGTAGGTCTACCACTGACCTCTCTCTCTGTGTGTTTAATATGTAGGTCTACCACTGTCCTCTCTCTCTATGTTTAATATGTAGGTCTACCACTGTCCTCTCCCTGTGTGTGTTTAATATGTAGGTCTACCACTGACCTCTCTCTCTCTCTCTCTCTCTGTGTGTTTAATATGTAGGTCTACCACTGACCTCTCTCTCTCTCTGTGTTTAATATGTAGGTCTACCACTGACCTCTCTCTCTCTCTGTGTTTAATATGTAGGTCTACCACTGACCTCTCTCTCTCTCTGTGTTTAATATGTAGGTCTACCACTGACCTCTCTCTCTGTGTGTTTAATATGTAGGTCTACCACTGTCCTCTCTCTCTCTCTGTGTGTTTAATATGTAGGTCTACCACTGACCTCTCTCTCTCTCTGTGTTTAATATGTAGGTCTACCACTGACCTCTCTCTCTGTGTGTTTAATATGTAGGTCTACCACTGTCCTCTCTCTCTCTCTCTCTCTGTTTAATATGTAGGTCTACCACTGACCTCTCTCTCTCTCTCTGTGTGTTTAATATATAATAATATAATAATAATATTATATAATAATATATGCCATTTAGCAGACGCTTTTATCCAAAGCGACTTACAGTCATGTGTGCATACATTCTACGTATGGGTGGTCCCGGGAATCGAACCCACTACCCTGGCGTTACAAGCGCCATGCTCTACCAACTGTGCCACAGAAGGACCATGTAGGTCTACCACTGTCCTCTCTCTCTGTGTGTTTAATATGTAGGTCTACCACTGTCCTCTCTCTCTGTGTGTGTGTTTAATATGTAGGTCTACCACTGTCCTCTCTCTCTCTCTGTGTGTGTTTAATATGTAGGTCTACCACTGTCCTCTCTCTCTGTGTGTTTAATATGTAGGTCTACCACTGTCCTCTCTCTCTGTGTGTTTAATATGTAGGTCTACCACTGTCCTCTCTCTCTGTGTGTTTAATATGTAGGTCTACCACTGTCCTCTCTCTCTGTGTGTGTTTAATATGTAGGTTTACCACTGACCTCTCTCTCTCTGTGTGTGTTTAATATGTAGGTCTACCACTGTCCTCTCTCTCTGTGTGTGTGTTTAATATGTAGGTCTACCACTGTCCTCTCTCTCTCTGTGTGTTTAATATGTAGGTCTACCACTGTCCTCTCTCTCCCTTTGTGTGTTTAATATGTAGGTCTACCACTGTCCTCTCTCACTGTGTGTTTAATATGTATGTCTACCACTGTCCTCTCTCTCTCTGTGTGTGTTTAATATGTAGGTCTACCACTGACCTCTCTCTCTGTGTTTAATATGTAGGTCTACCACTGACCTCTCTCTCTCTCTCTCTCTCTCTCTCTCTGTGTGTTTAATATGTAGGTCTACCACTGACCTCTCTCTCTCTGTGTGTTTAATATGTAGGTCTACCACTGACCTCTCTCTCTCTGTGTGTTTAATATGTAGGTCTACCACTGACCTCTCTCTCTCTGTGTGTTTAATATGTAGGTCTACCACTGACCTCTCTCTCTCTCTCTCTCTCTGTGTGTTTAATATGTAGGTCTACCACTGACCTCTCTCTCTCTGTGTGTTTAATATGTAGGTCTACCACTGACCTCTCTCTCTCTGTGTGTTTAATATGTAGGTCTACCACTGACCTCTCTCTCTCTGTGTGTTTAATATGTAGGTCTACCACTGACCTCTCTCTCTCTCTCTCTGTGTGTTTAATATGTAGGTCTACCACTGACCTCTCTCTCTCTCTGTGTTTAATATGTAGGTCTACCACTGACCTCTCTCTATGTGTTTAATATGTAGGTCTACCACTGTCCTCTCTCTCTCTCTGTGTTTAATATGTAGGTCTACCACTGTCCTCTCTCTCTGTGTTTAATATGTAGGTCTACCACTGACCTCTCTCTCTGTGTGTTTAATATGTAGGTCTACCACTGACCTCTCTCTCTCTCTGTGTTTAATATGTAGGTCTACCACTGACCTCTCTCTCTGTGTGTTTAATATGTAGGTCTACCACTGACCTCTCTCTCTCTCTGTGTTTAATATGTAGGTCTACCACTGACCTCTCTCTCTCTCTCTCTGTGTGTTTAATATGTAGGTCTACCACTGTCCTCTCTCTCTCTCTGTGTTTAATATGTAGGTCTACCACTGTCCTCTCCCTGTGTGTGTTTAATATGTAGGTCTACCACTGACCTCTCTCTCTCTGTGTGTGTTTAATATGTAGGTCTACCACTGACCTCTCTCTCTCTGTGTTTAATATGTAGGTCTACCACTGACCTCTCTCTGTGTGTGTTTAATATGTAGGTCTACCACTGTCCTCTCTCTCTCTGTGTGTGTTTAATATGTAGGTCTACCACTGACCTCTCTCTCTGTGTTTAATATGTAGGTCTACCACTGACCTCTCTCTCTCTGTGTGTTTAATATGTAGGTCTACCACTGACCTCTCTCTCTCTCTCTCTCTCTGTGTTTAATATGTAGGTCTACCACTGACCTCTCTCTCTCTGTGTGTTTAATATGTAGGTCTACCACTGACCTCTCTCTCTCTGTGTGTTTAATATGTAGGTCTACCACTGACCTCTCTCTCTCTCTCTCTCTCTCTCTGTGTGTTTAATATGTAGGTCTACCACTGACCTCTCTCTCTCTCTCTCTCTCTGTGTGTTTAATATGTAGGTCTACCACTGACCTCTCTCTCTCTGTGTTTTAATATGTAGGTCTACCACTGACCTCTCTCTCTCTGTGTGTTTAATATGTAGGTCTACCACTGACCTCTCTCTCTCTGTGTGTTTAATATGTAGGTCTACCACTGACCTCTCTCTCTCTCTCTCTCTCTCTGTGTGTTTAATATGTAGGTCTACCACTGACCTCTCTCTCTCTGTGTTTAATATGTAGGTCTACCACTGACCTCTCTCTATGTGTTTAATATGTAGGTCTACCACTGTCCTCTCTCTCTCTCTGTGTTTAATATGTAGGTCTACCACTGTCCTCTCTCTCTGTGTTTAATATGTAGGTCTACCACTGACCTCTCTCTCTGTGTGTTTAATATGTAGGTCTACCACTGACCTCTCTCTCTCTCTGTGTTTAATATGTAGGTCTACCACTGACCTCTCTCTCTCTCTCTGTGTGTTTAATATGTAGGTCTACCACTGTCCTCTCTCTCTCTCTGTGTTTAATATGTAGGTCTACCACTGTCCTCTCCCTGTGTGTGTTTAATATGTAGGTCTACCACTGTCCTCTCCCTGTGTGTGTTTAATATGTAGGTCTACCACTGACCTCTCTCTCTCTCTGTGTTTAATATGTAGGTCTACCACTGACCTCTCTCTCTCTGTGTGTGTTTAATATGTAGGTCTACCACTGACCTCTCTCTCTATGTTTAATATGTAGGTCTACCACTGACCTCTCTCTCTCTGTGTGTGTTTAATATGTAGGTCTACCACTGACCTCTCTCTCTCTGTGTTTAATATGTAGGTCTACCACTGTCCTCTCCCTGTGTGTGTTTAATATGTAGGTCTACCACTGACCTCTCTCTCTCTGTGTGTGTTTAATATGTAGGTCTACCACTGACCTCTCTCTCTCTGTGTTTAATATGTAGGTCTACCACTGACCTCTCTCTCTCTCTGTGTTTAATATGTAGGTCTACCACTGTCCTCTCTCTGTGTGTGTTTAATATGTAGGTCTACCACTGTCCTCTCCCTGTGTGTGTTTAATATGTAGGTCTACCACTGTCCTCTCCCTGTGTGTGTTTAATATGTAGGTCTACCACTGACCTCTCTCTGTGTGTGTTTAATATGTAGGTCTACCACTGTCCTCTCTCTCTCTGTGTGTGTTTAATATGTAGGTCTACCACTGACCTCTCTCTCTGTGTTTAATATGTAGGTCTACCACTGACCTCTCTCTCTCTCTCTCTCTCTGTGTGTTTAATATGTAGGTCTACCACTGACCTCTCTCTCTCTCTCTGTGTGTGTTTAATATGTAGGTCTACCACTGTCCTCTCTCTCTGTGTTTAATATGTAGGTCTACCACTGACCTCTCTCTCTGTGTTTAATATGTAGGTCTACCACTGACCTCTCTCTCTCTCTCTCTCTGTGTTTAATATGTAGGTCTACCACTGACCTCTCTCTCTGTGTTTAATATGTAGGTCTACCACTGACCTCTCTCTCTCTGTGTGTGTGTTTAATATGTAGGTCTACCACTGTCCTCTCTCTCTATGTTTAATATGTAGGTCTACCACTGTCCTCTCTCTCTCTCTCTCTGTGTTTAATATGTAGGTCTACCACTGTCCTCTCTCTCTCTCTCTCTCTCTCTCTCTCTCTCTCTCTCTGTGTTTAATATGTAGGTCTACCACTGACCTCTCTCTCTCTCTCTCTCTCTCTCTCTGTGTTTAATATGTAGGTCTACCACTGACCTCTCTCTCTGTGTTTAATATGTAGGTCTACCACTGACCTCTCTCTCTCTGTGTGTGTGTTTAATATGTAGGTCTACCACTGTCCTCTCTCTCTATGTTTAATATGTAGGTCTACCACTGACCTCTCTCTCTCTCTCTCTCTGTGTTTAATATGTAGGTCTACCACTGACCTCTCTCTGTGTGTGTTTAATATGTAGGTCTACCACTGACCTCTCTCTCTCTGTGTTTAATATGTAGGTCTACCACTGACCTCTCTCTGTGTGTGTTTAATATGTAGGTCTACCACTGACCTCTCTTTGTGTGTGTTTAATATGTAGGTCTACCACTGACCTCTCTCTCTGTGTGTTTAATATGTAGGTCTACCACTGACCTCTCTCTCTCTCTGTGTGTTTAATATGTAGGTCTACCACTGACCTCTCTTTGTGTGTGTTTAATATGTAGGTCTACCACTGACCTCTCTCTCTGTGTGTTTAATATGTAGGTCTACCACTGTCCTCTCTCTCTGTGTGTTTAATATGTAGGTCTACCACTGTCCTCTCTCTCTGTGTGTTTAATATGTAGGTCTACCACTGTCTTCTCTCTCTGTGTGTTTAATATGTAGGTCTACCACTGTCCTCTCTCTCTCTCTGTGTGTGTTTAATATGTAGGTCTACCACTGTCCTCTCTCTCTGTGTGTTTAATATGTAGGTTTACCACTGACCTCTCTCTGTGTGTTTAATATGTAGGTCTACCACTGATCTCTGTCTGTGTGTGTTTAATATGTAGGTCTTCCACTGACCTCTCTCTCTCTGTGTTTAATATGTAGGTCTACCACTGACCTCTCTCTCTGTGTGTGTTTAATATGTAGGTCTACCACTGTCCTCTCTCTCCCTGTGTGTGTTTAATATGTAGGTCTACCACTGTCCTCTCTCTCTCTGTGTGTGTGTTTAATATGTAGGTCTACCACTGACCTCTCTCTCTCTCTCTGTGTTTAATGTGTAGGTCTACCACTGACCTCTCTCTGTGTGTGTTTAATATGTAGGTCTACCACTGTCCTCTCTCTCCCTGTGTGTGTTTAATATGTAGGTCTACCACTGTCCTCTCTCTCCCTGTGTGTGTTTAATATGTAGGTCTACCACTGTCCTCTCTCTCTCTGTGTGTGTTTAATATGTAGGTCTACCACTGACCTCTCTCTGTGTGTGTTTAATATGTAGGTCTACCACTGTCCTCTCTCTCTCTGTGTGTGTTTAATATGTAGGTCTACCACTGACCTCTCTCTCTGTGTGTGTTTAATATGTAGGTCTACCACTGTCCTCTCTCTCCCTGTGTGTGTTTAATATGTAGGTCTACCACTGTCCTCTCTCTCTCTGTGTGTGTTTAATATGTAGGTCTACCACTGACCTCTCTCTGTGTGTGTTTAATATGTAGGTCTACCACTGTCCTCTCTCTCTCTGTGTGTGTTTAATATGTAGGTCTACCACTGTCCTCTCTCTCTGTGTGTGTTTAATATGTAGGTCTACCACTGACCTCTCTCTTTCTGTGTGTTTAATATGTAGGTCTACCACTGACCTCTCTCTCTCACTCTCTCTCTGTGTGTTTAATATGTAGGTCTACCACTGTCCTCTCTCTCTGTGTTTAATATGTAGGTCTACCACTGACCTCTCTCTCTCTCTCTCTCTCTGTGTTTAATATGTAGGTCTACCACTGACCTCTCTCTCTGTGTTTAATATGTAGGTCTACCACTGACCTCTCTCTCTCTGTGTTTAATATGTAGGTCTACCACTGACCTCTCTCTCTGTGTTTAATATGTAGGTCTACCACTGTCCTCTCTCTCTATGTTTAATATGTAGGTCTACCACTGTCCTCTCCCTGTGTGTGTTTAATATGTAGGTCTACCACTGTCCTCTCTCTCCCTGTGTGTGTTTAATATGTAGGTCTACCACTGTCCTCTCTCTCTCTGTGTGTGTTTAATATGTAGGTCTACCACTGACCTCTCTCTCTGTGTTTAATATGTAGGTCTACCACTGTCCTCTCTCTCTATGTTTAATATGTAGGTCTACCACTGTCCTCTCCCTGTGTGTGTTTAATATGTAGGTCTACCACTGACCTCTCTCTGTGTGTGTTTAATATGTAGGTCTACCACTGTCCTCTCTCTCTCTGTGTGTGTTTAATATGTAGGTCTACCACTGACCTCTCTCTCTGTGTTTAATATGTAGGTCTACCACTGACCTCTCTCTCTGTGTTTAATATGTAGGTCTACCACTGACCTCTCTCTCTGTGTTTAATATGTAGGTCTACCACTGACCCCTCTCTCTGTGTGTTTAATATGTAGGTCTACCACTGTCCTCTCTCTCTATGTTTAATATGTAGGTCTACCACTGTCCTCTCCCTGTGTGTGTTTAATATGTAGGTCTACCACTGTCCTCTCTCTCCCTGTGTGTGTTTAATATGTAGGTCTACCACTGACCTCTCTCTGTGTGTGTTTAATATGTAGGTCTACCACTGTCCTCTCTCTCTCTGTGTGTGTTTAATATGTAGGTCTACCACTGACCTCTCTCTCTGTGTTTAATATGTAGGTCTACCACTGACCTCTCTCTCTCTGTGTGTTTAATATGAAGGTCTACCACTGACCTCTCTCTCTCTCTCTCTCTCTGTGTGTTTAATATGTAGGTCTACCACTGTCCTCTCTCTCTGTGTTTAATATGTAGGTCTACCACTGACCTCTCTCTCTCTCTCTCTCTCTCTGTGTGTTTAATATGTAGGTCTACCACTGTCCTCTCTCTCTGTGTTTAATATGTAGGTCTACCACTGACCTCTCTCTCTCTCTCTGTGTTTAATATGTAGGTCTACCACTGACCTCTCTCTCTCTGTGTGTGTGTTTAATATGTAGGTCTACCACTGTCCTCTCTCTCTATGTTTAATATGTAGGTCTACCACTGTCCTCTCCCTGTGTGTGTTTAATATGTAGGTCTACCACTGTCCTCTCTCTCCCTGTGTGTGTTTAATATGTAGGTCTACCACTGTCCTCTCTCTCCCTGTGTGTGTTTAATATGTAGGTCTACCACTGACCTCTCTCTCCCTGTGTGTGTTTAATATGTAGGTCTACCACTGTCCTCTCCCTGTGTGTGTTTAATATGTAGGTCTACCACTGTCCTCTCTCTCCCTGTGTGTGTTTAATATGTAGGTCTACCACTGTCCTCTCTCTCCCTGTGTGTGTTTAATATGTAGGTCTACCACTGACCTCTCTCTGTGTGTGTTTAATATGTAGGTCTACCACTGTCCTCTCTCTCTCTGTGTGTGTTTAATATGTAGGTCTACCACTGTCCTCTCTCTCTGTGTTTAATATGTAGGTCTACCACTGACCTCTCTCTCTGTGTTTAATATGTAGGTCTACCACTGTCCTCTCTCTCTCTGTGTGTGTTTAATATGTAGGTCTACCACTGATCTCTCTCTCTGTGTTTAATATGTAGGTCTACCACTGATCTCTCTCTCTGTGTTTAATATGTAGGTCTACCACTGATCTCTCTCTCTGTGTTTAATATGTAGGTCTACCACTGTCCTCTCTCTCTATGTTTAATATGTAGGTCTACCACTGATCTCTCTCTCTGTGTTTAATATGTAGGTCTACCACTGATCTCTCTCTCTGTGTTTAATATGTAGGTCTACCACTGACCTCTCTCTGTGTGTGTTTAATATGTAGGTCTACCACTGACCTCTCTCTCTGTGTTTAATATGTAGGTCTACCACTGTCCTCTCTCTCTATGTTTAATATGTAGGTCTACCACTGTCCTCTCCCTGTGTGTGTTTAATATGTAGGTCTACCACTGTCCTCTCTCTCCCTGTGTGTGTTTAATATGTAGGTCTACCACTGACCTCTCTCTGTGTGTGTTTAATATGTAGGTCTACCACTGTCCTCTCTCTCTCTGTGTGTGTTTAATATGTAGGTCTACCACTGACCTCTCTCTGTGTGTGTTTAATATGTAGGTCTACCACTGATCTCTCTCTCTGTGTTTAATATGTAGGTCTACCACTGACCTCTCTCTCTGTGTTTAATATGTAGGTCTACCACTGTCCTCTCTCTCTATGTTTAATATGTAGGTCTACCACTGTCCTCTCCCTGTGTGTGTTTAATATGTAGGTCTACCACTGATCTCTCTCTCTGTGTTTAATATGTAGGTCTACCACTGTCCTCTCCCTGTGTGTGTTTAATATGTAGGTCTACCACTGACCTCTCTCTCTCTGTGTTTAATATGTAGGTCTACCACTGACCTCTCTCTCTGTGTTTAATATGTAGGTCTACCACTGACCTCTCTCTCTCTGTGTGTTTAATATGTAGGTCTACCACTGTCCTCTCTCTCCCTGTGTGTGTTTAATATGTAGGTCTACCACTGACCTCTCTCTGTGTGTGTTTAATATGTAGGTCTACCACTGACCTCTCTCTCTGTGTTTAATATGTAGGTCTACCACTGACCTCTCTCTCTCTGTGTGTTTAATATGTAGGTCTACCACTGACCTCTCTCTCTCTCTCTCTCTCTCTCTCTCTGTGTTTAATATGTAGGTCTACCACTGTCCTCTCTCTCTGTGTTTAATATGTAGGTCTACCACTGACCTCTCTCTCTCTCTGTGTTTAATATGTAGGTCTACCACTGACCTCTCTCTCTCTCTCTCTCTCTCTCTCTCTCTCTCTCTCTGTTTAATATGTAGGTCTACCACTGACCTCTCTCTCTCTCTCTCTCTGTGTTTAATATGTAGGTCTACCACTGTCCTCTCTCTCTCTCTGTGTTTAATATGTAGGTCTACCACTGACCTCTCTCTCTGTGTTTAATATGTAGGTCTACCACTGACCTCTCTCTCTCTGTGTGTGTGTTTAATATGTAGGTCTACCACTGTCCTCTCTCTCTATGTTTAATATGTAGGTCTACCACTGACCTCTCTCTCTCTCTCTCTCTCTCTCTCTCTCTCTCTCTCTCTCTCTCTCTGTGTTTAATATGTAGGTCTACCACTGACCTCTCTCTGTGTGTGTTTAATATGTAGGTCTACCACTGACCTCTCTCTCTCTGTGTTTAATATGTAGGTCTACCACTGAACTCTCTCTGTGTGTGTTTAATATGTAGGTCTACCACTGACCTCTCTTTGTGTGTGTTTAATATGTAGGTCTACCACTGACCTCTCTCTCTGTGTGTTTAATATGTAGGTCTACCACTGTCCTCTCTCTCTGTGTGTTTAATATGTAGGTCTACCACTGTCCTCTCTCTCTGTGTGTTTAATATGTAGGTCTACCACTGTCTTCTCTCTCTGTGTGTTTAATATGTAGGTCTACCACTGTCCTCTCTCTCTCTCTCTGTGTGTGTTTAATATGTAGGTCTACCACTGTCCTCTCTCTCTGTGTGTTTAATATGTAGGTTTACCACTGACCTCTCTCTGTGTGTTTAATATGTAGGTCTACCACTGATCTCTGTCTGTGTGTGTTTAATATGTAGGTCTACCACTGACCTCTCTCTCTCTGTGTTTAATATGTAGGTCTACCACTGACCTCTCTCTCTGTGTGTTTAATATGTAGGTTTACCACTGACCTCTCTCTGTGTGTTTAATATGTAGGTCTACCACTGACCTCTCTCTCTGTGTTTAATATGTAGGTCTACCACTGACCTCTCTCTGTGTGTTTAATATGTAGGTCTACCACTGACCTCTCTCTGTGTGTTTAATATGTAGGTCTACCACTGATCTCTGTCTGTGTGTTTAATATGTAGGTCTACCACTGACCTCTCTCTGTGTGTTTAATATGTAGGTTTACCACTGACCTCTCTCTCTGTGTGTTTAATATGTAGGTTTACCACTGACCTCTCTCTGTGTGTTTAATATGTAGGTCTACCACTGACCTCTCTCTCTGTGTTTAATATGTAGGTCTACCACTGACCTCTCTCTGTGTGTTTAATATGTAGGTCTACCACTGACCTCTCTCTGTGTGTTTAATATGTAGGTCTACCACTGATCTCTGTCTGTGTGTTTAATATGTAGGTCTACCACTGACCTCTCTCTGTGTGTTTAATATGTAGGTTTACCACTGATCTCTGTCTGTGTATACAGTACATATATTGTTTCAGTTGGAAAGACTTTTAACTCTATATCCCTCACAGGGCTGTAACTACATACGAGGACACCAAGGTTCAGACCTAATTTCTACTAATTTGATATTTTTTAAATATAATTAAACTATATTTTTTGTACAAAATAAAGAAAATCAATTAGTGGTAAACATGTCAATTCTGCTCCCAGCGTTGATCAAAGCTCAAGGTGCTTATGTTCTTGATCTGACTGAGTTGTGATCACGCCTGCCTCTCTGCGAATGAGTGGAATCATGAACAGTGGTTTGTTTGTTATGTTCGCCCGCGAACATGCCTCCAGAGTTGCCTTTTTTTAGTAGCACATCCAACAATCTCTCAAACGGCTATCTCCGCCCGCTTGCGGTACAGACCAAGGACCTGAGATGTGAAACAAACTACCATAGCTTGTAGTTGGCTCAAGTAGGCAACTACAGACACTGCTGACAGTGTTTTTGCTAGATGCTGGACAAAATGTAGAGTGTGTGTTTAATGTGTATGTGTGTGTAGAGTGTGTGTTTAATGTGTACGTGTGTGTCGAGTGTGTGTTTAATGTGTATGTGTGTCTGTGCCTGTGTGTCTCTTCACAGTCCCTGCTGTTACATAAGGTTTATTTGTATCTGTTAAATCTGATTCTACTGCTTGTATCAGTTACCTGATGTGGACGAGTTCCATGTAGCCAATGCTCTATGTAGTACTGTGCCACTCCAATAAGCTGTTCTGGACTTGGGGACTGTGAAGAGACCTTTGGTGGCATGTGTAGTAGGGTATGCATAGGTGTCCGAGCTGTGTGCTGGTAGTTTAAACAGATACCTCTATGCATTCAGCAAGTCAACACCTCTTACAAAACAAGTAGAGATGAAGTCAATCTCTCCTCCACTTTGAGCCATGAGAGATTGACATGCACAAGCATTTCGCTACACTTGCATTAACATCTGCTAACCATGTGTATGTGACAAATAAAAATTGATTTGATTTGATATTAATGTTAGCTCTCCATGTACATCTAAGCGCCAGCCATGCTGCCCTGTTCTGAGCCAATGTAAATGTTCCGAGGCCCCTACTAAACAGTAGTCCAGGTGTGACAGAACTAGAGCCTGTAGGACCTGCCACTATGATGTGATTTTCAATTGCATTTGATGTCAAGCACTTATCATCAAGACAGTATCATGCTTTTAAAACTCACTTCACTGTGAAAATACATTTGAAGAAAGAAATTCAACAGCAGGTTGTTTCAAAGCCAAACACAACAAAATGGACAGCCTTTAAGGTGATGATTATTTCAAAACATATATATGCATAGTTATGAGTTATGAGTCCAAGCCAAACCCCCCCCCCCCAAAAAAAAACTGTATAAAAATGATGATTGTGCCATTATACAATGCTTAGCCTACCACATATTACACACGGCAGAAAAACGTGAAAATAAATGTTAAAAATAAACATTTAAGATCTCTTGTGTGTTTGAGTGTGGATTGTAGTATTATGCATACTAGATGAACTGATTACCTTATGCTACATTCCAACATCTGTGAGAAAATGTATAGACCTAGGCGATGCAGTTGGTTCATTGATAGTGCAGGGCGGCTTACAGTTAGCCTACAATTATAGTGAATTTGTTTTTAGTAGGGACTTTTTTCTATTCATATTATTCTTTAATAGGATGACACATTCCCTTTAGATATACAGAATATCTCAGTCCCATGTTTCCATCTCCTCCTCTCTTTCCTTTATTCCTTTCCTGAGCGCCTTCTTCCTTCTTGCTGTTCCCCAACAGATTTCACTTGGTTTCCCAAATTAAGCATTGGGTAGCTACAGGAACAGGGTTGGAGAGCCCATGGGCATACAGTGTTTGGGGGGAATAACACCTGTTGCGCAGAGAGCACATGCTCCTCAAACAGTGGTTGATGTGTGGAGTGAAATAAGTGTTTTTATATTTATTTCTTAGTTGCTCATATTAAGCACATGCTCTGCAAAAAAAAAAGTAGCCTACCTGGTCGGTGTGCTGCCACCATTTGCTATTCAAGTGCGTAAGGATGACATGTCTTTTCCCCCTGTTCCTGTTCATTTGATAATGGGCCATTCTAAATCAGAACTAATATTACACATTAGTAAAGAAAATATTAAAATTGAGAGTAGTCTGTTGGGTGAAAATCTGATCACTTGATGTGAGAACAGCTGTGCAGCCTGAGGCAAGGAACAGAGCACAAGCTTATTTTTTTTGTAACTTCCCAAAATCATCAATAGGCTATAATCGCATCATGCAGCCCATATAGAATGTCTTTGAAATCATAACATAAGGTTTATCATTTACAACTAAAGTTGCCAAATAACTCTAAAACTAGTGTATAGGACCTTTTTCAAATGATCACTTTTACATTCAACAAAGCCACTTCCTATTCGCTCTGGAATGGGAAAAATATCCTATTTTATTCAGCTAAGATCAATTGTATTCTTCTTACTATGAAAATAATTTAATATAAAATAACGACATGGGCCTTATAAGCATCTTTTGTCAGCTAAATGAACAAGCCTACAGCCTTTGCAGGAAGCATGTCTGCATCCCACTGCTGGCTGGCTTCTGAAGCTAAGCAGGGTTGGTCCTGGATGGGAGACCAGATGCTGCTGGAAGTGGTGTTGGAAGGCCAGTTAGGAGGCACTCTTTCCTCTGGTTTAAAAAAATATTCCAATGCCCCAGGGCAGTGATTTGGGACATTGCCCTGTATAGGGTGCTGTCTTTCGGACTGGACGTTAAACGGGTGTCCTGACTATCTGGTCACGAAAATATCCCATGGCACGTATTGTAAGAGTAGGGGTGTTAACCCTGGTGTCCTGGCTTGTCAGTCATTATGCTGTCCTATGCTGGTTTTCTTTTGACCTGTAAGGAAGGTAACATGCGTTACACACAACTAACGTTACGGTCCTTCTGTAGCTCAGTTGGTAGAGCATGGCGCTTGTAACGCCAGGGTAGTGGGTTCGATCCCCGGGACCACCCATACGTAGAATGTATGCACACATGACTGTAAGTTGCTTTGGATAAAAGCGTCTGCTAAATGGCATATATTATTATTATTATTATTATTATATTAAAACTGTCCCGCGTCTCTTGCTGTGTCTACAGACATCCACCAAACAAAAACCAGCTCTCTGAGAATGACTGCTGGTAAATAGTCGCTTATAGATATGTCTATCAGTCAGGTGGCTAGCTGCCGGCAGAGACTTCTATTGCAGTAACGTTGAAGGGCTCTGGCTAGTATTCCTTATCCAAGAAGGATGAAGTAAGAAGCTAACGTTTAACAGAGCCTACCTCAGAAGGAGCAAAATATTGTCTACTAAGTTGTCAGTAACTTTGCTTTACAGAGAGTGGACTACTGAGACAGACAGTGATGTGTCACTTAGTGGTGAGGCTGAGGCAGGCTGCAATACATGCAGGAGAAGCAGAGGAGACAGAGAGAGAGAGAGAGAGAGAGCGGTTAGTACCTAGGTTCTGGGGCCTCATGTGGGGTCCCCTGAGAAAATCTGTACTAATCTTAACAAACAAGTTAGGAAGATATGTTTCAGTATGAACATCCCCATATGGCCTATCTTCCCTATAGGCCGATACCTACATTAAAATGCAAGCAATGCAGTTCTAAAAATGTAATCATTTTTGTTTATATCGGTGGTTGTTTGTCTTATCTTCATCGCCCACTGGAGTTTATAGTTGACCCATTACCCACTTCTTTTTGGCCCTAAATCACTGATATGAATACAGAATTGTAAGTAATATTCTATTAACTCATGTAAATGTGATAATATGATCATCTGTGTGCTCCATTGATGTCTGCTGGTGCGGAGCTTGGTTAGTGCCTCGGAGGACAAATGTGAACGCTTTGTAATTTGAGAAAAGAGATATCTATGTAACAAGTTTACTATTTCATGTAATTCATCATTACAACTGACGAAACAGTCACTGATGCTACGTGTCTGTGTGAATCAGTTCTCAATTCCCCCCTTTCCCCCCTATAACATTACAATTGTATAGCTAATAGGCTCTGTGTTTGTAGATCGACTGAGGTGAATGAACCTACAGCAAGTGATAATGGCCCCCTTACGGATCTCACTGAAATGCAAACCCTGGTTAGGGCCCTGATCCCTCATAGAATGAATTCCCATATGGGTCCATGGCACACCTAGGTTCAAACACATAATTACTTAACTCGTTTGAAAATACAGCTCAAAACAACTACTTATATTTGAAGTACTGTATTTACATGCCTTTGTAAAAACCAAATATTCTGCCAGATGGTATTTGAAATACATTTGGAAAGTACTAAATCAACAGTAGCTGTATATGTATGGTTCATGCAAAGGCACGTTGGCGTCGAGGTTTTAACAGAGCTAAAGACCTGTTGCTAAGTGCTTAGTGTTTAGATGGACAGGGGTTAGTACTGGTAGTGCTGTGAGTGTTGTAGAGAGTATCTCTCTCCTTCTCCTCCCTCACACATACAGTACCTTGTAAAAGGTTATCAGATGCCTTTTCTTATATTCATCTGGCCTTAGAACTGGGTGGTCTGTTTGACCCCAACCCCCCATAGTACAGCGTGTCCTCAGACATGCATGCCATGTTTGAATCCAGGAATCCATGCTATGGAATGTGTACACATGTATAGGTTACATACAGTAATAACTTACATCAAATTGTATCAGAATAACTAAATCAGCTGCTAATTGAACAAAAAAATATGTATTTGGAATTCTGCACTCCATAATGTATTACTATCAGAAATTCTAAACCTGATTGAAACAATTATTCCACAACACCAGTAAATACATACAAACTCAGTGGGTTGGCCCTGGTTCTGGGTAGGCAGCACAGTGGGTTGGCCCTGGTTCTGATTAGGCAGCACAGTGGGTTGGCCCTGGTTCTGGGTAGGCAGCACAGTGGCATGGCTCGGGTTCAGTTTAGCTGTGGTAGCTTGGTTCTGGCCAAGTCCAGTCCTGGACATTACCAGAGCCTGAGGGCGAGGAGTGTTTTATGAGGAAGATCACATCCTTGCTGAGGTGGGACAAAATGAGAAGAAGCTCTAATCATGTCCTTTCCCATTTTCCCCATCACTGTGACATTCACCAGTCATTTTATCAGAAGGGTGAAAAGATTGATGGAATGTTGTGGCTTTGCGCTTCAGCTGAAGATCTGTCTGTCTGAGCTGTTGATATCAGTATTATTGTCAACAGACAATACACAGTGATATGCACATACACATATGCACACACACACACACACACACACACACACACACACACACACACACACACACACACACACACACACACACACACACACACACACACACACACACACACACACACACACACACACACACACACACACACACACACACACACACACACACACACACACAGCTGATAGCTTTAACATATCAAGTCCGGCTTAGTGTTTTACAGTCCTGGCCTTCCAGCATGACTCCTGAAATAGATATCACAGAGAACCAAATTTGGTGTGACTGTGCTGTCAAAGACAATCTCTCAGTTCTTCTATTTAACTCAAATTCTTGAATCACGTTTTACTACCAGTGGCTAGAATTTTGGCGAGAGTGTGAGACGCTGACACATTACTGTAAATATTTGTCCTCGTCTTTCATTCCGAGGTATTTGGAACCATGAATGCATTATTCACACTTATCTTTCATCAGTTCTTGGAATAGTGCTTGTTGCCCTGTAAAACTGCTATTTCCAAGTATTTATAGCAGCACCCAGGAACGTAAGACACTCCCATCAATAACTAACTAACCCCGGCTAGCTGGGCGGGCCAGCACAATCAGCCTGTCTTCTTTCATCAGCCTCACAGCATCACAACATCACACTGCTAGTGGAACACTTAGTGACTGTCACAGCATCTCACCCTGGCCCTTTTAACACAGCAGCCCAGTGACGCCATGGCACCCGGAGTATTTCATATTAAAGCTCCTACGACAACATAGCGCCTGGCTTGTGCATTCAGCAGGTGTGCAGCTATCTCAACATCACAACACTTAGTATTCAACTGTTCTCACCAGACCCTAGATATTGTATGGATAGACAAGGGGGAACGCTTGGCGTCACATTACACTGTGTGTGTGTGTGTGTGTGTGTGTGTGTGTGTGTGTGTGTGTGTGTGTGTGTGTGTGTGTGTGTGTGTGTGTGTGTGTGTGTGTGTGTGTGTGTGTGTGTGTGTGTGTGTGTGTGTGTGTGTGTGTGTGTGTGTGTGTTGTCATATGTTTCTTTACACGTGCATGTTGTTTTTCAAGTTTTATATGTGTTAGTTTTAGCATGCCTGTGCACTTGTTTGCTTATACAATATGTAGCTCTATGGGTCTAATCTCGTTGAGCTAGGGCAGGACAGATGCATTCAGATCATAGTAACTCCAAATGTACAGGAATGGACATATTGGGATAAATACCCATTCAGGATTCAGACAGAGAGCTAAATGATGTCATATGCGTGACATAAGCTCTGCAACAGGAGCGATGCCAAATGGTTTTCTAGATCTTCCTCTGTATCGTTTCCTCTGCCATTCTTTCTCACTCTCCCTATCGTTCCTTCTCATTCTCTACCAGGCCAAACCTCACAATAACAGCACAATGGTGCCACTGTTCTCTCTGTCCACAGAGACACAACACAGCTGCACTGAGACACATGGGACTGAGACAGACACCCATCAGTTATGTCATAGAAGCACACACACGGTGAGATCCTCTCACACTTCCACATGCCGTTCATTTCACAGCTGTGGCCTTTAGCACAAAACAAACAGACACATATTTCCTTTACTGAAAGTATTCAAGTATTAACAGCTAGGTGCTAAAACTAACACATATAAAACTTTAAAAACAACATGCATGTGTAAAGAAACACACACACACACACACACACACACACACACACACACACACACACACACACACACACACACACACACACACACACACACACACACACACACACACACACACACACACACACACACACACACACACACACACACACACACTATTAGCGCAGCACTAAGCCCAGACAAGAAACCGGCCACAAAGTCCAAAAGTGACACCTTAGTCCAGGATTTCATTTTGTGAAATGGCGTTAGAAAAACACACGATGTAGCCAGTTGTTTGGGGGGCAAATGGAGCAGACATCATAAAGGCAGGTTTTATTAGCTGTTGCTTGATTTGTTCCTGCAGCCCGTGGAGTGAGCTGCTAAATCAATGCATCCAGCTGTTCTCCCGGTCGGACTCTCTGGACGCGCAGCAGGTGTATGGCCCACTACGCCTGGCTGTCACACACACCCGCTCACATAACAAATAATAATGGCCTCCACACACGGCCCATCCATCACCGTTATGGCCCGGCCCAGAGAGACCGCCACTCACACACTCACACAGGGGTCCCCCCGAGCACACACTCATGACATGAGGCATGTAGGTGTGCACACACAGCAGTGTGCATAAAGACACACGTTCACACACAGTCGCTGACATACACATAGAGTACACACTTTTGCAGACGCGAAAAAGATGCAAACACACAAACGCTTACACGTGCGTGCGTGCACACACACACACACACACACACACACACACACACACACACACACACACACACACACACACACACACACACACACACACACACACACACACACACACACACACACACACACACGCACACACACACACACACACGCACGCACGCACGCACGGTCTGGCGCAAAGGGGCTATCTATCATGGTTATGGCCCCGCTCCACTCAGAACTCTGCCTTACAGCAGGCCCGTAAACGACTTAAGCCAGTGAAGAAATGTTTTCCATGTACACCAAATGGGACCTTTTTTTCTCCCCCTCCGCTGCTGTTGTTATAGAGGATATCTGGAGTTTTTAGACAGAGAGGGAAAAAGAGGAGATCTAATACACTTATTTATTTGGGCTTTCCAAACACAATAGTCGAATTGTGGCGGGCCAAAATCAATTAGTCTTCCAAACAGTAGGGGTCCACATCTGGTGTAACTCTAAACTGGAGGCCATGGAGGGGTGGGGGAGGAACGGGGAAAGAGGTGAGGGATTCAGCAGGTGATGGCCGGCAAACTCCACAATAATCTGAAGTGCAGAGAATGAGGAGGAGGAGGAGAGTAGCTATGTGATATGCAGTACAGTACCTCATTATATCTGTCCAGATATAGCCCTGATCTACCATCATAGAAATACAATACATCCCTCCCCCCGTGTGTGTGACCTGCAGGATACTATCATGTGGAGACACTGGCAGGGAGAGGGACATGTCCCGATACAGATCCAAACAGCTGCTCCACAGTTGCCCTCTTTCACACATGAAACAGTGGAGAACAGTGTGTGTGTGTGTGTGTGTGTGTGTGTGTGTGTGTGTGTGTGTGTGTGTGTGTGTGTGTGTGTGTGTGTGTGTGTGTGTGTGTGTGTGTGTGTGTGTGTGTGTGTGTGTGTGTGTGTGTGTGTGTGTGTGTGTGTGTGTGTGTGAGACACATGAAAGAGTAAGGCAGCAAAAGGCATCACTAAGAAATATTCAGTGCCTCGTAAATCAGTGCTGTACTGGTGCATAGCTTTAACAGAACCAGACACATGTACAACAGTGTGTGTGTGTGTGTGTGTGTGTGTGTGTGTGTGTGTGTGTGTGTGTGTGTGTGTGTGTGTGTGTGTGTGTGTGTGTGTGTGTGTGTGTGTGTGTGTGTGTGTGTGTGTGTGTGTGTGTGTGTGTGTGTGTGTGTGTGTGTGTGTGTGTGTGTGTGCGTATGTGTGTGACTGAGAATGTGTGTCTCATTCTTTTAGAGACAAAGTCAGAGAAAGTACCCACTATCCTGTCCTATAGGGACAGTCACATAATGTAACCTAATTGTAATCCGATCAAGTGTTGGCAGGTCGGTTGACATTCATCATGGTAAAGCCATGTTCCAATTCTCTGACTGTGGAGGTTGTTGGTTTGCCGTTGAGTTGCATAGATACTAACCATGGTGCAATGGACCCTGGTGGTTGTCCAACGAGGGTCTTGGACTGACTAGAAAACCTTTAGGAGCCCCTGTCACTATGCACTTCCTTCTTCTGTGCTTCTACACCTGCATTACTTGCTGTTTGGGGTTTTAGGCTGGGTTTCTGTACAGCACTTTGAGATATCAGCTGATGTACGAAGGGCTATATAAATATATTTGATTTGATTTTGATTTGATTCTATGGACCTGTATATAAGACGGTACTTCAGGTGTGAAGTTGTTGTTCTATGCAATGCGACCCTGTTAGGCAGGGTCAAGGGATGTCGGGGAAACAGGTCATTATGAGAAGTTGTTGTTCTATGCAATGCGACCCTGTTAGGCAGGGTCAAGGGATGTCGGGGAAACAGGTCATTATGAGAAGTTGTTGTTCTATGCAATGCGACCCTGTTAGGCAGGGTCAAGGGATGTCGGGGAAACAGGTCATTATGAGAAGTTGTTGTTCTATGCAATGCAACCCTGTTAGGTTAGGCAGGGTCAAGGGATGTCGGGGAAACAGGTCATTATGAGAAGTTGTTGTTCTATGCAATGCAACCCTGTTAGGCAGGGTCAAGGGATGTCGGGGAAACAGGTCATTATGAGAAGTTGTTGTTCTATGCAATGCGACCCTGTTAGGCAGGGTCAAGGGATGTCGGGGAAACAGGTCATTATGAGAAGTTGTTGTTCTATCAAGGGATGTCAAACAGGTCATTATGAGAAGTTGTTGTTCGACCCTGTTAGGCAGGGTCAAGGGATGTCGGGGAAACAGGTCATTATGAGAAGTTGTTGTTCTATGCAATGCGACCCTGTTAGGCAGGGTCAAGGGATGTCGGGGAAACAGGTCATTATGAGAAGTTGTTGTTCATTTACCTAACTGATTAAATACATCAAATAATGAATACAGCAGAATGGATGTGAGGTGTGAACTTCTTGGAAAAACATGTTTCTATTCAGGTGTTATCCATGTGTGGATACCTACCTCTACTTCATCCCACTAAGGAAAACCCAGGATGTATCATTAGTTCCCATCTCAATGGTTTTTAAATAGCTTGTACTGTATATTAAAGTCATGATTTTTTTTCTTACAAAAATTCCACTATTAAACATGTTGCATGTTGTACCCCTGAGAGTTAACACATTTTATACGTGACATTTCATTTCCTTAACATAACAGCTCTACTCAGGTTGACTTCAACAGGGGCTCAGTTTACCCTGATATATTATCTGATATATCATCTGCCGTGAACCAGGTCAGCTGGTCTAATTAAACTACCACTTCGGACTAGAGGAAATGGTAAAGAATGAAACAAATGACTACTGAATTAATACGGCCTCATGAGAGAATGACTGTGTGGTGTATGAGTGTGTGCATACTGTATGGGATTGGCTCTCTTTATAACCCTTGTTTATTTTATTTTCAGGTGCAGCTGCCCAGGGGTAGGTGCAGTTGAAAGGGGAGCTGACATTTTGTTTTGAAGCTAAGGCCTTTTTTGTAAACCTTGGTTTTGCTAAGAAGGTATCACTTATAATGAAATGATGACTCTGAGGTCACTTTGTTAATTGTTTTGTGTTATAGCCTCTCTCCGTGCTTCGTGCAGAGCTAACGCTAACTTGATTTATGGAAATTGGGAGAGAAATAAAATAAACAGTGAATTGTGATCTGCCTCGGACCCTCCTTCCATGTTCTTCCACTTAATCCCAAACTATAAGAACCTGTGTAGGCTATGGTAGAAGTATGCTCTTGGTGTAAACATAGGGTGAGGCAGTCGGATCTATTCTACTGAATTTAGTTTAGTCACAACCCCTTTCGGCCAGGGTGTGTGACACAAACACAAAACAGTGCATTGGGAAAGTAATCAGACCCCTTGACTTTTTCCACATTTCGTTACATTACAGCCTTATTCTAAAATTAATTTAATATTTTTTTTCTCATCAATCTACACACAATACCCCATATTGACAAAGCAAAAATAGGTTTTTATACATTTTATAAAAACTGAAATATAAATATACTTAAGAACTCAGGCCCTTTACTCAGCACTTTGTTGAATAACCTTAGGCAGCAATTAGCCTCGAGTCTTCTTTGGTATGATGCTACAAGCTTGGCACATCTGTATTTGGGGAGTTTCTCACTTTCTTCTCTAGAGATCCTCTCAAGCTCTGTCAGGTTGGATCAGGAGCGTTGCTGCACAGCTATTTTCAGGTCTCTTCAGAATGTTTGACCGGGTTCAAGTCCGGGCTCTGTCTGGGCCACTCAAGGACATTCAGAGACTTTTGTCGAAGCTACTCCTGCATTGTCTTGGCTGTGTGCTTAGGGTTGTTGTCCTGTTGGAAGGTGAACCTTCGCCGCAGTCTGAGGTCTTGAGTGCTCTGGAGTAGGTTTTCATAAAGGATATCTCTGTACTTTGCTCTGTTCATCTTTGCCTCGATCCTGACTAGTCTCCCAGTCCCTGCCTCTGAAAAACAACCCACAGCATGATGCTTCACCACCATGCTTCACCGTAGGTTTCCTCCAGATGTGATGCTTGGCATTCAGGCCAAAGAGTTCAGTCTTGGTTTCATCAGACCAGAGAATCTTGTTTCTCATGCTCTGGGAGTCTTTTAGGTGCCTTTCAGCAAACTTTTACTGTGCCTTTTACTGAGGAGTGGCTTCCGTCTGGCCAATCTACCATAAAGGTCTGATTGGTGGAGTGCTGCAGAGATGACTGTCCTTCTGGAAGGTTCTTACGTTTAAGAATGATGGAGTTCTTGGGGACCTTCAATGCTGCAGAGATGTTTTGGTACCCTTCCCCAGATCTGTGCCTCGACACAATCTTGTCTCGGAGCTCCACGGACAATTCCTTCGATCTCATGGCTTGGTTTTTGCTCTGACATGCACTGTTAACTGTGGGACTTATATAGAGAGGTGTGCCTTTCCAAATCATGTCCAATCAATTGAATTTACCACAGGCGGACTCCAATCAAGTTGTAGAAACACCTCAAGGATGATCAATTGAAACAGGATGCACCTGAGCTCAATTTCGAGTCTCATAGCAAAGGGTCTGAATACTTAAGTAAATATGGTATTTCTGTTTGTTTTTTTCTAAAAAAATGTTTTCGCTTTGTCATTGTGAGGTATTGTGTGTTGATTGCTGTGGAATTTGTATTTATTTAATCAATTTTAGAATAACGCCATAACGTAACAAAATGTGGAAAAAGTCAAAAGGTCTGAATGCTTTCTGAAGGCACTGTAAGTATGTATAACTTTGTGAAGGTATTAAAAAGGTAGTATTATTTGTATGTGTGGATGTGTTTGTAGATGAGGGCTAAAAGGATCATGTTTGCTGACTTTTTAGCCTGGTACACACTAAAACATATTTTAAGTGAATTTATAAGTCTTGTTTTCCCATCAGTGCACCACAGTCTCCAGACAGTGGCTATCATCACCTACCTTCTAATCTACAGGCTTGTTCTTAACCAAGTATCTATAAGGACCAAACTAATCCCTGCACTCTCACTGCTTCCTCCTTCTCTCCCTCTAGTTTCCTGTCTATTTCCGCTGCTGCAACTCATCTGCTCCTGAGACTCTCAAGTTCTACCTGTATGTCTTTCCATTAATCCCAGGGACCAGTTATATGCCATGGAGCGGAGGAGGAGGAGAGGGAGTTGAGGGAGGTGAGGGAAGTGAAGGGGAGAGGATAAGGGAGGTGAGGAAAAGGGAAGTGGGGATGCTAATCCCCATAAATCTCCCCCATGCCATAGTCAGAGAGGAAGGGGAGCTATGGGAGACCTTGAGGCATTTGTCCATCCGTGGCGCTGTCCCTCTCCTCTTCCTCTCCGTCTTCATCACAACAGACAGGGTGTATATATAGTGAAGGGGAATGTGGGGGCAGTGTTGTCCAGGGACAGGGATATCTAGGCATTTTCTGAGAGGGACCAAGGGACGGTTGTAAATTGGCATGGAGGATACTTGAGTTATTTTATCTAATCATTCTTACAGTATAAAGAAAAAGAGCTAGTACACTTGTCGAGGAAACCCCAAATTATTTGTCTTTCCTACACCCAAAAACTTTAAGAAATGTTTTTAAAAGAGGACAATTATGAAAAGTTCCTGTAAATCAAACAAACTGGAGACTATTTACGATCGAACTGTATGCACATTATAAAACACACAGCTGGCATAGCCATTCTGACTCACATAGCAATTACAGTGAATCAAAACGGGTTCTCTTGTTTTCAGTGGCACTAATGACTCAGTTAATGTACCTGTTAACAATGTCTTCAGTTGACCTCTATCACACAAAAGCCATAACCTACAGTACTTGCTGAGAATGAGTGTTTTAATAGGATATAGGGCCATTATTGGATCTCTTTGTTCCCTTGTGTAATTTGGATTATTATACTGTATGTGCTCATCTCTCATCTCTCTGGGTATCTAGCATAACCTCCGTCTCCTTCTCTTCTTGGTGAGGGACACCTAGGTCAAATACATGTTCATGTAGATGCTGGGAGATGAGAAGAAAGTATAAGGAGTGAATATTTAATGAATCAACAGACAGGAAACAAAACATGAACAGCGTCTGGACAAGGGACACATAACAACATTAATGCTAACTCTGGAAAGAAACTGAGGAAGTGACAGATATAGGGAAGGTAATTAATAACGTGATGGAGTTCAGGTGAGTCCGATGAAGAACTGTTGCTCTTAACGATGGCGACAGGTGTGAGTCAGCCTGGCGACCTCAAGCGCCAGAGAGGGAGATCAGGAGAAGATGTGACAGTCAAATACTTTGGAATGCTTGAGCTGTGCATTATTTAGCTTGTCCTGTACTATGGAACCAATGAATAGTCCCAAAAGTGCAAGCTAAATCAAGCGCACCTCAAGTATTTGGCAGATGTGTAAACTAGGTCTGCTGTGTAATGTCTGATCCGCAGACAGCAAGATACTAGTATGTTATAGTTTTGTGCAAAGCCATTGATGAATGTACACTGTTAAGGGGTAGGTACACATGTGAGATGAAAAAGTCTGGAATCTGAAAATATAGCAAAGAATTACTGGTGACAGGTTAATTATAGATCTTTGTTAACATTTTAGAAAGTAAAATTAGGTATGCCTATATTTTCTGAGGGTAGTTACATGTATTTCAAGATGATTTCCAGCATATGACATATTTGTGCCAGTTTCTGTTGCCTAGGAGATGTGCTATTGTGTATATTTGGATCAGTAAAACTTATATACACACTATATATCCAGACTGACCAGAGCCTTGACAAGAGTCACTAGACTCAATGTCACAAGAGAACACATTTCAAACTTTGCTTTTTAGGGGGAGGTAGTTGCAGAATGAAGAACAGAGAATTCCCACACAATGTGAACACCACTGAGCTTTATGAGCTGATAAACTCCTGAAAAGCCTTACAAGACAGAAAACTGTCATGAGAGTTAAGTGGTCAATGACTTATCTTAACAGCAAAGTCTGTTGGCAGACAAAGATAAGTTTAAGGTTTAGGGATGATAAGGAACCCGTTCTGGCTTGGGGGAGAAAGCGAGAGGAAGCATTTTATTCAATAGGCATGACAAAGCACATACATTTGTAAAAGCCAGAGGTCTGTTAGCTAGCGGCTGGCACAGCTACAGTAACAACATTAAAGAGTCTGACACAAAGTAATGTGTGCACACAAAACTTCAACCACAACTGTTTTGCCGGTAAGCAGCACATTTTGAAGAAGGATTTACGACATGACCAAAGGTATGTGGACACCCGCTTGTCGAACATCTCATTCCCAAATCACAGGCATTCATATGGAGTTGGTCCCCCTTTTGCTGTTCACTCTTGTGGGAAGGCTTTTCACTAGATGTTGGAACATTGCTTCAGGGACTTGCTTCCTTTCAGCCACAAGCATTACTGAGGTCAGGCACTGATGCTGGGCGATTAGGCCTGGCTCGCAGTCGGCGTTCCAATTAATCTCAAAGGCATTCTATTAGGTTGAGGTCAGGGCATGTGCAGGTCAGTCAAGTTCTTCCACACCGATCTCGCCAAACCATTTCTGTATGGACCTCGCTTTGTGCATGGGAGGATTGTCATGCAAAAACAGGAAAGGGCCTTCCCCAAACTGTTGCCACAAAGTTGGAAGCACAGAATCGTCTTGAATTACATTGTATGCTGTAGTGTTAAGACTTCCCTTCACTTGAAATAAGGGGCCTAGCCCAAACCATGAAAAACAGCCTGCAACCATTATTAGTCATCCACCAAACTTTACAGTTGGCACTATGCACTATGTTATATTAGGTAGCGTTCTCCTTGCATCCTCCAAACATAGATTAGTCTGTCAGACTGCCAGATGGTGAAGCATGATTCATCACTCCAGAGAACGCCTTTCCACTGCTCCAGAGTCCAATGGCAGCGAGCTTTACACCACTCCAGCCGACTCTTGCATTGCGTATGGTGATCTTAGGCTTGTGTGCTGCTCCTCGGCCATTGAAACCCATTTCATGATGCTCCCAACAAAGAGGCAGTTTGGTACTCGGTAGTGTGTGTTGCAACCGAAGACAAGAGGTCTTTTACTCTACGTGCTTCAGCACTCTGAGGTCCCGTTCTGTGTGCTTGTGTGGCCTACAACTTTACGGCTGAGCCCTTGTCCCTCCTAGACGTTTCCAAATAACAGCACTTGACAGGGGCAGCTCTAGCAGGGCAGAAATTTGATGAAGTGACTTGTTGGAAAGGTGGCATCCTATGACATTGCCACGTTCAAAGTCACTGAGCTCTTCAGTAAGGCTAATTTACTACCATTGTTTGTCTATTGAGATTGCATGGTGTTGTGCTTGATTTTATACACCTGTCAGCAACAGGTGTGGCTGAAATGGCCAAATCCACGGATTTGAAGGGGTGTCCGCCTACTTTTTATATATATATAGTGTATGTTATATTATAGGTGGTTGTTTTAGCTGAATGGACTTTCACATAAGTGGCTCTGGGTAAGAGTAGCTGCTTTTCTCTCACCTTCCTGCGGAAAGGGTTCTTCGATTTAAACCATGACCCCTACTCATGTTCCATCTCGGACAGTGGAGAATGGTGAGGGTGTGCATGTTACTGGGAACCAGGATGCTGGCTAAAATTAAGGAAATAATTTGAATAAAAAGAATGCCTGAATCCAAGAAAAGTTGTCAATTTTCCCTCTGTTTAATGTCAAAGTGACATAGTTGCAAAGTGATGAGATAACCCTGTAGGGCACTGCACTGTGTGCTTTATAATGAAAACCTTTGGGTCAGAAGAATTTAAAGGTCAGAAGGGTATTGTTGAGAATCAATAAATTAGACAACCAAAGTATTGACTGAGTTTTGTTGCTTACTTCATGAAATATTATATTATCATATAAAAAAAAGTGATTTTGTCTTGGGTATGGGGTATTGTTTGTAGATTGATGAGAGGAAAACTAAACAATTGAACCCATTTTAGAATAAGGCTGTAATGTAACAAAATGTGGGAAAAGTCAGGGGTCTGAATACTTTCCAAATCTGTTAAAGCAAAGCCACAAAGGAATCAGGCCATTGTCTATACTTCATTTCTGAAGACCAAAGGTGTCTTGTGTTTCTTCGTTTGTTGAAAGAGAGTCGGACCGAAATGCAGCGTGGTGGTTACTCATGTATTTAATGAATGAATCGCGGTACATTAAATAACTGATACAAATATAAAACAACAAAACGGAACGTGAAACCTAATTACAGCCTATCTGGTGAAACTACACAGAGACAGGAACAATCACCCACGAACTACAAAGTGAAACCCCGGCTACCTAAATACAGTTCCCCATCAGAGACAACAAGAATCACCCGCCTCAGGCAGCCAAGCCTATGCTAGACACACCCCTAATCAACCACAATCCCAATGCCTACAAAAAAACCAATACGACAATACAATAAACCCATGTCACACCCTGGCCTGAACAAATAATTAAAGAAAACACAAAATACTAAGACCAAGGTGTGACTACAAGGTTTTGATTTGATTTGGATCTCTTTTAGTCCTCATTTGGACTAATCTTCCAATAGTCCTTAAATATTAAAATACAATTTATAATCTGAACACATTTTCACATAAAACACACTGTTACAAACAGACATAATACACTAACATATTGACCAGATAAATACTCAGTCTAAGAAGATATTGATTCCTCATCTACTATAGTCCAACACAACATTTCTACGTATTATATTTAAATGGTTTTAAAGTATTGTTTAAATTTATATATTGAGAGGTTTCTGATTTGCTCAGTTAAATTATTCCATTTCTTTATTGCTCTAAATCAAAATGTTATTTTGCCTATTTCTCTTTTCTGTCTGGATAGCACATAGATGGTGGACTGTCTATTCCTAATATTTACTGAATGTCTGTCTCTTACCAACTGAATACCGTTGTGAATAGAGTTTGGCTGTTTTAAATGGTGTATATTATGAAATAAAATAAGCATGTTTTTTTCAATTATCTTGTTGATTGATGACCAACCAAGAGCATTGTGCATGACTACAACAGAAGAATCATATCTATACCTTAAAACAATCCTTGCTGCTTTGTTCTGTGCAATCTGCAGCCTTCTAATTTCACTTACTGACGCATTTCCCCAGACCACAGAACAGTAATTCACCTGACTCTCAATTAATGCTTGGGTTATTTGCTTAAGAATCTTTCCCGGTATATATTTAGCTATCCTTCTGATCATGCATGCTGTTTTAACATATACAGTGCCTTGCGAAAGTATTCGGCCCCCTTGAACTTTGCGACCTTTTGCCACATTTCAGGCTTCAAACATAAAGATATAAAACTGTATTTTTTTGTGAAGATTCAACAACAATCATGAAGTGGAACGACATTTATTGGATATTTCAAACTTTTTTAACAAATCAAAAACTGAACAATTGGGCGTGCAAAATTATTCAGCCCCCTTACGTTAATACTTTGTAGCGCCACCTTTTGCTGCGATTACAGCTGTAAGTCGCGTGGGGTATGTCTCTATCAATTTTGAACATCGAGAGACTGAATTTTTTTGCCATTCCTCCTTGCAAAACAGCTCGAGCTCAGTGAGGTTGGATGGAGAGCATTTGTGAACAGCAGTTTTCAGTTCTTTCCACAGATTCTCGATTGGATTCAGGTCTGGACTTTGACTTGGCCATTCAAACACCTGGATATGTTTATTTTTGAACCATTCCATTGTAGATTTTGCTTTGTGTTTTGGATCATTGTCTTGTTGGAATTATGGTCTGTCCAGACCACTGGCATTGATCTGGCTTTAAAACATTGCAATGGAATATTACAGAAGATCAGATCAATGCATGTGTCTGAACGATGACCCAACTGGATGATCTAGTAGTATCATTACCATTTATTTCAAACCACAATTCTCGGAATATCTCATCAATTTAGTTCTATTCAAACTATTAGGATTCTTCCAATTTATATTAAAATCACCCAAGATAAATACATCTCTGTTGCTGTCTGTGGCCTGGTCAAACCCAGTGCTTAAGTCATCCAGATAGGACACCTTAGAGCTAGGAGGTCTATACACACATCCTACCAATATGACTGCCTGTTGAGGCAGATGTACCTGAGCCCATAGTGCCTCTATTTAACCTACATTAAGGTCATCCCTCCTCTTAAAAGGTATATGATTCTGAAGATACAGTGTAACACCCCCACCATTCCTGTTCCTGTCCCTTCTCAGTAGACTATATCCTTGAATGTTAATTTGCCCATCATTTACAGATGCATCTAAATGCTTTTCGGTCAAAGCCAAAATATGAATATTATTTATGTTGACCAAGTTAAAAACCTCATGCATTTTGTTAGGAAGGCTACATACATTAACCTGAGCTATATGCAACCCTTTCCTTGTCAAGTGGAGATCAATAGAGCATGTATTCATTATAGTTGAAGTTGTCATGATACACTACAACACAAACTCAGATTTGAACATACAATTCAAATAACCAGGGAGTTACTCTAGAGTCCTGAAACAATTGCCCGTTGATGTAAAGTTTATCCATCACCATGGAGACTCAATGATTCAGGCAATGCTTTTTCTTTTTTTCTCCTTTCATTGATCTCAGTGGGGAAGTGATAATTCATTCCAAAATCAGTGTTTCTGAGTTCTCTGCCCCTGCTCTTCATCATTTCCTTTTGCTTAAATTTGTCAAAACATGCAACAACAGCCCGAGGTCCATTCCCAGAGGCCTTACCTATTCTATGGACTCTGGAGAAAGTGCCATTATGCACAACATCAGTGGGCAGTTTCAGTTGAGTTGACAAAGTATCGGACTGTGTCCTCACAGCTTCTGCTGTGGTCATTCTCCGGTATCCCTGAAAATATTAGATTGTCCCGCGTTGATCGACACTGTATATCAAGCAAGATTTCTTTTAGTTGTTTGTTTTCCCTTTGCACCCCCTCCACCTTGCCATGAATAGAGTCTACAGTACCTTTCAGTTCCGTGTTTCTACATTTACATTTACATTTACATTTAAGTATTTAGCAGACGCTCTTATCCAGAGCGACTTACAAATTGGTGCATTCACCTTATGACATCCAGTGGAACAGCCACTTTACAATAGTGCATCTACATATTTTAAGGGGGGGGGGGGTGAGAAGGATTACTTTATCCTATCCTAGGTATTCCTTAAAGAGGTGGGGTTTCAGGTGTCTCCGGAAGGTGGTGATTGACTCCGCTGTCCTGGCGTCGTGAGGGAGTTTGTTCCACCATTGGGGAGCCAGAGCAGCGAACAGTTTTGACTGGGCTGAGCGGGAACTGTACTTCCTCAGTGGTAGGGAGGCGAGCAGGCCAGAGGTGGATGAACGCAGTGCCCTTATTTGGGTGTAGGGCCTGATCAGAGCCTGGAGGTACTGAGGTGCCGTTCCCCTCACAGCTCCGTAGGCAAGCACCATGGTCTTGTAGCGGATGCGAGCTTCAACTGGAAGCCAGTGGAGAGAGCGGAGGAGCGGGGTGACGTGAGAGAACTTGGGAAGGTTGAACACTAGACGGGCTGCGGCGTTCTGGATGAGTTGAAGGGGTTTAATGGCACAGGCAGGGAGCCCAGCCAACAGCGAGTTGCAGTAATCCAGACGGGAGATGACAAGTGCCTGGATTAGGACCTGCGCCGCTTCCTGTGTGAGGCAGGGTCGTACTCTGCGGATGTTGTAGAGCATGAACCTACAGGAACGGGCCACCGCCTTGATGTTAGTTGAGAACGACAGGGTGTTGTCCAGGATCACGCCAAGGTTCTTAGCGCTCTGGGAGGAGGACACAATGGAGTTGTCAACCGTGATGGCGAGATCATGGAACGGGCAGTCCTTCCCCGGGAGGAAGAGCAGCTCCGTCTTGCCGAAGTTCAGCTTGAGATGGTGATCCGTCATCCACACTGATATGTCTGCCAGACATGCAGAGATGCGATTCGCCACCTGGTCATCAGAAGGGGGAAAGGAGAAGATTAATTGTGTGTCGTCTGCATAGCAATGATAGGAGAGACCATGTGAGGTTATGACAGAGCCAAGTGACTTGGTGTATAGCGAGAATAGGAGAGGGCCTAGAACAGAGCCCTGGGGGACACCAGTGGTGAGAGCGCATGGTGAGGAGACAGATTCTCGCCACGCCACCTGGTAGGAGCGACCTGTCAGGTAGGACGCAATCCAAGCGTTTCTCTTTCCTTAGATCATCAATCTGAAGTTGGCTGAATGCTAGACTGGCACAATGCACTGATGTCCTCTCGTAATATATCAAAGATATCAAGTTTGACAAGCCTTTCATTGAATCCTTGAATCCTCCGAAACTAGCGACATGTTTCTTTGAGTTTGTAAGTATCTCTCGTCAATGAATCGTTCAGGCTCTTCAATGGATTCTGAATCATCCAGCGTGTTTGCAGGCAGAGTAAAACAAAAAGAACAAAAACAACGTTAACTTAGCGAGCCAAATAAACTAACAACATTTTTTGTAGGTTTTAGCATCTGCTTAAAACTCTCTGAGGGGAGGGAAGGTGGTGAGTCGTGGTGAGGCGTAACCATCAAAACAATGCAATTGTTTCAATACACAGAGCGACTATGAGTTTGCTTCTGTTCAATCCCAAGAAGCCCTGCTTGGCTATGAAAACATCTCCATACATCTCAACAGAATCAAAAAGCAGGAGACAACCAGCAAAGTACACATTTTAGTGTCCCAGTCAAGATACCAACACAGCAAGGAACTCAAAATGCATCTTCCAAGCTTTTTCCTTTTGGCCATGATGGTTGCAAAGAGCAGTCAACTACAATTAAGTGAATGCAGAACAAACTTAAGACGCCCAGAATACACTGATATCTCAGTAGGTTTAAATTCCCCCTCAACACGACCAATTATTGTGGTAGCCTCTTCAGGACAACCAGCACTCCAGGCACAGAGATATTTTCTGACTTCTCCAACATCCAGACAGTCAACATCAGTGGTGTGGTCTGATCATATGACTGACACCTATAACGCTGAGCTATCACTACTCCTGCACCTATCCCCTAGAGTACCTGATCAACAACATCCTGATTGATGTCAGCATCCTCCATTGCAGTGTAGGACAACAATGAGAGTTTCATCAGCACTTTGAGCCTTGAACTCAACCACACTACTCCCATGGTCATTCCGAAACTGGGTATTGAGCTGAGAACCAAAGTCCATGTGCAAGGCAAGGCAACCAACCTGACCTCCCAGTACCATGTGCTCCTGGACCGATGCAACCCCTCCATTTCTCCTCCACTCACTAACTCCACTTACTTCAACCTGTTTGTCGCCAGCAACAAGGACCAGATGACCATGCAGGAAAACGAAGATAGTCATAATGCCTGCATCTCCTTCCCGGCCTTCCGCTTCATTGAGCAGCAGAATGAGACCGTACCCACCTGCTTCGTCCACTGCATCACCCGTCTCTGTCAGAGGAGCACCTGCAGTAAGTTCAAGCATTGTAACATTAGGAGGAGAAGGAGTGTTGTTCCTGAAAATGTAGATGGAGTGACAGAGTACAAAACAATCACTTATCCTTCCATTACCACCAAAGCAGAGAGCATTGTAACATCAAAAGAACAACTCATGGGCAGCAACAACTCTAACTCAACAACTCTAACTCCACAACTCTAACTCAACAACTCTAACTCAACAACTCTAACTCCACAACTCTAACTCCACAACTCTAACTCCACAACTCTAACTCCACAACTCTAACTCCACAACTCTAACTCCACTTCAAGTCTTGGAGTGGCAGTGGGCTTCCTGACCTTCACCTGCATCCTCTCCATCTGTCTTCTACAGCAGGCTCAAACATTACAGGGGAGACTGTGCTCACATCGGCTGAAATGGGAGACAGCAGCTCACACAGTAGTGCTTCCGTCTGCCTGCCTCAGAACTCCGATGGAAGACTGACTTATTCAGATTTGTTAACTTTAGGGCAAGAGCAAAAACGTTGTTTCGTAGATGTGGTTTAGCATAATCTGCCAGGCATTAGCAATAATGAATGTGTACATACTTAAAAGATTTAGGGAAGAGGATAAAACACATATTTTAGAAAGTGTTTTTTTTAAATAGTAGTGTGTGCAGTAGAATAACAGAATGTTTAATACCCTTGATTAGATCTGGAGAACATATGCTGTTTAAATTGCAAAAACATATAATCCTAAAATGAATTGTCTGTTTGTCACAAAATATATACATTTATTCAGAGACTAGACTTTGTGTGAAGTCTGTGGTGTTTCAAAAGTGAACTAACTGTACCATTCAAAAGTATTGTTTATTGATATTTATTAAAATGATCTAACTGCTTTATCCTAATAAACATATTGCCACCTGCAGATCTATGTCAAAATGGCCTGAGTCCAAAATTTGTATCACGTTTAAGGTAAGACACAGGTGCAGAAAGTGTCGAATGAACAAAAGTGTGTTATTCGAACAGGGGCAGGCAAAAGGACAGGTCAAGGGCAGGCAGAAGACAGTAATCCAGATAGGTGTGGCAAAGGTACAATGTGGCAGGCAGGAATGGTCAAAACCTAGAAACAAGAAAACAGAAACTATAGCAAAGATAGGCGCAAGGGGGAAAACTGCTGGTAGGCTTGACAAACAAAACAAACTGGCAACAGACAACAGAGAACACAGGTATAAATGCACATGGAATAATGGGGAAGATGGGCGACACCTGGAGGGGGGTGGAGACAATCATAAAGACAGGTGAAACTGATCAGGGTGTAACAATTTGTATTCATTACCACATTCCTATGGGTTTAAGATTAAGACATCACATTTCATGTCAATCCACAATATGTCCACATTCATAACAACATTGATTCCAAGATGGCGTAGCAGTAAGTCATCCTGTCGTATCGTGTCCCTTGTATATATCGTTTCTTTTTCGTTTTTACATATTTTTCTTCGCATATCTTTAAAAACATTTTGCTAAACCTAAGCTTCCAAATACTCTCCTGCAACCCGCCTCACCCAATGTAGCTACTTTTTCCTAAAGTATTTATATTTACTTCGGAACCGGAACCCCTCAACTGAAGCTAGCCAGCTAACCACCAGCTATGCTAGCGGTCTTCAGCTAACCGGTCATCAGCTAACCTTTAGCTCGGAAAGCTCTCGCCAGTTCGAACAATGCGGCGCTAACCGGAGCATAACTGACCTATTTATTTTTTATCCCCGGATTCTCACCGCAAACGGAACATTTTTCAGCTGGATCTTCACAACTAGCTATCTAGCTAAACCGCAAACCCAGATGATTACTTCTGGCTAGCATTTCCAAACACTTAGCTTGAAGCTAGCCCGGCCAGAGCACCTGTGCTTACCACCGTAGCATACTCCTGGGCTACAATACCCGGGCCCACGACCGGTCTATCGATGTCACCGCATGAAGAGGAATAAACAGACTCACCCCATCGCGACATCCCCCAAAGGCTAACTCTCCAGCCCTTGCTATCTCCTTGCTTGCTAATTCGGCCTGCTAACTGCTAACTTGTTTAGCCCTGGTCCGCTAACTGCTACCTTGTTTACCCCGGCCTGCTAACTGTTAGCTTGTTAGCACAGGCCTGTTAACCGTCTGCATCGCCGCGTCCCAAACACTCACTGGACCCATATGTACTTTCTATCTCTTTCCGATTTTTTTATTTGTTTATACCTTCCGGAAACCTGCCTCACCCAATGTGATACGGAATCGCTATTATTTTAATTTTTAGAACACACTCAAGAACCTCCAGAAGCTAACCAGCTAACTAGCTACAAGCTATTTAGTCATTGTTAGTTTTTTAAACCTGGATAACACTCGCCAGTCCAGCTTCCCTGCCCCATCCACCGCTGCCCCCTGGACACTGATCACTTGGCTACATAGCTGATGCACGCTGGACTGTCCATTAATCACGGTACTCCATTCTGCTTGTTTGTTTTATCTGTCGGCCCCGTTGCCTAGTCAACGCCATTTTACCTGCTGTTGTTGTGCTAGCTGATTAGCTGTTGTTGTCTCACCTACTGTTTTAGCTAGCTGTCCCAATTCAACACCTGTGATTACTGTATGCCTCGCTGTATGTCTCTCTCAAATGTCAATATGCCTTGTATACTGTTGCTCAGGTTAGTTATCATTGTTTTAGTTCACAATGGAGCCCCTAGTTCCACTCTTTATACCCCTGATACCTCCTTTGTCTCACCTCCCACACATGCGGTGACCTCACCCATTACACCCAGCATGTCCAGAGATACAACCTCTCTCATCATCACCCAGTGCCTGGGCTTACCTCCGCTGTACCCGCACCCCACCATACCCCTGTCTGTGCATTATGCCCTGAATATATTCTACCATGCCCAGAAACCTGCTCCTCTTATTCAGTCTACTGCAGTCTACTGCAGAGATAGCCTGCAAAGTAATGTCATACTTTAATGTCATACTTTCCATACCCAAACAGTTCGAACTACTAATTTTGAAAATTACTCTCTCCAGAAATAATTCTCTCACTGTTGCCGCCTGCTACCGACCCCCCTCAGCTCCCAGCTGTGCCCTGGACACCATTTGTGAATTGATCGCCCCCCATCCAGCTTCAGAGTTTGTTCTGTTAGGTGACCTAAACTGGGATATGCTTAACACCCCGGCAGTCCTACAATCTAAGCTAGATGCCCTCAATCTCACACAAATCATCAAGGAACCCACCAGGTACAACCCCAACTCTGTAAGCAAGGGCACCCTCATAGACGTCATCCTGACCAACTGGCCCTCCAAATACACCTCCGCTGTCTTCAACCAGGATCTCAGCGATCACTGCCTCATTGCCTGTATCCCCTACGGAGCCGCAGTCAAACGACCACCCCTCATCACTGTCAAACTCTCCCTAAAACACTTCTGTGAGCATGCCTTTCTAATCGACCTGGCCCGGGTATCCTGGAAGGACATTGACCTCATCCCGTCAGTTGAGGATGCCTGATCATTCTTTAAAAGTAACTTCCTCACCATTTTAGATAAGCATGCTCCGTTCAAAAAATGCAGAACTAAGAACAGATACAGCCCTTGGTTCACTCCAGACCTGACTGCCCTCGACCAGCACAAAAACATCCTGTGGCGGACTGCAATAGCATTGAATAGTCCCCGCGATATGCAACTGTTCAGGGAAGTCAGGAACCAATACACACAGTCAGTCAGGAAAGCTAAGGCCAGCTTCTTCAGGCAGAAGTTTGCATCCTGTAGCTCCAACTCCAAAAGGTTCTGGGACACTGTGAAGTCCATGGAGAACAAGAGCACCTCCTCCCAGCTGCCCAATGCACTGAGGCTAGGTAACACGGTCACCACCAATAAATCCATGATTATCGAAAACTTCAACAAGCATTTCTCAACGGCTGGCCATGCCTTCCGCCTGGCTACTCCAACCTCGGCCAACAGCTCCGCCCCCCCGCAGCTCCTCGCCCAAGCCTCTCCAGGTTCTCCTTTACCCAAATCCAGATAGCAGATGTTCTGAAAGAGCTGCAAAACCTGGACCTGTATAAATGAGCTGGGCTTGACAATCTGGACCCTCTATTTCTGAAACTAGCCGCCGCCATTGTCGCAACCCCTATTACCAGCCTGTTCAACCTCTCTTTCATATCGTCTGAGATCCCCAAGGATTGGAAAGCTGCCGCAGTCATCCCCCTCTTCAAAGGGGGAGACACCCTGGACCCAAACTGTTACAGACCTATATCCATCCTGCCCTGCCTATCTAAGATCTTCGAAAGCCAAGTCAACAAACAGGTCACTGACCATCTCGAATCCCACCGTACCTTCTCCGCTGTGCAATCTGGTTTCAGAGCCGGTCACGGGTGCACCTCAGCCACACTCAAGGTACTAAACAATATCATAACCGCCATCGATAAAAGACAGTACTGTGCAGCCGTCTTCATTGACCTTGCCAAGGATTTCGACTCTGTCAATCACCATATTCTTATCGGCAGACTCAGTAGCCTCGGTTTTTCGGATTGCCTGGCTCACCAATTACTTTGCAGACAGAGTTCAGTGTGTCAAATCGGAGGGAATGCTGTCCGGTCCTCTGGCAGTCTCTATGGGGGTGCCACAGGGTTCAATTCTCGGGCCGACTCTTTTCTCTGTATATATCAATGATGTTGCTCTTGCTGCGGGCGATTCCCTGATCCACCTCTACGCAGACGACACCATTCTATATACTTTCGGCCCGTCATTGGTCACGTAGAGTAGGCCAGAAGGCTAAACTGAATAACCTAACCTCTATCAAAATAAAAAGATGGCGGAGCCGCAAAAGTTCTTCTGTGCAAAGGTGTTTATTTACAAGTGATTCCGGAACAAAAAACAACAGTACTGCCATCAACGTCTACCTTATGGGACAGCTTAAAAACAATGCTGCCCCATCCACAGCTCAATCCAAAAATGCCTCCCCATGACTGAAAGAGAGGCTCCTTTTGTAGGGCTAGCCCCTCCCCTCAGAACAATTAACCCTAATTAATTAATCAATTAACAATACAAACCTACATTTTCCATGAACTGAACATACTAAAGGATATACATTGCAACACGGTTTTAAACAATATCACAACATAACATTTACAACATTACATCACTACTGACAATATCTTTCAATATGCCCATATGCATTAATGAGCCATTTGGGACAGGCACTATAAAGCCAACCCAATTCCCTTAGCTCGGGTCCTTTTCCAGCATACCCGGAAGCTACAGAGATGGAGAGAGAGGAACAGAACAAACAAACAATGCGCTCATCCACAACATTGATAAGTGTGAAATGCATGCACCAAGACAGAAGTTAATTTGTGTGTCGACCCACATTGTTAACTTATCTTATAATGGCGCAGGGAGGAGTGATGAATATGTGTGTGCGTTAAAGAACCAAATGCTGCCCTGGACTTCTACGTCACAGACACTGTGCTATCTAACCTCCAAACGAGCTTCAATGCCATACAACACTCCTTCCGTGGCCTCCAACTGCTCTTAAACGCTAGTAAAACCAAATGCATGCTTTTCAACCGATCGCTGCCTGCACCCGCATGCCCGACTAGCATCACCACCCTGGATGGTTCCGACCTTGAATATGTGGACATCTATAAGTACCTAGGTGTCTGGCTAGACTGCAAACTCTCCTTCCAGACTCCTATCAAACATCTCCAATCGAAAATCAAATCAAGAGTCGGCTTTCTATTCCGCAACAAAGCCTCCTTCACTCACGCCGCCAAGCTTACCCTAGTAAAACTGACTATCCTACCGATCCTCGACTTCGGCCATGTCATCTACAAAATTGCTTCCAACACTCTACTCAGCAAACTGGATGCAGTTTATCACAGTGCCATCCGTTTTGTCACTAAAGCACCTCATACCACCCACCACTGCGACTTGTATGCTCTAGTCCCCTGGCCCTCGCTACATATTCGTCGCCAGACCCACTGGCTCCAGGTCATCTACAAGTCCATGCTAGGTAAAGCTCCGCCTTATCTCAGTTTACTGGTCACGATGGCAACACCCATCCGTAGCACGCGCTCCAGCAGGTGTATCTCACTGGTCATCCCTAAAGCCAACACCTCATTTGGCCGCCTTTCGTTCCAGTACTCTGCTGCCTGTGACTGGAACGAATTGCAAAAATCTCTGAAGTTGGAGACTTTTATCTCCCTCACCAACTTCAAACATCAGCTATCTGAGCAGCTAACCGATCGCTGCAGCTGTACATAGTCTATTGGTAAATAGCCCACCCATTTTCACCTACCTCATCCCCATACTGTTTTTATTTATTTACTTTTCTGCTCTTTTGCACACCAATATCTCTACCTGTACATGACCATCTGACCATTTATCACTCCAGTGTTAATCTGCAAAATTGTAATTATTCGCCTACCTCCTCATGCCTTTTGCACACATTGTATATAGACTCCCCTTTTTTCTACTGTGTTATTGACTTGTTAATTGTTTACTCCATGTGTAACTCTGTGTTGTCTGTTCACACTGCTATGCTTTATCATTGCCAGGTCGCAGTTGCAAATGAGAACTTGTTCTCAACTAGCCTACCTGGTTAAATAAAGGTCAAATAAAAAAATAAAATAACAGATGTCATCTTACTCACAATGAGTGGTTTATGTATTCATTCAAATTATATACATCGTTTAAAGTAAATATCAATGACATCTGTTTTGTTTAGAGTAGACAATACATTCCAGGAAAAGAGCTCAATATCCCACTTCTAACTCCAATGTAATACATTCAGGGCAGCACACTATGCAATTATGGCATTTACCCACATATACTGTACTGCAGAAAGGATTATAAGTGACTGCATTGTCCTTAAATCACCACAGAAGTAGGGAAAATGTGACTATTAGCCACAGTGGAAAAGGTTATTGAGAATAGACCAGGTGGGTGCTACATACTGCTGGTGGAAGAGGGGAGTTTACCCCCTATATCGTTATGTGCTCTGATATTCTACATAAAGGTATTTCAATCCAGAAACTCTCAAGAATTATTAAGCAGCGAATGTAGCTACCAATATCACTATTTAGATTTTTCAGGTTTCAATGACAGTACATCAATTATTTGTCAGGAATCATTCATAAAAAATTAACATAGGAAAAATGAATGACTTATTTTGTTTGAATGACTTAATTGTTATTTTGTCTAATTAGGCCTCATTTGTTATATAAATCTTCTTCAGGCTAGGGTCTATATTTCTCCACTTCCTGTCTGACTGACATACCTAAAGTAAACTGCTAGTTACTCAGGCCCAGAAGCCAGGATATGCATATAATTGGTAGCATTGGATAGAAATCACGTTGAAGTTTGTAGAAATGTTAAAATAATGTATGAGACTATAACACAATTGATATGGTAGGAGAAAATCCAAAGAAAGACCAACTGGAAAAACCCATGCTCTTCCAATGGAACGTATAGGGTCATATCCAAATCCAGCTCCCAGATTGCAATTCCTATGGCTTCCACTAGATGTCAACAGTCTTTGTTCAAAGTTTCAGGCTTGTAACTTCCAAAACGAGGAAGAATTTTGAGTTTTAGTACTGGGAGTCAGAGTTGGAAATGAGTCTGTGCGCGAGAGACGAAGAGGAGGGGTACCTGCTAATTTTGCATTTCTATTGAACATACTTCTTTGCGAATAAAATATTATAGTTTATTTACATTTTTGGGTACCTGAGGATTTAATAGAACCATATTTTGACTTGTTTTAACAAAGTTTAGCAGTAGCTTTTTGGATTCCTTTCTCTGCATGTTGAACGAGTGGATTACTCAAATCGATGGCGCCAACTAAATTGACTTTTTGGGATATAAAGAAGGATTTTATCTAACAAAACGACCATGCATGTTGTAGCTCGGACACTTTGGATTGCAAAATCAGAGGAAGATTTTCAAAAAGTAAGTTAAAATATTTGTGATTTTATGAAGCCTGTGCTGGTTGAAAAATATTTTGATGTGGGGCGCCATCCTCAAACAATCGCATGGCATGCTTTCACTGTAAAGCCTATTATAAGTCAGACAATGCAGTAGGATGAACAAGAATTTAAGCTTTTAACCAATATAAGACACTTGTACTGTATGTACCTAAATGTTATCCATCATTTTTATGATTATTTATTTGAATTGCGCGCCCTCCAATTTCACCGGAAGTTGTCAAAAGGTGTCCTGCTGTGGCGGGATGCCTAGCCTGAAGAAGATTTAAGCAACTTGTCATACCATGTAATGGTTGCTGCAGCCATTCATTCACTGAGTCCATCCATTGAAATTATTATTCATTTTCAGTTCTTTGATAACCTAAAGAAGGGCTACTTTTGAATGCCAGAGCATGTAAGTGGGCAAGTGTGGAGTGAGCAGCAGGGCATAATTAGAGCAGATTTAAAAAACAAACATTTGTTAGCCTTCTCTCCCTCACCAATTTTGCTCTGGGACTGCTCAGCCGCAAGCTCTGGACATGCTCTGCCTAGCATTTTTCGTTTCCTTTATCACCATTCTTTTAATTAGGCATATTCGGTTGTAATGATTTAGTCTACCCCACCCATAGTAGCCTATATCTAGTTGATATTCTACTTTCTAACATTAGATATTTATTTTCTATTTTGAAGGACTTCAAATGTATTAACGGATGTTTTAGGTAGGCGATACATAGTAATATGTATTTGAGTTTTTCTTGGAATAGAAACACCATAATATAATCAATTTGATTAAGCTAAAATATCCTAAATAAATCGTAAATAATAAAGGCCAGCTTCTTTTCATAAATAAAAGGGAATAAATTATCTCAAACTGCACCGGTCAAATGATTTGCGCACAGAAGAAAGCACCAACAAGCTTCACATTGAGCGTGGGCTACTGCCATGTAGCTAGCTAGATAATAATAATGATTATTAGAATAATAATAATAATATTTAATACAGCAAATTTTCCACACTCAATGTGCATAAGGGAGAAAGCAAAACAAAAACAAAAAACAGCAACAATACATAAAAAAAGCATAAAAAACTACATCACAATACATCAAACCATTGACTACTAATGCAAAATATAGACTTGAAAGAGATTATGCGATCAAGCATTAAAAATGAGCTTGAATAGGCAGGTCTTTAGTTGTGTTGTAGACAGGGAAATTAAAGCTGAAATATGTCGATAGAGCATTCCAGAGCCGAGGGGCCACATGTGAGAAGGCTCTGTCACTCATGTTGGCACAGGTTTGTGGCTGGTGTGACTAGGTTGTGTAATGATGGAAGTGTGCATGCTGGGGAGTAGTTATCTAGAAGTTGGCATATGTATGTAGGTAGAGCCTTCAAGGTGGGCAGCAGAATCTTAAATGTAGTCCTGTATTGAAGTAAGCCAATTGTTGTGGAATAAAACAGGGATTGTGGATTTTTTGTGTAGTTTGAGAGCATCCTGGCTGCTCCGTTCTGGATCATCTAGAGTTGAGACAGGAACCTTACCCTAACAGATACTACTGGGCTGGCTAGTATTTACCAGTGGTGTTTAGCTAGTGGCTAAATAGAGTTAGGGTAGACCCCAAAATACTAATTTTAGTATTTGGGGAATAAAGTTGAACTACTCAAGCATAAACATTTGAATACATTTTGTTGTTGTTGTAGTTGCAGCCCTAGATGATTGTCACAGTTAAAAGGATGATTGAGCTTATTTCCATGAAATTCATTTTACCTTGAGTTGTCTTGATAAGATAGAGATGGCATCTACAATAATCCATTATTGACCTTGTTGCTCCACATGCTAACAGTTTGCCCTCCTCATAAAACTGGTTGTCAACACCCTCGATATAAGCATCATATGAATTGCATGCCAAAATAAACACTCGGGTACATCGATATCTATTATATCTATTGTTTTTTTTGTTGCTAAAAATGCTAGCAGTTGATGACAGTGAATAGTGTGGATTTGAATCTCTGTGGGTCCATACTCTTGCCTAAACCTCAGGTGTAAACCTTTTCAAACAAAAATGCTTAGTGCTAGATTTTCCCATCAGAAAACTTGTCACATTTAACCACTATGCCAACACCCCCAGCTAACCAGGTACAGGACCTCATATGTGTGATAAAAACATGTATGGGCCTGATCACAGAATTACATAGAATTACTATTAATTCAATAGGATCTCTGTGGACCTAGTCGTAAAGATTTGCCTTGAATCTTTTAAACAAATGACCTTTTATTGTGGCATAAACACAACCAGTTATGATGTTGTCATCTGATTGTCAAACGATCTCTCCAAAGTGCTCCATTACTGCTACCTGCGCATGTTCATCCACTCACAACATATTTACAGCCTCCAAACAGTGGTGAATGGAAAGAGACATCTGTTACACAAAACACCAAAAAGTGTGATGACATTTGTCCATTGTCAGAATTTATGCATTCACTGTTGTCCGCGCACGTTGGTGTCGTCCACTCATCCCTGTCTTGGCAAAATGTCAGTGTTTTCTTTGAACCACATTGCATTTTAGAGTGTTTACAAGTCCGTTTACAAGTCCATTCGCTCATTCGTCGAGCCTCTGACATGTGGTAATGATAAATAATGGTGTAATAGCCTACATTTAAAAAATATTTTTTAAATGTATTATTGTAATAGACTGGTATGGCGTACCCCCACTATTTATTTTGCCCGGGGCACAGTACCGGACCATACCGGCTTAGTTTAACCCCTGCAAATAATAATGTATATTACATATATACCATAGAAATGTACAATTAACAGTACAACGTATAACATTATTCAAATGATCTACTTCGTCACATATGCATTATTTGACTGAAGGACGAGCAGGACTTTTCTTTATCCGTAAAAGCACATGGCTGTGAATGACAAAAAGGAGCAAAACGTGCCTATTGAATTTTGTCAAGTAGTAAGGATGCATCATGCATTCGGAAAGTATTCAGACCAACTACTTCTACATTTAGTTACGTTACAGCCTTATTCTAAAATGGATTAAATAAAATAAAAATCCTTGTTAATCTACACACAACCCCCCACAATGACAAAGCAAAAACAGGTTTTTTTTTGTAAAAAACAGAACATATTCAGGCCCATTGCTATGAGGCTCGAAATTGAGCTCAGGTGCATCTTGTTTCCATTGATCATCCTTGAGATGTTTCTACAACTTGATTGGAGTCCACCTGTGGTAAATTCGATTGATTGGATACGATTTGGAAAGGCACACACCTGTCTATATAAGGTCCCACAGTTGACAGTGTATGTCAGAGAAAAAAAAGCCATGAGGTCGAAGGAATTGTCTGTAGAGCTCCGAGACAGGATTGTGTCGAGGCACAGATCTGGGGAAGGGTACCAAAAAATGTCTACAGCATTGAAGGTCCCCAAGAACACAGCACTCCACCAATCAGGCCTTTATGTTAGTGGCCAGACGGAAGAAATTCCTCAGTAAAATGCACATGACAGCCCGCTTGGATTTTGCCAAAATTCACCTAAAGGACTCTCGGACCATGATAAGCAAGATTCTCTGGTCTAATGAAACCATGATTGAACTCTTCGGCCTGAATGCCAAACGTCACATCTGGAGGAAAGAGTCATCTTCTAACAGGACAACGACCTTAAGTACACAGCCAAGACAACGCAGGAGTGGCTTCAGGACAAGTATCTGAATGTCCTTGACTGGGCCAGCCAGAGCCCAGACTTGAACCCGATCTAACATATCTGGAGAGACCTGAAAATAGTTGTGCAGCAACGCTTCCCATCCAACCTGACAGAGCTTGAGGGACTCTGCAGAGAAGAATGGGAGAAACCCCCCCCCAAAATACAGATGTGCCAAGCTTGTAGCATCATACTCAAGAAGACTTGAGGCTGTAATCACTACCAAAGGGTCAGAATACTTAAGTACATTTAATTTTTCTGTTAGTTTTTTTCATACATTTGCAAGAATTTCTAAAAACCTGTTTTTGCTTTGTCATTATGGGGTATTGATGAGGGGAAAAAACTATTTAATCAATTTTAGAATAAGACTGTAACATAACAAAATGTGGAAAAGGTGAAGGGGTCTGATTACTTTTCGAATGCACTGTACATTGGTCCAGTTGTTCCAGACCTAGAGGATCAAGTTGAGCCTTTTTTGGATTTCCCTCTGGTGGCCAAACTTACATGTTTCAAGACATTTCATTGGTTGGCGCACTACTACCATACATTTTTTGCATTGATTGATTTTTTATTTGTACCTGGTAATACAAGTGACTCATGGTATCCAGGTTGCTAACTGTGACATGTTTTCCAATGAGAAAAGCTAACACCAAGCATTTGTTTTTACACTTTAGGTTTAATTCTTGGCTGTAGATTGTTTTCAGGGTAAGGAAACATACAGTGCCTTCAGAAAGTATTCATACCCCTTGACCTACAGTGGCTTGCGAAAGTATTCACCCCCTCGGCATTTTTGCTATTTTGTTGCCTTGCAACCTGGAATTAAAATATATTTTTTGAGGTGGGGTTGTATCATTCGATTTACACAACATGCCTGCCAGTTTAAAGATGCAAAATATTTTTTTTATTGTGAAAAAAAAAGAAGAAATAAGACAAAAACACAGAAAGCTTGAGTGTGCATAACTATTCACCACTTTGTAGAGCCACCTTTTGCTGCAATTACAGCTGCAAGTCTCTTGGGGTATGTCTCTGTAAGCTTGACATATCTAGGCACTGGGATTTTTTTTCCCATTCTTCAAGGCAAAACTGCTCCAGCTCCTTCAAGTTGGATGGGTTCTGCTGGTGTACAGAAATCTTTAAGTCAATCCACAGATTGGATTGATTGGATTGAGGTCTGGGCTTTTTTCTTGATGGCCAAAAACCTCAATTTTACTTTCATCTGACCAGAGTACCTTCTTCCATATGTTTGGGGAGTCTCCCACATGCCTTTATGCAAACACCAAACATGTTTGCTTATTTTTTCTGGCCACTTTTCCGTAAAGCCCAGCTCTCTGGAGTGTACGGCTTAAAGTGATCCTATGGACAGATACTCCAATGTCCACTGTGGAGATTTGCAGCTCCTTCAGGGTTATCTTTGGTCTCTTTGTTGTCTCTCTGATTAATGTCCTCCTTGCCTGGTCCGTGAGTTTTTTGTGGGCAGCCCTCTCTTGGCAGGTTTGTTGTGGTGCCATATTCTTTCTATTTTTTTAAATAATGGATTTAATGGTGCTCCGTGGGATGGTCAAAGTTGTATATATTTTTTATAACCCAACCCTGATCTGTACTTCTCCACAACTTTGTTTCTGACCTGTTTGTAGAGCTCCTTGGTCTTCATGGTGCCCCTTGCTTAGTAGTGTTGCAGACTCTGGGGCCTTTCAGAACAGGTGTATATATACTGAGATCATGTGACAGATCATGTGACACTTAGATTACACAGGTCGATTTTATGTAACTAATTATGTGACTTCTGGAGGTAATTGTTTGCACCAGATCTTATTTAGGGGCTTCATAGCAAAGGGAGTGAATTCATATGCATGCTCCACTTTTCTATTTTTTAAATATTTTTGAAGCAATTAATATTTTTTCATTTCACTTCACCAATTTGGACTATTTTGTGTATGTCCATTACATTAAATAAAAATTAAAATACATTTAAAATAGGAAAAACGCCAAGGGGGATGAATGCTTTTGCAAGGCACTGTATTACACATTTTGTTGTGTTACAGCCTGAATTCAAAATATTTTTGTCTCAACACACAACACCTCATAATGACAAAGTGAAAACATATCTTTAGGACATTTTTGCAAACATGTTGAAAATACGTAAGTATATTGGGTGGCAGGTAGCCTACAGGTTAGAGTGCTGGGCCAGTAACCGAAAGGTTGCTAGATTGAATCCCTGAGCAGACATTGTAAAAAGCTGTCATTCTGCCCCTGATCAAGGCATTTAACCCACTGTTCCCAGTCAGTCATTGTAAATAAGAATTTGTTCTTAACTGACTTGCCTAGTTAAATAAAGGTAAAAAAGTATTCACATCCCTGTGTCAGTACTTTGTGGAAGAACCTTTGGTGGTGAATACAGATGTGAGGCTTTTTGGTTAAGTGTATAAGAGAGTTGCACACCTGGATTATAAAATATTTGTCCATTATTCTTTTTAAAATTCTTCAAGCTTTTTCAAAATGATTGTTGATTTTCTCTTGTTGCCATAGATTTTCAAGCCAATATAGCCCTTTCCTGGAGTCAAATAACAAAATCGCCCTCTAGTGGCCTCGTGGATGGAAAGTGAATATAATATTTTTCATAATTTCATAAATAATAAACTTTTTTTTAATAATGCAGAAAATCTGGTGTTTATGTCAAACGGTTGTTTGTGTTATTTCAGTCTCTGATGTATATAACATGTAATATCAAAATTGAATACATTTAAACTCTATATCTGACATGGTACAGGTGGCTTATTTTTTAAGATCATAAGCAAGTGTGTGAGGTGTATACTTTTGTTTCAAAGTAGATGTGTTTAGGACTACCAGCAAACACTCTGTGTAACCCTGATTTAGCCCACTGCACTAAAAAGATTAAGTCAAAACTCTAAAAATGTTGTCCAAACTGTAACTAGGCCACTCAGGATGCATGTTTTGGAATATTTGTATTCTGTACAGGCCTCCTTTTCACTCTGTCATTTAGATTAGTATTGTGGAGTAACTACAATGTTGTTGATCCATCCTCACTTTTCTCATATCACAAACATTAAACCCTGTAACTGTTTTAAAATCACCACTGGTCTCATGGTGAAATTCCTGAGCAGTTTCCTTCCTCTCCGGCAACTGAGTTAGGAAGGAGGCCTGTATCTTTGCATTGACTGTGTGTATTGATACACTATCCAAAACCTAATTAATAACTTAACCATGCTCAAAGGGATATTCAGCGCCTGCTTCTTTTATTTTATTATACTATAAACTGTAATCTGTCCTAGTTGGTATGGCACATTTTTTACGTACCTACTGTGAAAAATACTAGGATCTGGCGAGTGTAACAGGGAAATCGATGCTTCCTTGCCTGGTTGCAAAAATTCAATATGGTTTGCCTGATGGAAACAAAACAAGCAATGAGTTACATCCATTTGAATTCAATAACTTTTGACAGCACCCCTTTTGATTTGAGCAAAACCTTTGCCCATTGTAGAAGTGCTCGGAAATGAACTTTTTGGACCTGAATGCCAAAACATTCAAGAGATAAAGATGCTCAACGTTGACCTATTTTGCATGTCCCACCATACCATGAGCCATGCATGTCTTCATCACTGTAAAAGTTAAACGATTGAGATTTATATAATTTAACAGCTTACAAACATAGTTGACAAACTATTTGATAATTTCTTGAAAAAAAAAGTTTAATAATATTTATCTTTTTTTCCCCATAAATGTAAATTATCCAAAAACATGTCAGCTTCATATTTGCATGTGTTGTAACTTAGACCCTATTTTACATCATCTGAGGTTTTGTGTTATGCCAACCATCAATGCAATTTCAACTTTCAAATGGTACCACAAAGATTGTTGGAAGTCCACACATCGAGAATGTTGACTTGAATGGGAATATATGTTGTTTTAAATTATACTGTCAATCCCCCATAGGAAACCTATTGAAATCATAGAAATATAGATACTAGAACAGACAATAGCAATTCAGTTGACATTCGAAGGTGGGTGGACCAAGCAGAGAGAGGGGTTAGTACAGTGGTTCCCAAACTTGGTGTCGGGCCTCATGTGGGGTCCGCTGAGAAAATCTGTACTAATCTTAACAAACAAGTTAGGAAAGAAGATATGTTTCAGTATGAACATCCCCTATCTTCCCAATAAGTCTATAAAATTTAATATACCCACTGGAGTTTATAGTATACCAATTACTCACTTTTTTACCACTACACCACTAAATGCTTCTTCTTAGCTTTTTCCTTGGTCATCAAAAGCAGTCAATGGAAACTAAGTGATTGTGGATCAAACTTCAGACCTTAACGTCAGTGGTGTGGTCCAATCAATCGACCCCACTACAGGGACAGTCACACCGATGAGCTGAAGTATTATTACTCATTACTCCTGTACCTATCCCACACAGCACCAGATTAACAACAATACCCAGATGGAGGTATCAGCAACCACTTTTGCAATAGAGTACAGCAATGGAAGCTTCATCAGCACTCACTAAAGAACAAATGTAGTTATTTAGTGATGCCAACTGTGAGGACAGATGCTGGGAGATGAGAAGCAAGTAGAGGGAGTGAATATTTAATGAATAACGGACATGGAACAAAACAAGGACAGTGTCTGGACAAGGGGAACACAACGATATTAATGTGTCCACCAGGGAAGAAACTGAGGAAGTGATAGAGTTTAGGAAGGCAATCAATAAAGTAATATGTGCGTAACGATGGTGACAGGTGTGCGTAATGATGGGCCACCCTCAAGCGCCAGAGAGGGGGAGCGAGAGCAGGCGTAACAGTACCCCCCCTCTAGGGGCATCACCATGCATCCCATCTGGGTGAGCCTGACGGGCCGGCTGAGGCATGGGAGCCTGACGACCTGGCTGAGGCGTGGGAGCCCGACGAGCCGGCTGAGGCATGATGTGGGATGGGAGCCTGACGACAAGCCGGCTGAGGCATGGGAGCCTGACGACCTGGCTGAGGCGTGGTAGCCTGACGACCTGGCTGAGGCATGGGAACCTGATGACCTGGCTGAGGCGTGGTAGCCCGACGAGCCGGCTGAGGCATGACGTGGGATGGGAGCCTGCCGAGCCAACCGAGGTAAGAAAACCGCTCGAGCCTGTTAAGGCATGGAAGCCCGACAAGCCAGCTGAGGCACCCCCGGTTCCTTCGGCAGCGGCACCCGGACCTGATGTCACCAACCCCAACAAAAAAACATAAAAAATACTCCCTGATGCTTCCAATATTGGTGTCTGCATTCTGTGAGGACAGACGCTGGGAGACGAGAAGCAAGTACAGGAAGTGAATATTTAATAAATAACGGACATGAAACAAAACAAGGACAGCGTCTGGACAAGGGTAACACAATGACAGTATTTTCTAAATGTTTTATTTAACTAGGCAAGTCAGTTAAGAACAAACTCCTATTACAATGAAGGCTACCAAAAGGCAAAAGGCCTCCTGCAGGCCTTAGGACAAAATACACATCACAACAAGAGAGACAACAACATAGCAAGGCAGCAACACATTACAACACAGCATGGTAGCAACACAACATAACAACAACGTGGTAGCAACACAACATGGTAGCAGCACAAAATATGGTACAAACATTGTTGGACACAGACAACAGCACAAATGGCAAGAATGTAGAGACAACAATATATCACACAAAGCAGCCACATTAATGCAGCCACCGGGGAAGAAACTGAGGAAGTGACAGATATAAGGGAGGCAATGAATAAAGTAATATAGGCCAGGTGAGTCCCATGAAGCGCTGTTGCGCGTAACGATGGTGACAGGTGTGCGTAATGATGGGCCGCCTGGCACCCTTGAGCACCAGAGAGGAGGACCGGGAGCAGGCGTGATAGCAAACTGCATCTCACCCATGGTCTTTCCAGAACAGGGTATTGAGCTGAGGACCAGAGTCTATGCCTGCAATCTGACCTCCCAGTAGGCCTACAATGTGCTCCATATATTTTAAAACTACAAACTAAACTGCTCCCAGGACCAGATGATCAACATGCATGAGAATGGAGAGAGCCATCCTCCCAGGACCAGATGATTACCACGCATGAGAATGGAGAGAGCCATCCTCCCAGGACTAGATGACCACCATGCAGGAGAATGGAGAGAGTCATCCTCCCAGGACCAGATGACTACCACGTATGAGAATGGAGAGAGCCATCCTCCCAGGACTAGATGACCACCATGCATGAGAATGGAGAGAGTCACACAGGTCAGGGATAGTTTGAGAGGCAGGTTTCAGTCGTGGGGGATGAGGAATGGAATGTGCGGCTCAGGGTTATAAGGTGCTGTTAACAGTTACTGGCAGGGAACTGCCACCCCTAAATATGAGCAGCATATTTCCAAAAGAAGGAATTGTGCAGGGGACAGGGTGCTGAGGGTGTCCATATGGATGGCACGTCAGAGTAGGGCCAGCCCACTGCAACAAGTCAGGTGCAGGTGGGGGATCCCCCACAGAGGCGGGCCAGGGGGGCCGCTGTGTCCAGCGCCAGGAAAGAAATGCAGGCCCGGCGGTGGCGGCTCACCAACTGAGACAAGCAAGTCCCCCAGTGCAGGAACCAGAGGAGAGGCCAGGGAAAGCCTGGAGCAGGCCCCAATGGTAGACCGGAGGTCAGGACCAGATCAGGAGGCAGATGGTGGATCAGCTCGGACCCCATGAGCAGGAATAGGTAGTGCCCCTGGCACAGGACATTGGGGGGCGAAGTCTGGGCGAAGGTGGTGCACGCTTGGGTATGGGCATCCTGGACACCCGAACGAGACCCACCTGGTTGGATCAGGTGAAGCTGTACTGTCAGTAGCTGGTGACAATGGTGTGGCTAGGTCCATCCATGGGCCAAAGTCAGGGATGAACGGGTCATCGGAGGTAGCAACAGACAAGGCTGCTGGCCACAGCTCGTCGGGTAACTTTGGTTGGTGATGATCTGGAGGTGTTGAGGAAAAAGGTCCAGTCAGCAACATAGGCTCACTAACGTGTGGAGATGCTGCTGGAATCGCATAGGCCGCCCGAGCTGGGGATCGGGATTGACATCTGGTGTGGGCTCAGTCTCCGAAGCAGGCAACTCCTGAGGACCAGCAGGTGCCGAGGACATGACGTGTCCCTGCCCGGTCTCAGTCACAGCCGTGCCCAACAACACTTCCAGGGCTGGAGAGGCAATATGTTCACACCCGATGGTCACAATCACACCTGGCAATGGTGCCAGGGCTGAAAAGACAACTTCTTGATGCTGTCCTCCATATGACTGTCCCATGTTCTCCACTGCAACCTGGAGAGGGCTCTCCTGACCTGGTCTTCTGTTGCACAATACAAAGAACACTCTGTATATTCTGCTCAATACGGGAAAAATAGTCTTCCTGTACTCCATATGACGTATGCAGCGATGTCCACGGCGCTGCAACTCCCTGGTACTTCAACGTAGAAGAATAATCCACATGGTGGGTTGTTGGGGATGCGCCCCATCTGGTGCCGAGTAGTATCCTACAGGTGGAGGGGGGGGATCCATAGGGTCCATGTTGCCCCGTCGGCAGGCATTGGGCTCCCATAGGCTCCAGAGAGGGGGTATAATCCACATGGTAGTAGTTCACTGGATACTCCGGAGCCATACTCCACTGGACTGCAGTTGGGCAGTGTGGAAAGTACCCTGTGTGGTCTCTGTTGGCCGCCATGCTGTAGTGGTGTCAGCAAAGTCACAAATCAGGTGAGACTAAAGAACATGAAAGAGAGGGAAAAAAATAGCTGTTGTTTCTGCTGATTTTTTAAGGGAAAATACATACAAAAATGTCCTGATAATTTGGTCCATATACCCCAATCACAACTGAAACACCAATATTTTCTATATTACTTTAAACTGTGTTCTTACTCTTAATAGTTCAGAAAGTCACCACCACACCATTTCTTTAACCTCTACGGGATTGGTTGAGCTAACGTGCGCTAATGTGATTAGCATGCCGTTGTAAGAAACAAGAACATTTCCTATGTCTTATATGGGTAGAAATGTAAAATGTGTGTTAATATAACTGCAATTTACAGTAAATATTACAGTGAAAACATATCATGTTATTGTTTGAGGAGAGTGCACAACATCAAAAAAACGTTTATCATGGTAACTGTTTTGATACATTCACCTCTGAATGTAAATAATGTACTTACTTTCAGTAATCTTGCTCTGATTTGTCATTCTGAGGGTCCCAGAGATAAAATGTAGCATATTTTGTTTGATAAAATCAATTTTTATATTCAAATGTAGGAACTGGGTTCTACAGTTTGAACCCCTGCTGTCTCTGGTTCCACACACACTTCGCCCGGCCATCTAGAAGTGTGAAAGTTAGTGTACAAGCCAATGATCCATCATGTATGACATTCCTGGGTATGTGTAAATTTAAATGTTGTATTACCATATAATTTTTGTATGTTCTCTATAGTTACGCACTTGAAAGTGTATCAATTGACCAATTTGGTACATTTGGGCAGACTTGAAACAAAATATTGTCCAGTACTACAATGCTTCACTGGATCAATCTGAAATGTTGCACCACACACCTAAATTGCACCTAAACTGCAATATTATATTATGACCTTTTTAAAATGTATTATCTTTTACCAGATATACTGTGTTATATTCTCCTACATTAATTTCACATTTCCACAAACTTCAAAGTGTTTCCTTTCAAATGGTATCTATAATAGGCATATCCTTGCTTCCGGCCCTGAGCTACAGGCAGATTTGGTACGTCATTTTAGGCGAAAATAGAAAAAAACGGTTCGATCCTTATTAACTACTGGATATTTATATGTCTAAATCCATTATTCTATTTGTGTACCATTCACCACACTTGGCTAGTACATGGTTGAATAACTCATGTCTAACGGAAACTAATCCGGCTGCGTGAGTGCGCCATTGTGCGCTATTGTGCATACATTTCTTTTGTCCCCCTACACCAAACACGATCACGACACGCAGGTTAAAATATGAAAACAAACTCTGAACCAATGACATTAATTTGGGGACAGGTCGAAAAGCATTAAATATGTATGGCAATTTAGCTAGTTAGCTTGCAATTGCTAGCTAATTTGTCCTATTTAGCTAGCTTGCTGTTGCTAGCTAATTTGTCCTATTTAGCTCGCTGTTGCTAGCTAATTTGTCCTGGGATATAAACATTGAGTTGTTATTTTACCTGAAATGCACAAGGTTCTAGTTTTTTTTACTGGACCGATTTGTATGTATGTAATCCTTTATGACCAAATGCACCTCTGTGATTTAACAGTGTTAAACCTTCCATGAACAGTGTGTGTTTAAGATGATTTTTGAATGACTACCTCATCTCTGTACCCCACACATACAATTATCTATAAGGTCCCTCAGTCGAGCAGTGAATTTCAAACACAGATTCAACCACAAAGACCAGGGAGGTTTTCCAATGTGTCGCAAAGAAGGGCTCCTATTGGTAGATACAAAAAATATGTAGGCAAGTCAGTCAAGAACAAATTCTTATTTACAATGACGGCCTATCCCAGGCCAAACCCGGACAACGCTGGGCCAATTGTGCGCTGCCCTATGGGACTCCCAATCATGGCCGGATGTGATACAGCCTGGATAGATTTGTAAAAAAAAACAGACATTAACTATTGCTTTGAGCATGGTGAAGTTATTAATTACATTTTAGATGATTTATCAATACACACAGTCACTACAAAGATACAGGCCTCCTTCCAAACTCAGTTGCTGAAGAGGAAGTAAACTGCTCAGTTATTTCACCATGATGCCAATGGTGACTTTAAAACAGTTACATAGTTTAATGGCTGTGACATACGTAAATATATAGGAGAAAACTGAGGATGAATCAACAACATTGAAGTTATTTCACAATACTAACACATATGACAGAGTGAAAAGAAGGAAGCCTTTTATAGAATACAAAATATTCCAAAACATGCATCCAACAAGGCACTAAAGTAATACTGCAAAAAATGTGGCTAATTACAAAACATCATAGGTCTACATTTATGAAATGGTCATTAACTTTGACTTGTTTTAAAACATTTATACATTGGGGTGCTCGTGAATATAGATACCCAAAGCTCATCACCATCACAGTGAAATTTTAACCATCCCAAACTGAAAATGAACCGTCCCAAATTAAAATACTTTTTTTATTTTTAGATTTTGACATGCCAACCTAGTCCTACTCTAGTTCCTAAGTGATTTAAAAGGATAATAAGAGTACTGCTGAAATAGATAAATGAGGCTGTCAACTGAGCCAGAAATTCATATGAAAAATGTGCCTCTAAAAAGGCCAACATTGGAATAATATTGAAATATATTATACAGGTAACTGACTAAATGAAGTGTGTGTGTGTGTGTGTGTGTGTGTGTGTGTGTGTGTGTGTGTGTGTGTGTGTGTGTGTGTGTGTGTGTGTGTGTGTGTGTGTGTGTGTGTGTGTGTGTGTGTGTGTGTGTGTGTGTGTGTGTGGCCCGGGATCGAATGAAGGTCTGTACTGATGCCTCTAGCACTGTGATGCTAGAGGCCGCTGTGCCACTCGGGAGGCCATAACCAAACTTCTAAATACATAAACATAGGCAAAACGCCAGTCATGAAGGACAAATACAGTATATTGTAGGATAATTCATATTAATGTCTAATGGCTTGATTCTGTTCACGTACTCGAGGCACAAGAGCACAGAGAAAGGGCAGCCAGTGCTTGTTGCGCACAGCACAAACACTTTGCAATCTGAGCAAAGGCAGTAAGCGTTTTGAAACTATTTAACCATAAACAGAACTTAATTGATTAAAGAACCCCAAGGTTTTATGTCATTTTATGAGACATGTCTTAGGCCTACCTTGTTTCGAAGTAGCTTAGCCTGGACAAAATCAGATCATAGTTGAGGGAATTATTTTATAAACATGCCATACCTGTCATGCAGGTGAAAGAGGACCCAAAAGCGACTTGGCGAAAACAGAGTCTTTAATCCAGTAAAGTAAATACAATCAAAAAACACAACTTTCACTCGAAATGACGAGGACAAACTGGAGACTCGATCTTGAACAGCAGGTGAACAGCAGGTTGCCTCGGGAAGGCACTTGAACCAGACAGACTCAGACACCTGCTCACCACGCAGCATCTGAGGAAAACACGACACGACAGGGCGATACACAAACACAGCACGGTGAATTCTAGACAAGGAACCGACAGGGCAGAAACGAATAACAAGGAGAGAAATAGGGACTCTAATCAGGGAAAAGGATCGGGAACAGGTGTGGGAAGGCTAAATGATGATTAGGGGAATAGGAACAGCTGGGAGCAGGAACGGAACGATAGAGAGAAGAGAGAGCGAGAGAGTGAGAGAGGGAGGGGAGAGAGAGGGATAGAAAGAGGGAAAGAACCTAATAAGACCAGCAGAGGGAAACGAATAGAATGGGGAGCACAGGGACAAGACATGATAATAAATGACAAAACATGACAGTACCCCCCACTCACCGAGCGCCTCCTGGCGCACTCGAGGAGGAATCCTGGCGGCAACGGAGGAAATCATCAATGAGTGAACGGTCCAGCACGTCCCGAGACGGAACCCAACTCCTCTCCTCAGGACCGTAACCCTCCCAATCCACTAAGTATTGGTGACCCCGTCCCCGAGAACGCATGTCCATGATCTTATGTACCTTGTAAATAGGTGCGCTCTCGACAAGGACGGGAGGGGGAGGGAAGACGAACGGGAGTGCGAAGAAAGGGCTTGACACAGGAGACATGGAAGACAGGATGGACGCGACGAAGATGTCGCGGAAGAAGCAGTCGCACAGCGACAGGATTGACGACCTGGGAGACACGGAACGGACCAATGAACCGCGGAGTCAACTTACGAGAAGCTGTCGTAAGAGGAAGGTTGCGAGTGGAAAGCCACACTCTCTGGCCGCAACAATACCTAGGACTCTTAATCCTGCGTTTATTGGCGGCTCTCACAGTCTGTGCCCTGTAACGGCAAAGTGCAGACCTCACCCTCCTCCAGGTGCGCTCACAACGTTGGACAAACGCTTGAGCGGAGGGAACGCTGGACTCGGCAAGCTGGGATGAGAACAGAGGAGGCTGGTAACCCAGACTACTCTGAAACGGAGATAACCCGGTAGCAGACGAAGGAAGCGAATTGTGAGCGTATTCTGCCCAGGGGAGCTGTTCTGCCCAAGACGCAGGGTTTCTGAAAGAAAGGCTGCGTAGTATGCGACCAATCGTCTGATTGGCCCTCTCTGCTTGACCGTTAGACTGGGGATGAAACCCGGAAGAGAGACTGACGGACGCACCAATCAAACGACAGAACTCCCTCCAAAACTGTGACGTGAATTGCGGGCCTCTGTCTGAAACGGCGTCTAACGGGAGGCCATGAATTCTGAATACATTCTCGATAATGATTTGTGCCGTCTCCTTAGCAGAAGGAAGTTTAGCGAGGGGAATGAAATGTGCCGCCTTAGAGAACCTATCGACAACCGTAAGAATCACAGTCTTCCCCGCAGACAAAGGCAGACCGGTAATGAAGTCTAGGCCGATGTGAGACCATGGTCGAGAAGGAATGGGGAGCGGTCTGAGACGACCGGCAGGAGGAGAGTTACCCAACTTAGTCTGCGCGCAGTCCGAACAAGCAGCCACGAAACGGCGCGTGTCACGCTCCTGAGTCGGCCACCAAAAGCGCTGGCGAATAGACGCAAGAGTGCCTCGAACACCGGGATGACCAGCTAACTTGGCAGAGTGAGCCCACTGAAGAACAGCCAGACGAGTGGAAACAGGAACGAAAAGGAGGTTACTAGGACAAGCGCGCGGCGACGCAGTGTGCGTGAGTGCTTGCATAACCTGTCTTTCAATTCCCCAGACTGTTAACCCGACAACACGCCCATAAGGAAGAATCCCCTCGGGATCAGTAGAAGCCACAGAAGAACTAAACAGACGGGATAAGGCATCAGGCTTGATGTTCTTGCTACCCGGACGGTAAGAAATCACAAACTCGAAACGAGCGAAAAACAACGCCCAACGAGCTTGACGGGCATTAAGTCGTTTGGCAGAACGGATGTACTCAAGGTTCTTATGGTCTGTCCAAACGACAAAAGGAACGGTCGCCCCCTCCAACCACTGTCGCCATTCGCCTAGGGCTAAGCGGATGGCGAGCAGTTCACGGTTACCCACATCATAGTTGCGCTCAGATGGCGACAGGCGATGAGAAAAATAAGCGCAAGGATGAACCTTATCGTCAGACTGGAAGCGCTGGGATAGAATGGCTCCCACGCCTACCTCTGAAGCGTCAACCTCGACAATGAATTGTCTAGTGACGTCAGGAGTAACGAGGATAGGAGCGGACGTAAAACGTTCTTTTAGAAGATCAAAAGCTCCCTGGGCGGAACCGGACCACTTAAAACACGTCTTGACAGAAGTAAGAGCTGTGAGAGGGGCAGCAACTTGACCGAAATTACGAATGAAACGCCGATAGAAATTAGCGAAACCTAAAAAGCGCTGCAACTCGACACGTGACCTTGGAACGGGCCAATCACTGACAGCTTGGACCTTAGCGGAATCCATCTGAATGCCTTCAGCGGAAATAACGGAACCGAGAAAAGTAACGGAGGAGACATGAAAAGAGCACTTCTCAGCCTTTACGTAGAGACAATTCTCTAAAAGGCGCTGTAGAACACGTCGAACGTGCTGAACATGAATCTCGAGTGACGGAGAAAAAATCAGGATATCGTCAAGATAGACAAAAACAAAGATGTTCAGCATGTCTCTCAGAACATCATTAACTAATGCCTGAAAAACAGCTGGCGCATTGGCGAGACCGAACGGCAGAACCCGGTACTCAAAATGCCCTAACGGAGTGTTAAACGCCGTTTTCCACTCGTCCCCCTCTCTGATGCGCACGAGATGGTAAGCGTTACGAAGGTCCAACTTAGTAAAGCACCTGGCTCCCTGCAGAATCTCGAAGGCTGATGACATAAGGGAAGCGGATAACGATTCTTAACCGTTATGTCATTCAGCCCTCGATAATCCACGCAGGGGCGCAGAGTACCGTCCTTCTTCTTAACAAAAAGAACCCCGCCCCGGCCGGAGAGGAAGAAGGCACTATGGTACCGGCGTCAAGAGACACAGACAAATAATCCTCGAGAGCCTTACGTTCGGGAGCCGACAGAGAGTATAGTCTACCCCGAGGAGGAGTGGTCCCCGGAAGGAGATCAATACTACAATCATACGACCGGTGAGGAGGAAGGGAGTTGGCTCGGGACCGACTGAAGACCGTGCGCAGATCATGATATTCCTCCGGCACTCCTCCGGCACTCCTGAATCGCCAGGTTCCTCCTGAGAAGTAGGGACAGAAGAAACGGGAGGGATGGCAGACATTAAACACTTCACATGACAAGAAACGTTCCAGGATAGGATAGAATTACTAGACCAATTAATAGAAGGATTATGACATACTAGCCAGGGATGACCCAAAACAACAGGTGTAAACGGTGAACGGAAAATCAAAAAAGAAATAGTCTCACTGTGGTTACCAGATACTGTGAGGGTTAAAGGTAGTGTCTCAAATCTGATACTGGGAAGATGACTACCATCTAAGGCGAACATGGGCGTAGGCTTATCTAACTCTCTGAAAGGAATGTCATGTTTCCGAACCCATGCTTCGTCCATGAAACAACCCTCAGCCCCAGAGTCTATCAAGGCACTACATGTAGCACCCGAACCGGTCCAGCGTAGATGGACCGACAAAAAGTAGTACAGGACTTTGATGGAGAGACTTTGATGGAGAGATGAGCTCAGATCCTTGTTGCCTATTGAGGGTATCGACGTTATCCTTGGACTTGAGTGAGCGTTATGCGCTCACCTGTAGCCCTCCGCTTACAGATGTGGCTTTACTGGACATGAATTAACAAAATGTCCAGCAACTCCGCAATAGAGGCACAGGCGGTTGGTGATCCTCCGTTCCCTCTCCTTAGTCGAGATGCGAATCCCTCCCAGCTGCATGGGCTCAGTCTCTGAGCCAGAGGAGGGAGATGGTTGCGATGCGGAGCAGGGAAACACCGTTGATGCGAGCTCTCTTCCACGAGCCCGGTGACGAAGATCTACCCGTCGTTCTATGCGGATGGCGAGAGCAATCAAAGAGTCCACATCTGAAGGAACCTCCCGGGAGAGAATCTCATCCTTAACCACTGCGTGGAGTCCCTCCAGAAAACGAGCGAGCAGCGCCTCGGCTGACGTTCCACTCACTAGAGGCAGCAAGAGTGCGAAACTCAATAGAATAATCCGTTATGGACCGTTCACCTTGGCATAAGGAAGCCAGGGCCCTAGAAGCCTCCCTACCAAAAACTGAACGGTCAAAAACCCGAATCATCTCCTCTTTAAAGTTCTGGAAGTCTTTGTTGAGAGCTTATTGCTTGTTAGAGCAATCAGCCCTTGCCTCCCAGATAGCTGTGCCCCATTCTCGAGCCCGGCCAGTAAGGAGTGAAATGACGTAAGCAACCCGAGCTCTCTCTCTAGAGTATGTGTTGGGTTGGAGAGAGAACACAATCTCACACTGCGTGAGAAAGGAGCGGCACTCAGTGGGCTGCCCGGAGTAGCAAGGTGGGTTATTAACCCTAGGTTCTGGAGGCTCGGCAGGCCAGGAAGTAACAGGTGGCACGAGACGTAGACTCTGGAACTGTCCAGAGAGGTCGGAAACCTGAGCGGCCAGGTTCTCCACGGCATGGCGAGCAGCAGACAATTCCTGCTCGTGTCTGCCGAGCATGGCTCCTTGGATCTCGACGGCAGTGTAACGAGCGTCTGAAGTCGCTGGGTCCATTCCTTGGTCGGTTCCTTCTGTCATGCAGGTGAAAGAGGACCCAAAAGCGACTTGGCGAAAACAGAGTCTTTAATCCAGTAAAGTAAATACAATCACAAGAAACGTGACTAGACCAATTAATAAAAACACAACTTTCACTCGAAATGACGAGGACAAACTGGAGACTCGATCTTGAACAGCAGGTGAACAGCAGGTTGCCTCGGGAAGGCACTTGAACCAGACAGACTCAGACACCTGCTCACCACGCAGCATCTGAGGAAAACACGACACGACAGGGCGATACACAAACACAGCACGGTGAATTCTAGACAAGGAATCGACAGGGCAGAAACGAATAACAAGGAGAGAAATAGGGACTCTAATCAGGGAAAAGGATCGGGAACAGGTGTGGGAAGGCTAAATGATGATTAGGGGAATAGGAACAGCTGGGAGCAGGAACGGAACGATAGAGAGAAGAGAGAGCGAGAGAGTGAGAGAGGGAGGGGGAGAGAGAGGGATAGAAAGAGGGAAAGAACCTAATAAGACCAGCAGAGGGAAACGAATAGAATGGGGAGCACAGGGACAAGACATGATAATAAATGACAAAACATGACAATACCAGCATTTTCTCATGTTCTATCGGTTTTCAAATCAACTTTCTTTCATTTGCCAGCAGCCACAGACACAATCCTAGTCATGTCAACAACCCATGCTAGTTGTTGCATGTTTGGATTTAATCTCTTTCTAAATTCCGAATGGATATTTTCATATCTGTCACATGAAATCGCTTGCATGTGTGGTGTGCTTTTTAGAGGATTGTGTTCCCTCAAATTGCATTTCGGAACGTGTAGCCTATAAAGTACCACAGTATGAGTCATAATACCCATAAAACCTAGCGGTCAAACAAGGAAATGTTTCCAATCATTTTTCAACCATTCATTTTTCCCATAGGGGATTTTAGAAAATCTTAAAATAAGGGCTGAGTTTCGTGTAACTTACCCTTGCATGACGTTTTGATAACCATGTAAATCTCTCCAGGAAAAGGTGACTTTTAGGACAAGGTGTGTGGTCCAAGTCTGGGTTTACGAGTATTTTCTAGGCTTAAAAGGATAAACATTCATGCTGTCAATCCAGCAAGACTTCTGCTGAGTTCAAAACAACTGGAAACTCGGAACTGGGAAATCTCAGACTTCAGTGAGTTCAAGACTTTGCTCTACTTTTTTCATGAAACTTTTTCACCCCGGACGCTTTATCTGGACATGGCTCTATACGACCTCCACCAGCCGAAGCTAAGTAGTAACATTAACATTATGCCTTCTAATTGCAGTCGCTGTACTCCTAATATACAGGAGAATGATCCCTTATGGTGAGGATTGTTGTGCTGCAAGCCCAGCTTCAGACGCAATCGTTAGGCAAGGGTAATTTAAGTGTAGGAAAGGTTGAAATAGCGTCTGTGCCACCAATAAGTACAGATAGTAGTATAAATCCCCTCGCACAGTCCCCGCAGCCGGACAATTTTCTCATGTCTTCTGGAAGGCAATGCTGTAGGTCATGGCTTCTGGAAGGCAATGCTGTAGAAATGCTCAACCGGTAGCTCATTCAGCTGACAGAAACTTTCAACTGGTTTTCCCCATTAAGCAAGAGTTGGAGTCAGAGGCCAAGCCTTCTCTGGTCTCTCCTCCAACTGTTACGTGGTCTGAGACGCCAAAGCCTCCCACAATTAGCTCTGACAAATTGAAAATCCTAGTCATTGGTGACTCCATTACCTGCAGTATTAGACTTAAATGTAATCATCCAGCAATCATGCACTGTTTACCAGGGGGCAGGGCTACTGACGTTAAGGCTAATCTGAAGGTGGTGCTGGCTAAGGCTAAAACTGGTGAGTGTAGAGAGTATAGGGATATTGTTATCCACGTCGGCACCAACGATGTTAGGATGAACCAGTCAGAGTTCACCAAGCACAACATAGCTTCTGCTGTCAGCATCGAGTAATTGTCTCTGGCCCCCTCCCAGTTAGGGGGAGTGATGAGCTCTACAGTCGCACAACTCAATTGCTGGTTGAAAACTGTTATCTGCCCCTCCCAAAAGACTGGGACTCACCCACAAACAGGACCAAGCCTGGACTGCTGAGGAGAGATGGACTCCATCCTAGTTTGAGGGGTGCTCTCATCTTATTTATTAACATAGACAGGGCTCTAAGATAGGGTGCAGGCCAGGCAGCAGGCTGTTAGCCAGCCTGCCAGCTTAGTGGAGTCTGCCACTAGCACAGTCAGTGTAGTCAGCTCAGCTATCCCCATTGAGACTGTGTCTGTGCCTCAATCTAGATTGGGCAAAACTAAACATGGTGGTGTTCGCACTAGCAATCTCACTGGAATAAAGACCTCCTCCATTCCTGTCATTATTGAAAGAGATTGTGATATCTCACATCTCAAAATATGGCAACTTATTGTTAGATTCCTCACTTCCAAGGCAGTTATAGTCAATGAACGAATCACTTATCATAATCTTGATGTGATTGGCCTGACTGAAACATGGCTTAAGCCTCATTAATTTACTGTGTTAAACGAGGCCTCTCCTCCTGGTTACACTAGTGACCATATCCTCCGCGCATCCCGCAAAGGTGGAGGTGTTGTTAACATGTACGATAGCAAATTTCAATTCATCCCCCAAAACATTACTGTATTTTCGTCTTTTGATCTTGTAGTCCAGAAATCTATAAAGCCTACTCAATCACTTTTATAGCTAATGTTTACAGACCTTCTGGGCCGTTTACAGTGTTCCTCACTGAGTTCGCTGAATTCTTATCGGACCTTGTAGTCATGGCAGATAATATTTACATTTTTGGTGACTTTAATATTCACATGGAAAAGTCCACAGACCCACTCCAAAAGGCTTTCGGAGCCATCATCAACTCAATGGGTTATGTCCAACATATCTTTGGACCTACTCACTGCCACAATCATAATCTGGACCTAGTTTTGTCCCGTGAAATAAATATTGTGAATTTTAATGTTTTTCCTCATAATCCTGGGCTATCGGACCATCATTTTATTACGTTTGCAATCGCAACAAATAATCTGCCTAGACCCCAACCAAGGATCATCAAAAGCCGTGCTGTAAATTCTCGGTCAACCCAAAGATTTATAGATGCCCTTCTAGACTCCCTCCACCTACCCAAGGATGTCAGAGTACACAAATCGGTTAACAACCTAACCGAAGAACTAAATTTAACCTAAATTATAACCCTACCTTTTCTGGTATACAGAAAATACCTGAGCCGTGAAGCAAGCTTCCAGAAAATTGGAACGGAAATGGCGCCACACCAAACTGGAAGTATTTTGATTAGCTTGGAACGACAGTACCATGCAGTATCGAAGAGCCCTCACTGCTCCACGATCATTCTATTATCCAACTTAATTGAGGAGAATAAGTTCAATCCAAAATGTATTCCCCAAGAGAGGATGGCTTTCACTTTAGCAGTGATAAATTCATGAACTTTTGGGGTGGCTGGTGCATTGGGCCAGTAACTGAAAGGTTGGTGGATCAAATCCCTGATCGGACAAGGTAAAAATCTGCCATTCTACTCCTGAACAAGGCAGTTAGCCCACTGTTCCCTGTCATTGTAAGTAATAATTTGTTCTTAACTGACTTTCCTAGTTAAATAAAAAAGTTATTTGACAAAATCATAACTGGAAAGCAAATTATGAACCTTAAATCTGTGTATTTCTCCAAAGCTCACTTGTCCTGAGTGCACAACACTGCCAGGATCAAGGGAAACATGCAATGTTTTTAATCCTATATATCTTAACACATTGATGAAAATAGTCATGGCCTCTTAATCTTCAAGCTGCATATGGCACCCTATTCCAACTAAACTACTGAAAGAGCTGCTTCCTGTGCTAGGCCCTCCTATGTTGAACATAATTAATGCCTCCCTATCCAGCGGACGTGTATCAAACTCACTAAAAGTGGCAGTAATAAAGCCTCTCTTGAAAAAGCCAAACCTTGACCCAGAAAATATAAAAAACTATCGGCCTATATTGAATCTCCCATTCCTCTAAAAAAAAAATATTTAAAAAAATAGCTGTTGCGCAGCAAGTCACTGCCTTTCTGAAAACAAACAATGTATACAAAACGCTTCAGTCTGGTTTTAGACCCCATCATAGCACTGAGACTGCACTCGTGAAGGTGGTAAATTACCTTTTAATGGCGTCAGACCAAAGCTTTGCATCTGTCCTTGTGCTCCTAGACCTTTTGATACCATTGATCACCACATTCTTTTGGAGAGATTGGAAACCCAAATTGGTCTACACGGACAAGTTCTGGCCTGGTTTAGATCTTATCTGTCTATTTGTCTCTGTGGATGGTTTGTCCTCTGACAAATCAACTGTAAATATCGGTGTTCCTCAAGGTTTCATTTTAGGACCACTATTGTTTTCACTATATATTTTACCTCTTGGTGATGTCATTCGGAAACATAATGTTAACTTTCACTGCTGTTCGGAAAATACACAGCTGTACATTTCAATGAAGCATGGTGAAGCCCCAGAATTGCCCTCCCTGGAAGCCTGTGTTTCAGATATAAGGAAGTGGATTTTTACTTTTAAACTCAGACTAAACAGATATGCTAGTTTGAGGTCCCAAGAAACAAAGATATCTTCTGTTGGATCTGACAATTAATAATGTACATTTGTCTCAAATGCTCTGAAAAACAAGCTTTGACTGGGAAAATACGTTTTGAGCGGTCATCCAACTCGGAATTCCAAATCGGGAACTCAGAACTATTTCTAGAGCTCCTACCTGAAGATCACTGACATTATATGCAGCCGCTTTACCTTCCTGTTCAAGTGAGCACAGCACAACAATGTGAGTCCAAAGGTATATTGTATGCTGCTGCATAAATTATGCAATATGCCAGCGAGATATGTATACTGTAGTTAAGAAAGTAATACTTATTGTATGTTGTGTAGTAAGCTGTTAGTAGACCAAATATGTGCCTCACCTAAATTATTTGGTCCCTTCCCCTCATTTAACCTACTGTTCTGACTTGGTGGTGCACATGTAGCCTATAGCCTGTTTTTAGAGAAATGTAATCATTAAATATTGTAAGAGCTTACATTGTCTGCTTATATGCCCCCTAATTTATCCTATGGTTCTGATTTGGTGTACAGGGAGAATACTGTAAGAGCGGTCCATGTTCTAAATTCTGTCACTGTACATTTCAAAAGTGCTGAACAAATAGTTATATTGACTACGTCCCTCCTAGCTCGCTCATTAATGATTTCATCTAAATTACGGATTGCCTCTTATCCGTTCATGCGGTAGCAGAGAGAACATTCTATGAATAGGGTGGCTGGAGTCTTTGACAATTTTTAGGGCCTTCCTCTGACACCACCTGGTATATAGGTCCTGGATGGCGGGAAGCTTGGTCCCATTGATGTACTGGGCATTACGCATTACCCTCTGTAGTGCCTTGCAGTAGCCATACAAGGCAGTGATGCAACCAGTCAGGATGCTCTCGATGGTGCAGCTGTAGAACCTTTTGAGGATCTGAGGACCCATGCCAAATCGTTTCAGTGTCCTGAGGAGGAATAGGTTTTGTCCTGCCCTCTTCACAACTGTCTTGGTGTGCTAAGACCATGTTAGTTTGTTGGTAATGTGGACACCAAGGAACTTGAGGCTCTCAACCTGCTCCACTACAGCCCCGTCGATGAGAATGGGGGCGTGTTCTGTCCTCGTTATCCTGTAGTCCACAATCATCTCCTTTATCTTCATGACGTTAAATGAAGAGGTTGTTGTCCTGGCACCACACGGCCAGGTCTCTGACCTCCTCCCTATAGGCTGTCTCGTTGTTGTTGGTAATCAGGCCTACCAATGTTGTGTCATCTGGCAAACTTAATGATGGTTTTGGAGTTGTGCCTGGCCGTGCAGTCATGGGTGAACAGGAGGGGAATGAGAACACACCCCTGAGGGGCCCCTGTGTTGAGGATCAGCGTGGCGGATGTGTTGTCACCTACCCTTATGAAGACAGCTTGTCTGTCGAAACGTTGGACATAAATATTTTTGCATCTGAGCTCCTAGAGTATGCTGCTATTTTTTAATTGTTACCTACCCTTACCACCTGGGGGGCGGCCTGTCAGGATGTCCAGGATCCAGTTACAGAGGGAGGTGTTTAGTCCCAGGGTCCTTAGCTTATTGATGAGCTTTGAGGGCACTATGGTGTTGAACGCTGAGCTGTAGTCAATGAATAGCGTTCTCACATAGGTGTTCCTTTTGTCGAGGAGGGAAAGGGCAGTGTGGAGTGCAATAGAGATTGCATCATCTGTGAATCTGTTAGGGCAGTATGCAAATTGGAGTGGGTCTTGGGTTTCTGGGATAATGGTGTTGATTTGAGCCATGACCAACCTTTCAAAGCACTTCATGGCTACAGATGTGAGTGCTACGGGTCGGTAGTCATTTAGGCAGGTTACCTTAGTGTTCTTGGGCACAGGGACTATGGTGGTCTGCTTAAAACATGTTGGTATTACAGACTTGGACAGGGAGAGGTTGAAAATGTCAGTGAAGACACTTGCCAGTTGGTCAGGGCCTGCTCGCAGTACACGTCCTGGTAATCCGTCTGCCCCTGCGGCCTTGTAAATGTTGACCTGTTTAAAGCTCTTACTCACATCGGCTGTGGAGAGCGAGATCTCACAGTCTTCTGGAACAGCTCGTGCTCTCATGCATGTTTCAGTGTTATTTGTCTCAAAGCAAGCATAGAAGTAGTTTAGCTCGTCTGATAGGCTCGTGTCACTGGGCAGCTCTGGCTGTGCTTCCCTTTGTAGTCTGTCGTTGTTTGCAAGCCCTGCCAAATCTGATTAGCATCAGAGCCGGTGTAGTATGATTCGATTTTAGTCCTGTATTGACGCTTTGCCTGTTTGATGGTTTGTCGGAGGGTGGAGCGTGATTTCTCATAAGTTTCCGGGTTAGAGTCCCGCTCCTTGAAAGCGGAAGCTCTAACCTTTAGCTCATTGCAGATGTTGGCTGTAATCCATGGCTTCTGGTTGGGGTATGTACGTACGGTCACTGTGGGGACGACACTTATGGATGAAGCCAATGACTGATGTGGTGTACTCCAAACGCCATCAAAGGAATTCCTGAAAATATTCCATTCTGTGTTAGCAAAACAGTCCTGTAGCTTAGTATCTGCTTCATTTGACCACTTTTTTATCGATCGAGTCACTGGTGCTTCCTGCTTTCATTTTTGCTTGTAAGCAGGACTCAGGAGGATAGAATTATGGTCAGATTTGCCAAATGGAGGGCGAGGGAGAGCTTTTTATGGGACTCTGTGTGTGGAGTAAAGGTGGTCCAGAGTATTTTTCCCTCTGGTTGCACATTTAACGTGCTGATAGAAATTTGGTAAGACAGATTTAAGTTTCCCTGCATTGAAGTCCCTGGATACTAGGAGTGCTGCCTCTGGGTGAGCGTTTTCCTGTTTGCTTATGGCGGGAATACAGCTCATTCAGTGCGGTCTTAGTGCCAGGATCAGTCTGTGGTGGTAAGTGGATAGCTACAAAAAATACAGATGAAAACCAAGCTTCTCATGGTTAGGTATTTGCTTTTTTTTTAAGCAACAGGACTGACATACTTTTAAAAAATTACCCATTCAGCCAGTGGGTCAGACGCTGGGCATCAAACACACCGGGAATTCTCTTCAACTATGACCTGAACATCCATCGTCACTCCTGATATTACTCCTCTGACAGGTGCTCTAGTCCGAAGTTCAAAACACAAAACTTCTGTGGTCCGGAATCATTTGAGGTCCACTGCAATCTTCCTCTGCTCTTCAGAAATATAATTTCTGAAAATAAGACCACTTCTGGTCACTCTAACAGACTTACCATATTCAACACTTCATATGGGTTTCCCACATATACATCCTTACTCAACAAACGCATCCCAACAAGAAGTGACTCATCATCATTCACACACATATCCTCCACTCCAGTTTTAGACAATATGAGATGGTTTCTGACAGTTTGTGCAGAAATTATTTGGTTATGCAAACCCAGTTTCATCAGCTGTCCGGGTGGCTGGTCTCAGACAATCCCGCAGGTGAAGAAGCCAGATGTGCAGGTCCTGGGCTGGCATGGTTACACTTGGTCTGTGGTTGTGAGGCCGGTTGGATGTACAGTACTGAAAAATTCTCTAAAACAACGTTTGAGGCGGATTATGGTAGAAAAATGTACATAAAATTATCTGGGAACAGCTCTGAGGGACATTCCTGCAGTCAACATGCCAACTGCACGCTCCTTCAAAACTTGAGATATCTGTGGCATTGTGTTGTGTGACAACTGCACATTTTAGAGTGGCCTTTTATTGTACCCAGCACAAGGTGCACCTGTGTAATTATCATGCTGTTTAATCAGCTTCTTGATATGTCACACCTATCAGGTGGATGGATTATCTTGGCAAAGGAGAAATGCTCAGTAACAGGGATGTAAACAATTTGTGCACAAAATCTAAAATAAATAAGCTTTTTGTGCGTATGGAAAGTTATTTTAGCTCATGAAACATGGGACCAACACTTTACATAAGCACACTTTACACTTTGCATTTATATTTTTGTTCGGTGTGGTTACAGTGCGGGAGGTAGGCTAGTAGTTAGAGCGTTGGGCCAATAACAGAAAGGTTTGCTAGACCGAATCCCCGAGCTGACAAAGTAAAAATCTTTCATTCTGCCCCTCTCTATTATGCAGCATGCATATTTGTTTTACCATTCTGAATGACTAAAGAATCCAAATGTTCGACTGTAATATTAATACCCTTGGAGTCGATGTCCGCGTGGAAATATAATTAGCATAATACAATAATCCCCATCAAAATCCATCTGTTTAAAATCGAGATATCTGGTTTTGTGCATGCGCTGCGCCTCAATCCACCGCATCCACCACTTTTGGCCTTCGGCATCTGCGGTGGAAGGTGGCAGTGCTACAGCTGTTTGTCAGTCCAGGTGACATTCCAAAAATCGTCTTCTCACGAAAACGTCTGCAGAGTCCGTATGGTTTTGCTCTACAAACCCCACAAACTTCACAGGACTTGTCTGAAGTCAATAACGCCAATGTGCCAGCTTCTGTCTGTAGCATCCGAACAGTTTGGGCTACAAACTATTATTATCGAAAGCTGAGGCTCTCAAGAACACATACCGTACATGTTGTTTTGCTCTTCGACTTCCACCAGCCTCACATTTCCTGACCTTTCTTGTCTCTCAGATATAGCAGACACTTCGAAACATACTAACCTTTGATGTATTTTTTCACTATCTGTTTTGCCATATATCAATGTGTTATTTAATGTGTTTCTATGGGCTAATAGCAACAAGTCCAAATTCAATGATACATAAAAAATAAAATAAAATGTATTTTTACTTACAAAATTCCTCAAATTCGAAATCAAATAGCTAAATGAACCATGGTATGACCATCTGAAAACTACCCGCCCCCTCACCCCCAACATTTTTGGAATCCCACACTCACATATTTTGGACTTTTATGATGGTGGCGAACACAATTACAATCATGATCTTGAAATGGACTTGCATTGTTCTGGTTTCTGTCTTCACTCGGATTCGCCCCACTCGCGGTCTCGATCTTGACTTGAACTCGATTTGCTCCAGTCTTGGTCTTGAATTGGTCTTTAGGTGGTCTCACACGGATTTTCAGTCCCCTGCTCTTTCATAAAATATTATTTTGGGGGGAATTTTGGAATAATAAAAAGTGTTGTCGTCCATATCTGCATACCCTGTGAAAAAAGTTACTCCATCAAACATCTGTTCACATATTGTACTATAGAGATAATGTTTTCCAAGATAGTCTCAATATCCCACTTCTAACACCAGTTTATCACAGTCTGGTCAGGAAATTACATTACATGACCACAGACAATAACATGAGTTTCAACAAATATACTGTACATGACCCTATCTGCTGTTTGGAGACATAACATCTCCTATTATAAACCAAGAACATTTGCCCTTTACCCTTTCAGTCTGCCTGTCTGGCAGGTTTACCTTCTTCCTGGTATAATAAAGTCCGAAAGTTTTTTTCTGCTCGAGTCCCCAAAGGGATGATGGCTGGCTCTGTGCCCCTAAAGCTGGCCAATATGTCAGAGGAGGAAGCTGTCTGCCTGGACACAGGGTGCAGTATATCTCCAGTCCCGCTGGGGCAGAAGCCCCCTGTCTCTTCGCTCCCCAGGGGAGCTGGGGCTGACAGGTTAACCCCCCAACCCCCCACCCCTGCCAAAGGCCCATTAAGTACCTTTTAAATAGCTGATATTTCTTCCTCGCTTCCAACAGGAGGAAAGCATAAAAAAAGAACAGAGAAGGAAAATCACAGGGTTTAAAAAAAAGAACATCTGCATTGGACATTGTTGAATGGCACTTACGGTACCCACACACTTGATTTACTTTGGGCAACATAATGTCTTCATAGAGAACAGTCACACTAGCAGCACACACACAGAGCAGATGGAGTCTGTTATGCATGGGTTTCATTTTTAACCTAATCACAACTTGCTTCGCTGGCAAATGGGTGAGTTCTGAATTGAACCGTTTCAGAATCGTGAGGGATTTGATACACTGCAGTTTGAGGTGCAGTGATGGGTGGCCAGGGAACCATGGAGGAGGTGGGGTGTAGGAGTGGGGGCTCCCTAGTTGAAAACACATTTTTGATTGCTCTCATGTGCCTAGGCATTATGTACTGCTCTCATTAATTCTGTGAGGGCTTTTTCTTTTAAGGGAGTTTAGTCCAAACAGGCGTCCTTCCAGTCCTGTGTATTTATGTTGGGCTACAGACAGACGCACACTGACCCCAGGCTGCCACTGTTTACAGATCCTGTGTGTGATGGCCTCCTTGCGCTAATATGTTAACAACGAGCAGCCTTGAAGAACGGCAGCCCTCGGCCCCTGGGCATGCTAAAGATATTACATTAGTTTACGACTAAACAGCGGGAGAGAGAGTGGAGGACAGGCGAGAGGGTGAGAGCAGGATATCCCGGCCAGCGGATGCACCACGGGGCGGAGGACGTGTTTGGATGATCAGGGTCACTTTACTGATCCTGTTACTGAGCCAACCTCCCCAAACTGTCTGTCAAATGATAGTAGGTTCCACTGTTGGGCTAACCCTGGCATTGTGTCCTTAAGAAACACAAGGGGGTTTAAATGGCTTTGGTACTGCAAAAATGGATTCCAATACTTAACAACCTATGATCTTCACCTTCTCTTCTAACTCCATCACACAGACAAATGTTCAGTTGCCATCTAAGATTCTACAGTATATCATCAAAACTACTGAACCATGAACCCAAAACCTAGTAGTGATTCTTTAGTTGATATAAAGCCTATTTTGTTGATCGGCCTGTGAGAGCACTGGGCAACGCAGCACAGGCTGAAAAGCGTATATACAGACGTACAGTTTCAGCTCCATAAATCTGCTCCCCCCTGCAGAGAGAGATGAAACTGTCTCCTATAGGGCTGGTATGGACAGGGAAGAGACCGATCATATATCACATCATCGCTGTGCTCACAGCAGCACAGGTTAGAGATATACACCCGGCCCCCTCCGGCACGGGCCGGCATAGCAAAAACACTGCAGAAACCACAGCTCAGGCCTAAAGCCTGGTCTGTCAGGAGTCCAAGCTGTCTATGAGCTTAACAAGAAGATACAACCATAAACATGACCTTCCCAGACAGAGGAAGGTTTGGAACGAGGATGTGCTGTGCATATGGAATGCAATGGATTCAATGTATTGTAATGCTCTATGAATTTTGCACAAATAGCTAAGAGTGAGTGTATGGGTGTGGAGTATTGGTAAGAGTGCTAGGTCTGGACCAGACAGGTTGTGGGTTCATAAAGAGCAACAGATAGAGAAGTGGACATGGAATCTGAGGCAGTGGCATCATTAGGGCTTCCGGGGCTGCAGCCCCAAATATTTTCTGTCCAGCCCCGAACCTTTTGATGGTTGAAGAATTACAGCCTGTATGTGTGATATGAGTTCCCATAACAACGCTTCACTGACACGCTAGGCATTATGCCATAGAGAAGAACTGAGCACATCTTCGTGACTGTCATGGTTTCACCATTACTTTACTGAAAACTGTGTGTCTCTAGCCAAAACCATTCAAAAGATAAATTATACCGGAGCTATGTTGAGTTTATCTTTCACAAATGTTATAAATAAACCATATCTAGGGCCATTTTAAAACTACAGGTGTAGGATCTTAATTTGAACCAGTTTGCTACAGCAGGAAAACCATCCTGCAGCAACATGAAATGTGAATTATTATGTGGATTATAAATTATGGATATTTTTGTGGGGGTTGCTACATGTTTTCTAATGTAGCAACTCCTGCAAGTTCTCCTGTAACAGAGTGATCAAATTAAGATCCTACATCTGTAGGGTACTCACAGAGCGCTGATTTGTTCAATAACAACTTTGTTCAGTCATGTTACCTTATTAGCTAACAACCTGTTAACTGGACAGACAGACATTTGGTTTAAGACTTCACATGTAGAAAAAGATTGTGAACCCAAAAGTATACGTTTTATCCTAGTAATATATGCCATAGGGGGAGTGGGAAGAAAATGACATCATTTTGGTGGGTGTAGTCCTAGATAGATTTAGGATATGCTATGTTGTCTTCGGGAGATTTTCTGTTCAATTTCTTTCTTCCACATTAGCTGATGTAAGTCAGTGGAACAATTCATATTCCTTATGATGGGCTATCATACTATAGGATTAGAATTGTGCTTCTCAGCAAGAACAGTAATGTTATTCCTCAAACTTTTATTATTCCACTTCTTCACAATTTTTTTAGTGTAACTACTTTATTTTAAATTGAATATGCCTACATGTGTTTTTGAAAATAAATGACAAGAGGCTATGCATTTTCGTCGGCATTCATGTAGATAGCCTATGGCATGGACATGTTTATTGTAAGTCATAAAATAGAGAATAGGCTATATTGAAATGCCTGTTACTTCAAGTATTTTGCCATTTATTGAGTCATGTGAAAGCTGCTGGGCAGAGATGGTAAGGGGACTCTCAATAGCTCATAAATGTAAAAGATCTTGCCTATGTATTGTAAGATGACAAGTTTCTGCAACTAGTCAGCCCCACCACCTTCAGATTTTTCTTGAAGATGGGGTGACTTGGAGAAAATAATTGTTATAGTATGAACATTTTCAAACCCCTTGCATTTGGGAAACACTCCATGCAGGACTTTCTTCAAGTCCTATTTTAAAGGGATAGTTCACCCACATTAATTAATGTTTTTATTTTATTTTAACAGTAGATCTACAGTACATGGCAACACTTTATGTGGATAGTCCATCTGTAGATGCTCTACAGCAGGGATCATCAACTCGATTCAGCCGTTGGCCAATTTTTTTCTTGAACGGCTGGTTGGGGGCCAGAAGATAATTACAAATAATTAGCAAATTGACGGCAAAAAGCCTAAACAGATATTATACTTGACTAAACCATAAGGATTTCAAACCTTGCTTACATTTATATATGATCCTGTGTCTCTCTATTATGTGTGGAAATACTTGGGAAAAGATTTCACATCACATGGAGCTGATTTCCTGTTGTTTTTAACATTTTTTGTGTCCGAAAATGTAATTATTATTTTATTTATTTATTCATTAAACATGGGGTTGGGGGACCCGGCTCTACAGACTGTCATTGACATTTCAACTAACTCTCTGCTAACCCTAACCCTTCTTCTAAAGGGTTGCTTATCAACAAATAGTTAGTTGATAGTATGACCATCTACAGATGGACTATCTGGACTATCCAATCACTCAATGTTAATTTCCATGTGCACCCGATTGATGCTTTCCATTTTTCTTGTGGGACAGACAGTGAGTGTGTGGCTGGGAGTGAAACCTTTCTGTTCTTGTTCTCTTTCCCTGGTAAACTATCCAGCTGTGTAAATGTGTTGCAGGACGTGTGAGACAGTCAAGGAAATAAATGAGCTGTTGAGTAATTAGCTGTTCATCCCTGACCTGACTCTCCTCCACCCCATCTCTCTCGCGTTCTCTCTTTCACCCTATCTCTCCATCTTTCTCTTCCTCTCCACTGTGTAAGGGAGGAGTCTGTCCACTGTTCTTGATGTTGTGATAATGGTATTTAAGTATGTTCTGAGAACACATCCCACACTCACTGACACACACAGTTTAATTTTCCATCGTCACTCTCATGAGTCCACCAAACCCTCCTTTATGTCTCCTCTTGTTTCCGTCTGAAAAGAGATCTATGTTTTCACTTCCTGGTGTGGAGCTCTGCACCTCTGGTGTTTGCTGCTCTCACAGTTAACATGGATGAGCTAGAGAGAGAGAAAGGGAAAGAAAGAGAGAGGGAGGCAGAGGAAGGGAGGGAGAGAGAGAGAAAGGGAAAGAAAGAGAGAGGGAGTCAGAGGGAGGGAGGGAGGGAGGGAGGGAGAGAGAGAGAAAGACAGAGAGGGAGGTAGCAGCAGGAAGAGGTGATGAAAGGGCCATCTGGCCAGGGAGTTGGTGTATATCAGCGTATTAATCCACAATCCCAGAGTGACGAGTTGGAGTGAGAGAGAAAAGGGAGCAGGACAAGGAGTACTGGAGATGACGGACTAACCCTTGCTTTTATCGCCAGGGAAGGGAAAGGAAAGGATCAATCATTAGGAACGATCACAACATCCTGAGAAACGGGATTCAAACCTGTCAGACATGGTCTGCTCCCACTGGGACAGCTGACCACAATAGATTGTTAACATTTTACCTCAAAAGCACAAATCCATGGTGTCAAAATGACTTACTTGTAGAGCTTTTTGCACAATGGTTTTATAAAACATTGATCGTGTCTGAATCGCACACAAAAACATTTAACTGGCAGTCCAACCAATAAACTGTGTAGAATACAAGCATGTTGCAGATGTAGTTTAATCCAAGATCACTCAACAATGTGGATGACCCACCATGGCTTTCGGCTGAACCCTTACCAAACTAATACCACAGGGTCAGGGGTCATGGGGAGTGGGGAGCGGGGTGTAAAGGAATATCAGTGAGCAGTGTGGTGTCAGGGCTGCGGCTGTGGGTGTGAGTGGAGGGGTTAGAGGAGAGACTTGCTGATTGAATATCCATGTTTATTCTTCCATGGGGAGACAACTGTCATTGCCAAATTCCTGTGAATGAAGTATGGCCGTCCAACCTGTGAACTGGACTGTCCACCTACGAAGGGTTTAAAGTAGACAATGTGTCACTTCCCCAACAGCGCTGAGACTTCACACCAGGCTAAGGCCTCGTCCAGAGGCAACCCCCTAAGCCCACTATCCTCTATTCACTTGTATAGAACTAAAGGAATTTGATAGGCTTAGGTAATATGGGCGGAGCTCCATCTGGCCTTCATCTCATGACTTTATCAGACCAACCGGTGGGGCTATTGTTGGGCAGAAACATAGGGCTGTGGCTTTAAGGACTATAGTTAGCCAATCCAGACCAGAGAGAGAAAAAGCAAAAAATGATGACTGGCCAATCAAACAACTCATTTACAGTATTTACAAGCTGCCGACAAGTCGTCTGAAAATCACATGGCGACCCCTGGGTGCCCACACCATACACCTTTCCTGTTTCCGACTGTTGCTGTGACATGACGTCATAATGTACTTTCCCCACTGCCTGCGTCACCTTACGACTTTACTACCTGGAGAGTCTATAACAGTTCTGTGTCACTCATAGACAGAATAACCCACTGTTGGAAGGGTATTGCTGAGCCCTGTACAGTCCTATACACTACAGTGACTTGGGGAATGGGTTACTTTCTTTACATTTTCTGGTAGAAGTCCAACTTCATATTGAGATATTATATATCACGTTGAGTTATCTGCTGCGTTTCCTGGAACGCATGGCTCTTATTGAGAGGGGGCTGAATTCCTCCATGTTCCAGCCCCTCTGCGGTAGGCCCCGGCCTGGCCTGCTTTGTGGTTCTGCACCCCTGCCTTGGCTCTGGCTCTCTGGTCCCCATCTGATTATAAACCTGCTCAGGTTTTCACCTGCTGAGACCATGAAATTCAACCTGGCCGTAAAAGCAGCCCTCTCTCAGCTCCAGTAGTGTTGCTGAACCTGGCGCTCCCTGATAAACACTGAAATATGCTCCAAACCTGCTTATCTCTAGCTCAACTTTCTTTCTTTCTTTCTCACTCTCTCTCTTTCTTTTCTCTCCTGTCGTTCTCCGATGGGAGGGTATCTGGAGCGGATGTCGACGCAACGGTTCTGACGCTCTGGGGCGGAGGTGGGTGCTTTCCTAGCAGTCAATGCGAGGCAGCCCGGCCCGTACCTCGGGAAATCTATCAGTGTTGTTTTTTTATGAGGAGAGAGAAGGATAGAGCTGTACTCTATAAAAGTTATTTTAAAAGGTTTTCCCCCTTGTCCCTGGCATGTACGACCTGCACTGGAGCATGTAATCGTAACACCATGTCCATGGCTGGAGAGGACACACAGGCCAAATTGTCTGTGTCATCGCCCGCGTCTGGCTGTGAAATACAGGGTCTGACATCATCGCCTCTCATCGAGAGGGAGGCAAGGAGGGACTCTGGGTGGGTGGGGGGGAACCGTAGGGGAAGTGGGGGGGCTGAAGCTGCTGGGAATGTTGTATCTGCTCAAATCGTTACGTTGTATCCCCCAGGTAGACATTTAAAATTATTACCTGGTTCCTTTCTACCCTTTAAATGTTGTTTCCGCTCTCTCCCCAGCTCGCCTCTGTCTCTACCCCCCCCTCCCTCTCTCTCTCTCTGTCACTTCCTTCTCCTCTCTTTCTTTTTTTTCATTTGGATGAACTGCAGTTGTCTGTGAGGGAAACTTGTCCTCCTTCCACCCAGCAGTATATCAGGACCTGGACAGACAACCAGAACTGACTGAGCCCTCTGCATCTGAAATCAGATCTGTCACCATCAAAAATGTCATGATCCTAGAAAAGCGGTGCTAAAATTGGTGGTAGAAACGAAAGTAAACGACATCTAATCTGACGGGCAGGATCTTTTGATGTGCTGTGCTGCAACAGTGCCCATTATCCAGGCCTGCTTTCATCGGATGTTTTGTAGATGGACGGCAGCTGCAGCCGCCGGGGAACCAACACGAGGCGAGAGCTGACCTGCCAGCTCCTCTGGACTTTAAAAAAAAGTGTTTGACAGATGACATAGGACAGAGCTTTTCTGCCTTGGCCCTCTGGGACCCGTCCAGAGAGAAAAACATTAGCTATGACCTTGACGTTTCAGATGCAAATACATTTCAGAGGAGACATCTAGTCAACCACCGGATGACCCCTACGCTTACTATTTACTGCTACTTTACTACACACACACATGCATACACACAGTACACAAACTCAGTTTGTGAAATCACACCTAATCCAAATAATCACCATGTACATTTGAACTTATTCAGGCTGTGGACAGAGAATAAAAACATGTATTTATAAAGCCTCCGTGTTTTACAGTATATTTGAATGGGTATGACTCATGGAGGAGTGTCTCAGTTAGCTGCATGGTTCAATTTCAGCAGGAGGGTTCTGTATAGAGCTCACATCGGGTGTGTGCATCATAGCTACATAGCAGTGAAGATGTGTCTATTACATTTTGGATGACCCTCTCGATACCAAATGTAGACCGCCTCGCTCCTACATCTCCATGTATTCTGCCCCCGCTTCCTGCCCACCCTTTACAACTCTCCCTCCCTCTCTTCATCCCTCCCTCTCTTCATCCCTGCCTCTCTTCATCCCTCCTTCTCTTCACCCCTCCCTCTCTTCATCCCTCCCTCCACACCCCCATGCAGAAGGGTCCTTTTGGTTGTGTACAGCTCCTGCCGCAGGCTCCGCTCACAGGCGCCCAGGGACAAAGAGGTCCCTGACCAGGGAAGCAGGGGCCTGTAAACTCAGTCCCCTCTACCCTTAACTCTGACCCAGACCACTAAAACACACAGGGTAGGACACACCACCCTTTAAAACCCTCAGCCCATGTTCAGAAATGATAGACAAATAACCTACTAACGTTGCTTTTAAGAACTCATTCAACACGTTTATAAGGTTCAGTATCTGCAATTTATCATTGTGTTTATAACATACTATATTAACCCCTGATTAATTGTCCCTGGGCTAATGCCTAAGCTTTAGCTTAGCGGGCTACTACAGTCTTGTGGTGTTCAGTCTCAGTCGGTCAAACAGAGAACCCTATTGTGAGGTCTGGGTCATTGGACCAGAGTGAAGGCTGTGATTTCAGGTGGGCTGGTTCCTCTGAACAGGTGGTCCACACGTGCTGAGAGCCCTTCACATACTCATATTATTTACAAGGAGGACCTCTCTGTCATCGGACGACTTTTATCAATTGGGGCATTTTGAGGGTTTTTACTTGGGTAGAGGGTGGCGAGTTGCGGAAAAGGGAGGTTTCACTCACTTTTATTTCTATCCCTCTACCCCCTCCATTCCCTTCTCACAAAAATACACATCTGTCAAGATGAATTTTATAAACATGTCCTGTTACATCAAGCTGCTGCTGAGGCTCTTTTAACCTTTTTTTTAAGCCCCGAAATAAAACATAGAGGGGAGTGCTATCTGAAGGAAGAGAACAGGGAACGGTAGGGACCACATGGAACCCACACGGAACTGTTGCCTGCTGGGATCCTTGGGGGAACCCTCAGCGATACAGTGAGGTAATTCAGACCATCTGCAGTAGAGAGGGGCCTTTCTCTTTTAGGAGTATCTATAAACCAGGTTAGGCTAGTGGACAGCCCCGGACAGACAGACAGAAAGGCATGCAGGCAGACCTGATATTTACACAGCACCCTCATAACACTGACGGCTGCTCCACCACTTCAGCAGTATCCTGTAGGTCTACATTCATCACTGTAAAGAGGAGTGGAGCGGCACCCTATGCATTTAACACCTACGTACAGTACACAGACACAGACACAGACTAAGAGAATTACACAGGCGAGGCCCCATACACTACACGCCCAGTATAGAGTAGCTGTCACCAGGGTCTGAAGACACGCCCTATTCTGTAATCTATGTGGTGTGTAATTTCAGATAAGGACATTAAATGTACAGTAAATGCTTGCTGGTGAAACGTTAGAGAACCCTTTCATCTCATTATTATCAGAGGTATATTAGTAAGGTTACCGTGTCAAATTATCAGACCACCTGATGTGCCGATATCTCACAGAAAATGGCTTTAGGGTACTGCTGTGGACCAAACTCCACAAGGGAGACAGAAAACCCCCCTGCAACCAAGAAAGCTGTCACGTTCTTTCAAAATCGAACTCAGAAGCAGACCAGGACAAGGAGAGTAGGAAGAAGGTGAGTATTTATTTACAAGTGAATGTGAATGGGTAGATATATCCAGGTGGCGTAGCGGGCAGCGGTGGTGAGTTGATGGGAGTAAATAGGTGGATTCAATGGGGTAGCGGAATCCTCCGATGACCAGGCGGGAATGGGGTAAATGATCCGGGTGAGTAACTGAAGACAGAACAAATGGAGGTAAGTTTAAGGCAAGCAATACGTAAAAAACAACAAAACAAATTCTATCCAACTTGAGGCTGATACTATGGCACAACATACTGTTCATGGCTAACGATCCGGCAGGGAATGGATCTCAGGTCAGAGCTTTTTAAGGGGAGAGGTGATGATCAGGACAGGTGTGCAGATTACTGATGGGATACAGGTGCGGGTGAACATCGATCTCCCAACAAGCTAATTCATCCGGCAACCAGACAGGGTGCGTTCCAGGACACCGGAAACACACTCCAGGACAGAAACACAGGCAAACACAGACTCAGGAAGCAGGATTCGTGACAGTACCCCCCCCTCCGACGAACGCCACCGGGCGGACTATCTGGAGCGCCAGGGTGGAGGCGGTAGAAGTCACGAAGCAGGTCGTCATCAAGGATCTGACGCCGAGGAATCCAACTCCTCTCCTCATATCCTTCCCAAACCACAAGATATTGGAAACCTCGACCCCGCCTTCTGGAATCCATTATGCGGCGCACCGTGTAGGCAGGACCACCTCCGATCATCCGAGGAGGAGGACAACGAGGAGGAGGGGGCAACAGAGGACTGAGGAGAACCGGCTTGAGGCAGGAGACATGAAAGGTGGGGTGTACTCGAAGCGTTGCCGGCAATTTGAGTCGGACCACAACAGGGTTAATGATTCTCTCCACCACAAACGGACCAATGAACTTTGGTGACAGTTTCCTCGACTCAGTCCGTAGAGGAAGATCCCATGTAGCCAACCAAACCTTATCTCCGATGGTATAAGCGGGAGCAGGAATACGGCGACGATTCGCCTGGATCTGATACCGGTCAGAAACTCTAAGGAGGACCTTCCTGGCCCGATGCCAGGTCCGGTGGCAACGACGAATGTGGGCCTGGACAGAAGGAACCGAAAGATACCTCTCCTGAGAAGGAAACAAGGGAGGTTGGTATCCGTACAGGCATTGGAAGGGGGACATCCCAGTGGCAGATGAAGGAAGGGTATTATGGGCATACTCGACCCAGGGTAATTGAGATGACCAAGAGGTGGGATCAGAGGAGACAAGACAACGCAGCGTGGACTCCATCTTCTGGTTGGCTCTCTCCGCCTGACCATTAGATTGTGGGTGAAATCCAGAAGTGAGACTGACTGTAGCTCCAATGGCCAAACAGAAGGATCTCCAGACAGCAGAGGTAAACTGAGGACCACGGTCAGAAACAATGTCACTGGGCAATCCGTGGACCCTGAAAACCTCCCTAACCAGGATCTCGGACGTCTCCGTGGCAGATGGAAGCTTGGAGAGAGGGACAAAATGAGCAAACTTGCTGAATCTGTCCACAATGGTCAGAATGACCGTGTTCCCAACAGATGGGGGCAATCCCGTGACAAAATCCAGGGCCAGATGCGACAAAGGTCGCCGAGGAATAGGTAGGGGGTGAAGAAGCCCAGAGCTGGGCCGATTGGTACTTTTGTTCTGAGCACAAACAGGATATGCGGCAACAAACCTCCGGGTATCTTCTCCCATGGCAGGCCATTAAAATCGTCTGCGCAGTAGCGCCATAGTCCGAGCGACGCCAGGGTGACAAGCTATCTTGCTGGCGTGGGACCACTGAAGAACAGCAGAACGGACCGACTCAGGCACGAACAACCGACCGGGTGGACCGTTACCGGGGCCGGGCTGCGTCCGAAGGGCCGCCATCACATCCTCCTCCATCCTCCATGTAACGGCTCCCACGACAAGGTTCTGGGGAAGAATCGTCTCAGTCTTGGCCCCACTCTCAATCCGTCTTGGAGAACATCCGGGACAAGGCGTCCGCTTTGCCGTTCTTCGACCCAGGTCGGAACGACAGGGAAAAATTGAAGCATCCAAAAAACAAAGCCCACCTGGCCTGACGGGAGTTGAGACGTTTAGCCGATTGCACGTAAGCCAGATTCTTGTGGTCAGTCCAGACCACAAACGGTTGCTCCGCTCCCTCCAACCAGTGACGCCACTCCTCCAAGGCAAGCTTCACAGCGAGAAGCTCCCGGTTACCCACATCATAGTTTCTCTCAGCTGGTGAAAGACGACAAGAGTAGAAGGCGCAGGGATGGAGTTTACTGTCAGTGGAGCTACGCTGGGACAGGATGGTGCCCACCCCCACATCAGACGCGTCCACCTCAACAACAAACTGACGGGAAGTGTCAGGTTGAGAGAGAATCGGCGCGTTGGTGAATCGGCTCTTCAAGTTCAGAAATGCTCGGTCTGCCTCAGGAGTCCAACAGAAAATTCTGGTGCAAGACGTCAGAGCAGTTAAAGGGGCGGCCACCCGGCTGTAATCACGGATAAACCTCCGATAGAAGTTCGCAAATCCCAGGAATCTCTGGAGCTGCAATCTCGTACCGGGCCGGGCCCAATCCCGAACCGCCCGAACCTTCACTTGGTCCACCTTGATCTCACCCCTGGAGATGTAGGGTTACCCGAGGAAGGATGTAGTGTGGGCGTGAAAATCACACTTCCCTGCCTTCACAAACAGACGGTTCTCCAATAACCGCTGCAGGACCTGCTTAACATGCTGGATGTGGCTGGAAAGCTCCTTGGAGAAAATCAGGATGTCATCCAGGTAAACAAACACAAACAGACCGATCATATCCCTCAGCACGTCATTCACCAAACTTTGGAACACTGCTGGAGCGTTGGAAAGTCCAAACGGCATCACCTGGTACTCGAAATGTCCCATAGGTGTATTGAATCCAGTCAACCACTCGTCCCCTCTTTGATCCGAACCAGATGATACGCATTGCGTAGATCAAGCTTCGTAAACACAGTAGCACCCTGTAAAGAATCGAAAGCGGAGCTCATCAAGGGCAAGGCGTACTTGTTCTTGATCGTAATATCATTCAACCCCCGATAATCAATACACGGTCGAAGAGAGCCATCCTTCTTACTCACAAAAAAAATCCAGCTCCCAGGGGTGATGACGAGGGACGAATGAGACCTGCAGCAAGAGACTCCTTTATGTAGGTCTCCAGGGCTTCCCGCTCAGGTCGAGAAATACTGTATAACCGTCCCTTGGGAAAGGCAGCTCCAGGAACAGCTTAATTGTACAATCATAAGGTCGGTGGGGAGGAAGTGACTGAGCTTTCTGAACACCTCACCCAACTCGTGATATGTTTCAGGAACCAGGGACAAATCAGGAGGAGCAGACTTACTGACCCGACTGGGGACAGCATGAGAACAGGCAGTCCTGAGGCAGTTAGCACGGCACTCAATGCTCCAACTAGTTACCTTACCAGTCACCCAATCGAATGAAGGATTGTGTTTTCTTAGCCAGGGGTATCCAAGAACCAGAGGAACATGGGGGGGAAGGCAAAATGAAAAAATAAATAATTCCCCGACAACTAACTACTAATTGCTCCGACAACCCCTGGTAAAAAAACGCTTGTAGTGATTCCTCATTCCAACCACTCTCCACAGCCAATGTCCTGAATTCTATCACAAAGTCTGCCACACTGCGAGCTCCTTGGCGAAGAGAGAACAAACGTTTAGCTGCGTCCTTACCTCGGACTGGATGGTCAAAAAGCTTTCTCATCTCTGCCGTGAAACCCTGGTATGACGTCATGCATGTGTCCCGTCGTTCCCAAACAGTTGAAGCCCATTCCAGAGCTCTACCACGCAGCAGCTCAATAACAAAAGCTATCCTAGCCTTATCTGTGGCGTAAGAGTAGAGCTGCAGATCAAAAACTAACCCACACTGTAAAAGAAATGAACGGCATCCTCCCAGATCTCCTTCGTACTTCTCCGGTGTCGGAACCTTGGGCTCACGGAAGGAACCCGCTCCCGAATCGGCAGGTGATATGGGTGAAACAGGTGGTGGATGATCCGCCGGCAACCTGAGCTGATCCTGGATACTCGTTAATCTATCTGATAAGTTCCGGATTGAACCCGCTATCTCGTGTAGCGCCGTGTTGTGTTGTCCCAATGTCTTCCCCTGCTGGGTAATGGCATGGCAAACGGAGTCCAGGTCCGCTGGGTTCATCCTTGGCCGGATCGTTCTGTCACGTTCTTTCAAAATCGAACCCAGAAGCAGACCGGGACAAGGAGAGTAGGAAGAAGGTGAGTATTTATTTACAAGTGAATGTGAATGGGTAAATATATCCAGGTGGCGTAGCGGGCAGCGGTGGTGAGTTGATGTGAGTAAATAGGTGGATCCAATGGGGTAGCGGAATCCTCCGACGACCAGGCGGGAATGGGGTAAATGATCCGGGTGTGTAACTGAAGACAGAACAAACGGAGGTAAGTTTAAGGCAAGCAATACGTAAAAAACAACAAAACAAATTCTATCCAACTTGAGGCTGATACTATGGCACAACATACTGTTCATGGCTAACGATCCGGCAGGGAATGGATCTCAGGTCAGAGCTTTTGAAGGGGAGAGGTGATGATCAGGACAGGTGTGCAGATTACTGATGGGATACAGGTGCGGGTGAACATCGATCTCCCAACAAGCTAATTCGCCCGGCAACCAGACAGGGTGCGTTCCAGGACACCGGAAACACACTCCAGGACAGAAACACAGGCAAACACAGACTCAGGAAGCGGGATTCGTGACAAAAGCAGCCAATCACACACACCCCAGGGCTCATTTTAGGGTATTGCTGTGGACCAAACTCCACAAGGGAGACAGAAAACCCCCCTGCAACCAAGAAAGCAGCCAATCACACACACATAATGAGCTCTGGGTAGATGTGGCGCAATGTAACTATATATGCACTCGATATCACTGCCATCACTACTTTGCACTTCTCAAAATATATGCAAAGGTTCACATTTATGTTCATTAGAGGTGGGGTAGGAAACCATATCCAAACACCTTCGCTTGCAAATCTGACGTGGGTGTCTTGAGATGTCCACTATCAAATGTCGGAAAGAATCTTCATCAGTTGTTTAAAAACACACACCTGACTCAATCCATCTCAATTCATTACAGTGTGTAATACTACAACTGTCAATAAGTTCACACTCACTTTTTCAAGCCCGGCGATCGAATGCCTTTTTTTATTGTCTGTTCATATTCATGCGTATTACCTAAACGATTCGCCTCAGAAAAAAAATACAATTGAATTCATCAGAAAAAAAGAAAAGAAGTAAAGAATTGACTAGAATCCAAGTGTTTTAGCACCTGAACCCTAGCGAGTATAATAAACGTCACTGGGATATTTATAGCGTAGTATATGGAGAATGTCCAATTCCCTTCGCAATAACGAGAATGCATCTGTTAACCGTATCAGGGCAGCCCCTTAGCCTGAAGAAAGATCGGGTGAAAATAGAAAAGTACACTGTGTCAGCCCCTCGACGTGCCACCGTACACTTTCTATTAACTTACACTTTAAGCCCCCCGTAACCCAAACCCTACCAACTGCAGCCCGCTTTGCCCTGTTGGGCCCAGGAACCAGGCTATATATAACCTTCAACCGAGCCACGAGAATACAGCACTGAGCACACACAGTCATATCAGCCACATGACCCATAGCTAATTGTAGCTATAGGCTAATGTATGTTTTTTTTACTGTACAGGTTTTTATGTATTAAACTGTGGTGAGAAGTTACCAAAAAGTTATATGATATTATTATAATGGAGATAATATAGCAGTCGTGAACACATTTTACGTAACCCATCATTGGATCTAAAACCACGTTGATTTGTAATTCAGAACAGCTCCTGTTGAGGGAGTTGAGGTGTTAGTGATGACCAGTGAGTTTACAGTCAGGCGCTTTCTAGTGTTGTGGAGAAGGAGTTGCTGTAAGGCCCTGGCAGAGTAGCACTATGGCAGAGCGAAGTGTGGACCTGGTGTGAAGCTGTTGTTCAGCCACAGTGACAGATCCCTGTGTCCTCACGGTATTCTGTAAGTTTCATCTGTGGCCACAGACTCTCTTCTCAGCCATGAAGAGACACTAAAATAAATAACCATACTGTATAAGTAAATAACTACACTGTGACAAACCCACAGCAACTGCCTGTCTGAGACACTTGAGATTCACACACCCACACATCATTTACACAAATACAACCTCACATAAAGATACAAAGACTGGCCTACACCAACATTATCAGTTGGGCCGTTCCACCAATTCAATGTCTTTTGAGATATGTATCTTGGTGGGGAATTTTGTTGTTGATTTCACCTAATTTCAACATAAACAACACATGCTCCTGTCATAAACAGCACATGCTCCTGTCATAAACAGCACATGCTCCTGTCATAAAGAGCACATGCTCCTGTCATAAACAGCACATGCTCCTGTCATAAACAGCACATGCTCCTGTCATAATCAGCACATGCTCCTGTCATAAAGAGCACATGTTCCTGTCATAAACAGCACATGCTCCTGTCATAAAGAGCACATGCTCCTGTCATAAAGAGAACATGCTCCTGTCATAAACAGCACATGCTCCTGTCATAAAGAGCACATGCTCCTGTCATAAAGAGCACATTCTCCTGTCGTAAAGAGCACATGCTCCTGTCATAAACAGCACATGCTCCTGTCATAAAGAGCACATGCTCCTGTCATAAAGAGCACATTCTCCTGTCATAAAGAGCACATGCTCCTGTCATAAACAGCACATGCTCCTGTCATAAAGAGCACATGCTCCTGTCATAAAGAGCACATTCTCCTGTCGTAAAGAGCACATGCTCCTGTCATAAACAGCACATGCTCCTGTCATAAAGAGCACATGCTCCTGTCATAAAGAGCACATTCTCCTGTCATAAAGAGCACATGCTCCTGTCATAAACAGCACATGCTTCTGTCATAAAGAGCACATGCTCCTGTCATAAAGAGAACATGTTCCTGTCATAAACAGCACATGCTCCTGTCATAAAGAGCACATGCTCCTGTCATAAAGAGAACATGCTCCTGTCATAAACAGTACATGCTCCTGTCATAAAGAGTACATGCTCCTGTCATAAAGAGTACATGCTCCTGTCATAAAGAGAACATGCTCCTGTCATAAAGAGAACATGCTCCTGTCATAAACAGCACATGCTCCTGTCATAAAGAGTACATGCTCCTGTCATAAAGAGCACATGCTCCTGTCATAAAGGGAACATGCTCCTGTCATAAACAGCACATGCTCCTGTCATAAAGAGCACATGCTCCTGTCATAAAGAGAACATGCTCCTGTCATAAACAGCACATGCTCCTGTCATAAAGAGAACATGCTCCTGTCATAAAGAGAACATGCTCCTGTCATAAACAGCACATGCTCCTGTCATAAACTGCACATGCTCCTGTCATAAACCGCACATGAACCTGTCATGAACAGCACATGAACCTGTCATGAACAGCACATGAACCTGTCATGAACAGCACATGAACCTGTCATGAACAGCACACGAACCTGTCATGAACAGCACATTAACCTGTCATGAACAGCACATGAACCTGTCATGAACAGCACATGCTCGGCTTAATAAAAATATGTTTTCCTATCTCAAGAGGTTAAATAAAACAAATGACCAAAAAAAAAAAAAAGCAAAAAGTTTTTCGTCATGAATCTTGTTTTGGAGGCAGCTCTGCAGAGTAGATACTAGCTGGCATAGCCACAGTCATGAAAAGTTCAACCTAACCTTACCCCTTAACTTAACCGCACTGCTAAGACTAATGCCTAACCCTAACCTTAAATATTTACAAAATAGCCAATTTGTCTTTGCAGCTGGCCTATCTAGCAGAAATCGCTCAGTTCTGCCTCAAGGACAAGACTCATCCCAATAAATGTCAACCTGCATATTAAAACAAGAGTTCAGTTCAAGTAACTGGGTTGACCTGAAAATGAGGGACAGGTTTTTTTTCTTCCTTAAAATGAATCCTTCATCACATGAAATAAAGAATAATCTTCAGAAATGACTGTGTCAAAGCAACAAAATAACTAGGGCTTTATAATAATGGTGAAAAGTTGGAGAAATGTTGGGGTTACATGGGGTAGAATCTTCCTGGATGTCAAAGAGGGTGCACATAGGGACATGTCACAATGCAGAATTTGGGCACTTTAGCAAGTGTCTTGTTCATATATAAAATCTGATTTATTGAATTCATAGAATATAACAGGCTTTTCAAATGTATTATTGTGTGTGTGTGTGTGTGTGTGTGTGTGTGTGTGTGTGTGTGTGTGTGTGTGTGTGTGTGTGTGTGTGTGTGTGTGTGTGTGTGTGTGTGTGTGTGTGTGTGTGTGTGTGTGTGTGTGTGTGTGTGTGTGTGTGTGTGTGTGTGTGTGTGTGTGTGTGTGTGAGTGAGAGTGTGAGTGAGAGAGCATTTGTAGCTTGGTGCCCATATAAATCATTTCAGCACAGCTGCGCCCTGTCCCTCTATCTATCCTCGGATAAGCCTTCTCAAATCTCCCCCGACATCAGCTGGCCTCGCCTTGCTCACAGGCTGGCCAGCTATCAAACCTCTCTGTGTGTGTGTATGTGTTTACTAAGCTCTCAGATGATGAGTAAGCTCCCTAACTTTCTCTCCATCAGCAGCTTCTCTGAGGACAGAAAGAGGATTGATAAGGACCCTGTCTGTCTATACACTCTTGAGTTTTTCAGGACACTATCTGTCTGTCTGAACGAGGCCTATCGGTAGGCTGGACAATAGTAAGAGTCAAAATTCACCCAAGGCTGAAAAATGTCAAAACAACGTTGGCTAAGCTGGAACACTAGTGCGTGCCCATAGCAAATGAATGGAATTGTAACGAAGTTAGTCTATTGTATGAAGAGAGTCAGACCGAAATGCAGCGTGTAGGTTACTCATGACTTTAATGAAGATAAATGCGGTACATGAAATAACTGAATAAGAAAACAACAAACAGAACGTGAACTAATTACAGCCTATCTGGTGACTAACACAGAGACAGGTACAATCACCCACAAAATACAACACGCACTCAGGCTACCTAAATACGGTTCCCAATCCGAGACAACGAGAATCACCTGACTCCAATTGGGAATCGCCTCAGGCAGCCAAGCCTAACTAGACACACCCCTAATAATACACAATCCCAATTAATACAAACCCCAATACGAAATACAACATATAAACCCATGTCACACCCTGGCCTACCCAAACATATAACAAAAACACAAGATACAATGACCAAGGCGTGACAGGAATTGAACATTCGCAGAGCCTATTTTGACTGGAGTGATGCTCAGAATTCCATTTCGCCTAAATGGCATAAAAAAATGCATCCCTTTTTATTTACCACCACAATCTGTTTGTCAGACGAAACTGGAAAAAAAACAGCTCGTGTAGAAAGTAAACATCCGCACCTCGATGGTGTCAACTGTACTTATGTCTGCGTAATGACTAAGTAGGGAAAAAGGAAAACTTCGTATTATTTATGGTCTAGTGATTGATCACAAGCGAGCTCGCTGCCCAGATTTACATAATTACAAAGAGGAGATTCTCCTGATTAAAATGGTGCCTGACTTGAAAAATTCTAAATATACACATTGCGAGATATTTGGTGAAATAGACCGGCATGCCTCTACAATGTGGGGAGCTCAGCTTTCCAAAGGCAAAAATTATTTTGCTGCTAGCATTTGATGACAACCGAGCTCGCTGCCAGACTTACATAATTAGAAAGAGGAGATTCTCATGATTAAAAAGGCGTCCGACTTGAGAAAATCGAAAATCTATACTTTGCGAGATATTTGGCAAAATAGACAGACATGCCTATATTTCTCTGACAGGAAACAATGGGACAAGCTCAGAGTTCTATGAGTAATTTTTTGTTGTTGTTTACATTTTAAACCATCAACAACGTGAGCAGGTCTCATTGTCAACAATAGCTAAGCAGGCATTGTGAACAATAAGCTGGGAGTAGAACGTTCGGAAGGCGAGTGTTGGTGCCACGGTGCTCAATACAACTAATAGGAGCTGGCAAGGTGAAAAATGCCCTAAAATAAGGCCTGTTTTTCTGGGCTCCATGGCGGATGCAATGAAATAGTTTTCATCAGAAAAAAAGCATTGTTAAAAATATAATGTATCCAGCCTACTATAGGACTAGGAGATGAGATGAGAGAGGGTTTAAGAAGGTCCTAACATAGAAACTACCTTATAACACTCCTAAATCAGGTGGAGCAGGGTTGTATGTCAATCATAATGCTTTATGAAGTAGACTTTACAGAAACGTTACAGAGATGTTGTAAAGACGTACACTCCACTGCTGTACAGTATGTTGAATGAAAGCTCAATTTTGGTCACCCTCATTATTTATCCTCCCATCCTCCACTCTCTTCTCACTTTCTTTTCTTTCTTTTCTTTCTTTCTTACTTTTCTTTCTTTCTTTCTTTCTTACTTTTCTTTCTTTCTTACTTTTCTTTCTTTCTTTTTTTCTTTCTTATTTGTCTGTGAATCAGACAGAGGGGCCTGGTGAGCCAAGGCAGTCAGGGCGGAAAGTATGACTTTTACATAAAACTAAATGCACCGGACCCGAGGGAGGGAGAAGAGTAAAGAGAGGGATAGAGAGAGAATGCGGGAGAAAGTAGAAGATAGAAAGGGGTGGTGAGAGAAGACAAGAGGGGGGTAAAGAGGGGAGCAGATGGAGTTTGAATCAGACTCCTGGTGACTGGGCAGTCAGATTTCATATTTCACATCTACTTTGTCTTGCTCACACAAACAGAAACACAAAAACACACGCACACATCTGCGCACTAGAAAGTCCCCCAACCATATGAGGTCAGTACAAAGTGCAGCAGTTTGAGTGATTGAGCTTCTTTCTCACTGAAAGGACCTTTGTCGTCAACCAAACCTCTCCACCACCACCCAGGACAAAACATACTTTTTCTTGAAAATCAAATCTAATTTTATTTGTCATTTGCCGAATTCAACAGGTGCAGACCTTACTGTGAAATGCTTACTTACAAGCCCTTACATTTCAAGAAACAGAGTTAAGAAAACATTTACAAAATAAACTAAAGTAAAAAATACATTTAAAAAAGTAACACAATAAAATAACAATAACGAGGCTATATTACAGAGGGTACCGGTACCGAGTCAATGTGCCGGGGAAACAGGTTAGTCGAGGTATTTGTAAATGTAGGTAGGGGTAAAGCGTGACTATGCATGGATAATAAACAGTGAATAGCAGCAGTGTAAAAGCAAGCAGGCGTCAATGTAAAACAGTTCTGTAGTGTATAATGCATGTCATCTGACCACTTCCGAGTCACTGGTACTTCCTGCTTTAGTTTTTGCTTGTAAGCAAGAATCAGGAGGATATAATTCATATTTGCCTAATGGAGTGTGAGGGAGAGCTTTGTATGCATATCTGTGTGTGGATTAAAGTAGTTATTTTCCTCTGGCTGCACATGTGACGTGAGATGAAACAGATTTAAAGTTGCCTGCATTAAAGTCCCCGACCACTAACAGTGACGCTTCTGGATTGAACCTAGTATACTGTTAGAAAATTAGGTTGTAAACTACCAGAAAACCAATTCAACTGCATTCTCATATTTTCCTGTTCTTGCGTCAGAACATAATGAGTAGACATAGAAGGTGAACACGTTCTCATCAATATTTTCCAGCCAAAGGCCAATACGTTCAAGGTGCTATGCTGCTGTATGAATCAGTCATCACACCCAGGCCAACAGCACACACACACACACACACACACACACACACACACACACACACACACACACACACACACACACACACACACACACACACACACACACACACACACACACACACACACACACACACACACACACACACACACACACACACACACACACACACACACACACACACACACACACACACACACATACGCAAACACATACACACACACACCCAGCTCGACTGCAATCAGCCAGATGCTGCTCGAGGAAAGGCTTGGGTGAGAGCGAGTGTATTTTGGACTAAGGCCTTTTGCATGTGTAATATAGCGCAATAAGGATACATTAGCCATTACCTTCTCAGCAGAGTGCCTTAATGATCTGGAGAGGCAATAGCATGGAAAGCCAGACTCACACATCACCCACCCAATAAATATAGGGAGGGAGAGAAAGAGAGGAAGGGAGCGAGAGAATGGGCTAAGAAAATGTACAATCAATTTAAAGGTCAGTGCTATGGTTAGAACTAGTGGGGTTAGGGTTAAGACCAAGGCTAGGGTTAGAGCTAGTGGGGTTAGGGTTATGGTTAAGACCAAGGCTAGGGTTAGAGCTAGTGGGGTTAGGGTTAAGACCAAGGCTAGGGTTAGAGCTAGTGGGGTTAGGGTTAAGACCAAGGCTAGGGTTAGAGCTAGTGGGGTTAGGGTTAAGACCAAGGCTAGGGTTAGAGCTAGTGGGGTTAGGGTTATGATTAAGACCAAGGCTAGGGTTAGAGCTAGTGGGGTTATGGTTAGGGTTAAGACCAAGGCTAGGGTTAGAGCTAGTGGGGTTAGGGTTATGGTTAAGACCAAGGCTAGGGTTAGAACTAGTGGGGTTAGGGTTAAGACCAAGGCTAAGGTTAGAGCTAGTGGGGTTAGGGTTATGGTTAAGACCAAGGGTAGGGTTAGAGCTAGTGGGGTTAGGGTTAGGGTTAAGACCAAGGCTAGGGTTAGAGCTAGTGGGGTTAGGGTTAAGACCGAGGCTAGGGTTAGAGCTAGGTGGGTTAGGGTTAAGACCAAGGCTAGGGTTAGAGCTAGTGGGGTTAGAGTTAGAGTTAAGACCAAGGCTAGGGTTAGAGCTAGTGGGGTTAGGGTTAGGGTTAAGACCAAGGCTAGGGTTAGAGCTAGTGGGGTTAGGGTTAGGGTTAAGACCAAGGCTAGGGTTAGAGCTAGTGGGGTTAGGGTTAAGACCAAGGCTAGGGTTAGAGCTAGTGGGGTTAGGGTTATGGTTAAGACCAAGGCTAGGGTTAGAGCTAGTGGGGTTAGGGTTAAGACCAAGGCTAGGGTTAGAGCTAGTGGGGTTAGGGTTAAGACCAAAGCTAGGGTTAGAGCTAGGTGGGTTAGGGTTAGGGTTAAGACCAAGGCTAGGGTTAGAGCTAGTAGGCTTAGGGTTAAGACCAAGGCTAGGTTTAGAGCTAGTGCGGTTAGGGTTAGGGTTAAGACCAAGGCTAGGGTTAGAGCTAGTGGGGTTAGGGTTAGGGTTAAGACCAAGGCTAGGGTTATTGTTAGAGTTAAGGTTGCCAAACAAACAAATTATGGAGTACTTACACCCCTTATATCCCTCTTTCTTCACTTTCCTAATTATGCAACACTGCTGTTGAGGATGGGATCCTCCCGTTATTACATAATGTGCAGATTATGAGATTTTTAATGTGATGAACTGTGGCAGATTATATTATTTAATGCTGAACCACTGGTCTGTCTTCTGATACAGTCCATTTGGTCCCACCATGGTAGTTGTTAATCCCTTTTTAGGACAACACCCTGGCAACAAAACTATTCAATTGAACCTATATTGAAACCAAACTATTTTTGGAGGGGGGCAACAGAACTAGGCAGGTGGAGGACGTCCCATCATTACAATAGCGGGGAAAACACTACTTCTAAGAGTGTGTCCATCATCTTTAGCTGAGAGCCTCATATTTTAAAGACTTGCCTACTGTTGCATTCTTCACCAAACATGGTCATTAACACGTTAGTTAATCACTGCCGATCCTTCACATCTTGCTCACTGACACACACACACACACACACACACACACACACACACACACACACACACACACACACACACACACACACACACACACACACACACACACACACACACACACACACACACACACACACACACACACACACACACACACACACACACACACACACACACACACACACACAAAACACATGTAAGACAGGGAATGCCACTGATCAGCACGAAGTCACAAGACTTATCGCCCCTCGTATTTAACCACTGCGAGATCTGGGCTATTTTGTTCCTTCCCACAGGTGTTAGGAGTTAATGCCACTGCTCATGTGATCGGCGTGGCCTTAGTGCAGCGGGATGCCAGGGAGGCCTGAGGGCTGTGAACAGGCCCGACAGCCTTCAGATGGGTTAGGAATAACAGTGTTAACAACCTCTCTCAGAGCATAGCACAGTGGTGCAGCTTTTCAACAAAACGCAACACAACATAGTCTTTCAACACAACACAACACAACACAGCTCCTCAACATAACACAATGCAATGCCACAGCCTTTCAGAGACCTGGCACTACTACAACACAACTTTAAGGAGTTAGAAGAGTGTAACAAAACACAACAGTAATACAGAGATAAACTGGGCAATATAAAGAAACCAAATTGGTATGACGGTAACACCAGAGAACATTCTCTAACATTTTGTGTTACCTTAATTTTGCCAAACAGTAAGCCATTTAGTGTAATACACCTGAATATGAGGCTGGTGTGAAATATTATTAAGATGGACAGTATAATGGTGTTCTCTGAGTATCAATGACAAATCAACAGGAGAGGCTGTTTTCCATAGTGTTGCCTTACTGATTGAAATCTAGATCCCACTGGCTCCCCAGGAAGCCTCAGGCTCTGTAGCTGGCTGTGGATGGTTGTGGCACGCGCACGCACGCACGCACGCACGCACGCACGCACGCACGCTTCTGTAGAGGTATCCAGTTCTTCTTAATGGTGAATTCCCACTCTGTTGGGGGTTATAATGGCATTTCCAGGCTAAATTGAATAACATGTCTTCAGCAATGAGGTGCAGAAACACTGAGGGTGCGGTTTGGCTGAAAGATAAAAGAAAGGGAGAGAAAGTGGGAGGCAGAATCAAACTTTTTTCCCCTATTAAAACGAGGCCTGGAAAACAATAGAGTTGGAGGTCGCAAACGATAGCCGGAGGACACAGAGGCGCCTTACAGACACTGGGCTATAAAGGAGCTCTGTGATTGGGCAGGATCCACCACTACGACCAAAGGTTTCCCCAGCTCTCCGATAGGGCAGGGCTGATGATGACCTTTGACCCCAGAGTTGGTTGTAGTCCAGGCCAGCAGTATCTCTAGAGAGAAAGGGGAGGGATGAGTGGCTGTCTGAGACTCCCCCTTCTGAGATCCAGACCACTCCACATTGCTCTCAGTCCTGTCCTCTGTGATAACTGTTTAATGTATTCAGGGCTCTTACTCTGTGTGTTTTATACCTCTCTTTAAGTATAGACTTTGGCATCCTCACTACATCTTCATCCTGAGGTCCCTGGAGAACCTGAGATAGAGACAGATCAACGACATACAGTGTGCGAGAGGGAAAGTGTGAGAGAGAGAATGTGAGAGAGCGAGAGAGAGAGTGCAGCATGTTGTTGGAAGATGGGGCAGACAGAGAGACAGGAGGAAATGGAGTGCTGTTCTTCAGTTTGGCTTTATTGAGATGAACACGTGAGGGAACTGGTAGAGAACAAAGGCTTTCTGCTCGTGTCGTAACAAACGCACACACGCTGGGAGTGGACAGAGCACTTTTTCTTGGAGAGCCTTTCATACATAAAATGATTATTTGCTTCACAGATGGCTTCATTTTGCGTGTGTCATTATGTCATCCAAGTTCTGAGAAAAATTAATTTCCTTTGCAAAAATGAGAAAAGCAGGAAAACTGCTTCATAAAAAGAGAAGAAAATGCTGGGCTTTTCTCATTCCACTAAAAGGGAAAAATTGGAAAAGGGACTGCTGAACCATTTACTTACAAGACAGCAATTACCTGTATAATAAATTAAGTAAATTAAAGAGAGGCTGTTCTTGTTTTCTGATAGTCAAGTTAGCTGCTTGCTTTGTTGATTTGAATTAATATAGTATGACTCAGATAAATAATATATAATTATATAGAATAACGTTGACTGAAATTATTATGGCGTAAAATGGCCTTCACTGCTGCTGGTATAAAGAGAACTAATGTACATCCATCCAGGAATTTGAACATGCTGCAGCACCAGCATCCACCAGGGGGGAGCTGTGAGTCTACTTTCTCCCCGAGCAGTCTTCATGTTTGCAGTTTATGATACATTTGGCTCTGAGTGCATGTGACCATAGTAGCCATTAAAGGTTTGGACCAGTGATATTGGAATGTTACATTTCACTTCCACAACTCCCAACATAACAGCTTGTCATGGTTGAGGACTGAGTAGTCACAACTCCCAACATAACAGCTTGTCATGGGTGAGGACTGAGTAGTCACAACTCCCAACATAACAGCTTGTCATGGGTGAGGACTGAGTAGTCACAACTCCCAACATAACAGCTTGTCATGGGTGAGGACTGAGTAGTCACAACTCCCAACATAACAGCTTGTCATGGGTGAGGACTGAGTAGTCACAATTCCCAACATAACAGCTTGTAATGGGTGAGGACTGAGTAGTCACAACTCCCAACATAACAGCTTGTCATGGGTGAGGACTGAGTAGTCACAACTCTCAACATAACAGCTTGTCATGGGTGAGGACTGAGTAGTCACAACTCCCAACATAACAGCTTGTCATGGGTGAGGACTGAGTAGTCACAACTCCCAACATAACAGCTTGTCATGGGTGAGGACTGAGTAGTCACAACTCCCAACATAACAGCTTGTCATGGGTGAGGACTGAGTAGTCACAACTCACAACATAACAGCTTGTCATGGGTGAGGACTGAGTAGTCACAACTCACAACATAACAGCTTGTCATGGGTGAGGACTGAGTAGTCACAACTCCCAACATAACAGCTTGTCATGGGTGAGGACTGAGTAGTCACAACTCCCAACATAACAGCTTGTCATGGGTGAGGACTGAGTAGTCACAACTCCCAACATAACAGCTTGTCATGGGTGAGGACTGAGTAGTCACAACTCCCAACATAACAGCTTGTCATGGGTGAGGACTGAGTAGCCACAACTCCCAGTGGCCCCTGACCCCTGGGCCTAGAGTACCAGTAAGTGTCTAGTTCTGCTGATAATACTGACCCAGCTAATTAACCCCATGCCAGGCCTTTAATTTGAACTGTTCAGTTCAGCGTCTCATCCAATGCTTGAGGAGCTGGGGATAATGAGAGACCAATAAATTTGACTGGATTTAAGCTCAGGGAGGCAGAGATTCGGTGCACCTGTCACAGCCAGATAGCAGTGAATGCAATTTATGGGCTCGACAAGGTCAATTTTGATTGCATAGGGCTCCATGCGGCCTCCTCGGATCTCTGGCGCAATGCCACAGGGATTGTTGGACACCTGTCAATCAGCCTGGAGAGGGAGAATATCCTGACTTGGCTACAGTGCCTCTTCTGTAAGACGGATAAGCCAGCACAAGGCTAACTCATGATATTCTCACGGAACCCATGTAACAAGATAATGATCTTACATTAATACACCAACATTGAGAAACATATTGCACACTAGCCCATTATGAAGGGTGAATGTGTAACATGCTGCAATACTACATTACGAGGACGTACGTGTGTGTGTGTGTGTGTGTGTGTGTGTGTGTGTGTGTGTGTGTGTGTGTGTGTGTGTGTGTGTGTGTGTGTGTGTGTGTGTGTGTGTGTGTGTGTGTGTGTGTGTGTGTGTGTGTGTGTGTGTGTGTGTGTGTGTGTGTGTGTGTGTGTGTGTGTGTGTGTGTGTGTGTGTTGGAATTAATGTTCACAGCCAATGGAGAGAAATATTCGCAGCAGAGCTATTGCTTACTGCCCTTGGTGACAACTTGTTTGTTGCAGGTCTGGAAAAGTCATCATCCAATTCAGGTCAGCGTGTTGAGTTCAATGTCTCAACACTGATCAATGTAAGACATACTAGCTAACTGAAATGTGTCTCACTACTGCAATCTTAATGTCATCATAAAAGAAATCATGTCCCCTCTTCATCAACAACAGTAATCATTGTTCCTGATGCACTGTATTGTAGCGTGTGTCAGTCTCACAGGGGGATGAGATGAAGGGTTTATTAAGCTGTGCTCACATTCGCACAGGTAAGGTCTCAGTCCCACTAGGAAATGGTATGTGTTCAAGGAAAAGACGGGACGTCCCGCGAAGCTGAAGGGGATCCCATCTGGGACTGACCTCTGACCTCTGACTGAGAGTGGGGGAGCAGGGGGGAGCGAGAAGGTCACCAAGATTTAATTTTGTTTTCCCGTCGATGGAGGGTTTGAGGATTTAGGGAGGAATAAACCCCTCTCTCTCCCCTGGCTCTTCCCCCTTGGTTCAGGGCCTTGCAGCTGTCCCCTTTCCCTCACATTTTTCTCAGTCAGATTTCAATCTATAATTAGCAGAAAGACCTCTAACTCCACACACACGTGAGTGTGTGACTGCGAGTGCGGCCCGAAACTAATGGACTAAATCCACTCCCCCCCTACCCCCCCCAATGGTTGGAGTGGCAGGTTCACATGTAGAGACTTAAAGCAACTTCTTTCTCAATGGCTGAGGGAGGCAGACTTAAAGGGCAACCCCTTGGCGGTCTCCTCCACCATGCCAGAGCATCACTAAGCCCCCACTGAGCCTCAGTCCTCCTCGGTTCCCTCAGCATTCCAAATGTGGCACATACAGACAGACCCACCTGCTTCCCATCGCTTTTAATGATGAGTTTTATAGAACACTTGACGATTGTAGATCTAGATTGGAATCTGATCTGTGCTGACTGATGAGGTCACAGGGAGAAGGAAGGGGGCCATTACTCCACCAGGCATGCCGTCTATAGCAGGAAGGGAACACTGGCAACTTTTCCATGACATCCCCTTACAGCCCTTCATGCTTTGCCTGGTTGTTTAATCCAAGAGCAAGGTCGTGATTTTATGGGTCAGCAGTTCCCCTCTGGACTAACTAACGTACAGACCTGTTCCCAACGCTGTGATTGGTCACCAGAGCCTTCCCACAAAGCCTTCGACCTCATCTTGATTTAGCCACCTGTTATTATTCTACTGCCCTAAGCTAGGGGAGGTAACAGCACAAAACCAAAAATAACGTTTGATGTAATTTTAGTAAATCTCAACCCTTGGATTATTTGATTATTGTTATTAGAATGTCAATCTTCCCCTCACCAGTAAGTGATGGTTCCCAGTGTTCTTCATGTTCAAATGGCATCTCCTGTTGTTGAGGAGAATTTACCTAAGGCCTTTATTAAGCTCACATAAGCATTTTGTGACAGCTTACATTTGTTCTCAAAAATACACTTAACATGTATTTGTGTTTAAAGGTAGACTCAGTGATATGACATAGATGCTGAAAGTAAGCAACATAGTGGGTCAATTTTCCGCAATAAGCGCGAGGCTCAACTTCTCCACTTGGTCCCGTAGCTATCGCGCTGTAACAGTATGAAGCGAACCTGTGCACATGTGCAGATACTGTGTGAGAGCGAAGTCTTGCATCTTTCTCAACTCAATATCCTGCAGTGTTGCTTGTGGCTACCTTTAAATACACAAAAACATTTATCAATACTGTACACACCACTAGATGAAGGCACATCAGAGTATGGACAGGGTTAAAAAAATATATATGAATTTCAGTACTTGAGAATGCATCTTTGACATTTTTGTATTTTCAAATAAATAGTGAACTACACAACTTAATATCACATTAATTGAATCCTTTTCATTTGAAAATACCAGACGATAAGAATAACAGTCAAATAGAGTAAACAATAAAGGTCACAGATGTCTTGAAAGGTGGGAAAGGCCATTACAACAATGCAACAGCTTGAAATTCAAGCATGAGTATTTCCAGTTTAATACGGTGTAAGTCAGCGTGGAAAATGTGACAAATTCTGCATGCATTTCATATTGAGCAATATTTCCGATGAAACATGACACTTATCCTAGAGTAAACTGTGTCGTTAAAGATTTGACAAAGTTATTTTCTCAGTTTCTCACACTTCATTTGGGCATTACTCAGGGTTATGGAGGCTTTCTGTGGTTTATCGAGTTTTTCTGGAGTTTCACTCTCGACTCGCAACGCTTCAATTACACATTATCTCCAAACAGATGTAGTTACCTGGCATGGCGTACAACCTTTACACCTTACATGCTAATGTAACAGTTTTATTGTTTCATTACTGCGCCAGGTGGTACTTAGCATCGACCTACTGGTGCAGAATGGTATTCTGACTTTGGGGTAGGATTCAGAGAAGCTCATTTGGTTGGCATCTGACCCCTGGGCATGTGTTTGTGCATTTAGTCACGTCAAGTTCTGCGTTACAGCCTTGTTATTGGAGGAGCCAAGGGCACACATTTTTAATCATAATCTAAATTTAGTAAGGAAAGGTTGTAAACCGATAAATACTGTTAACTTGGCATGGCAGCAATACCGCCGCAACGAGAGAGAATCAAATATTGAATGCGGTCTAGTGAGAGAGAAAAAAGTTACGCCCATTCAGTTTGATTGACAACTTCTTATGGGGAGAACTTTACCATAGACCTTTACCATAGATGGGCCCTCTGATTTTCCGCAGTGACCGACAGTATGAGAAGGCATGTTGGGGGGAGGCGGCAGGGAGGGGGTTTGGAGGGCAGGATGGTCTTAGATCTCCATGTGCCAGTTCACTGTGAGCCTACTGAAATGACTTGGCAGAGGGAAAATGTATTCAATTCAGGGGGACAAATAATTAACTGACATCAGCTGATGGATCCGGACCCTCCGGGGAAAGGTTACGGTACAAATATAGCACCTTTTTTCCCAATAAATCGTATGTGAGGCGCGGGATTGACAGAATATGTAGAATGGTAGGCACAGCGACATTGATTAATGTGACGGATGGGGTCTTTTAAGTCTACGCTGAAATAGAACATCAAACGCTTATCTCAAACAGCAAATCACCCTCCTGCTACCAGCTATGAGCCAGCCGACAGTTACAACCAACACAGAGGTTGTGTGTGTCCCTTTGTCATGTGAGATGAGTTACTGTACAAAGATCAAAGCAACGCTGCTCCTATGTTTGGTTCAACAAAAAATACATACAAAAAATGGAGAAAGAAATTATCCAATATTTTCCCTGCTCCCATGCACCTGTGCTCGTATTGGATGTGCTTGCTTTGTAATTATTATTATATTCTTAAAATGTATTTCACCCCACTGGTAATCAGGTAGTCAGTTATGTCATGTAAACAATAGAGGCAAGTCCTAGTGTAAACAACAGCTGCACTAAATACATCCAGGAAGTAGGAGCAGACTAAAACATAGTTGTGAAGGTGTGGCTATGATAGACTGCACCAGTATAAAACACTGTGGAGGCTGTCCGTAAACACCTTGGCGTAATGTATTAAGGTGTTGAGAGATGTACAGGAGTATACAGTTGACATACAATATGTCTCTCTTTTATCTTTCTCTCTCTCTGTTTCCTTCAGCTGGAATGGCTGCCCGTGGGCAGCATAGTGGTTAAGCGCATTGGGCCAGTAAACAGAAGTTAGCTAGTTCAAATCCCTGAGCTGACTAGGTGAAAAATCTGTCAATGTGCCCTTGAGCAGGGCACTTAACCCTAATTGCTCCTTTAAGTGTCTCTGGATAAGAATGTCTGCTAAATGACTAAAATGTAAATAGAGTGGGAAAAATTACACAGTGTTGTTGCTGATTGGACACAGAATTGGCGCAGAAAACTTTTAGCATATCTGCGGGTTCAAGCCTTCCAATGTCATAAAATTAGCACCTTTCCGGAAAGATGGTGAATGTCTGGACTGGAACCAGCCAGAGCATTGGGGGATATTTTGGCAGGTGCTGGGACAGTGGTTAATGACAGAGCAGATGATATTTCTGTTTTTATTGACCTGTCAGTTCTTATCAGAAATCCAAGGTGAGCCTGAGATGCTATCCAGAGATTCAATCTCCAAAAATAGGAAAAATAGCCCAATGCTTGTGTTTACATCAATGCTAAAAGCTTCCTAAATATTCCCTGAAATATAATACAAGCATTTGGCCGACATGCTTTACTCATAAACCTGTGGCCTGTAATGTTGGCTTTGGCAAACGTGTTAACATTCTGGAAAAAGATTAGCATAGATATATATTCTCATAAGGTGTAATGTAAATGTATATACACATATTCAAGCACTGACATACATGTTCATATACATTCACACACACAGGCAAGCACACAAATGGGTTATGCTCTGCAAACAAGGTACAAATCCTGACAACTTTGCACACAAAGTTGAGCTCACTTTTAGCCTCCAAAGTAAACCATGGTTCTTTGGCCAGCCCTTGGACTTCACAAAGACCCAGTGTAGTTATCACCTAAAGTGTGAACGGACTGCTCTCTCTGCTTTTTATAAACAACGTGGCCAGCCAAGAAAAACACACAATTCACTTGATTTACTTTAAGAAGATGTAATCTCTGGCGGTGGATGTCTCAGAGTGTATCTTTGGCCAAAAAAGGCTGAACTCTGGTACCACTTTTACATTCTTTCTCTTCAACACTTTTATTTAGCTTCCACATTTCTCGGCTTGAAAACGCTCATAGGGAACGAGATGTTTTTGACTCTGAGGAGAGAGAAAACCGAATTCATACACGATATTAGTGGACATTATCTGTCAAAATGTTGACAGTCCTCGAGGGCAGCGGATTCACACCTCAACAGCTCCATGTCACTCATGGAGATCCACTAGTTCAAAATGGCTGACAAAAACACACCAGCCGTGTTCAAGAGGATCAAAACCGTAATGTATTATGGGTCAGTGCAGTCACCTGCAATGTCGGATGCAATGTCGTACAAGCCCACTGACTACTCCTGAGATGTAAAGAACCAACCAACCATTTCTGACACAGACAATGCCTATTCATTATCATCATTTCTAGGGGTGTTTTCCTAGCCACCGTGCTTCTACACCTGCATTGCTTGCGTTTTGGGGTTTTAAGCTGGGTTTCTGTACAGCACTTTGTGACATCAGCTAATGTAAGAAGGGCTTTATAAATACATTTGATTGATTGATTTGACATACTTACAGATGTCCTCACCAACCAAACAGAACCTAACTCCAAATGTACCCCCTCCCCATCACACTCTGCCTCTCCTTCAACACCCCCCTCACCCCCCAACACACACAAGTACTTACTGTATACACACACATACCATACCCCCCGCCGCTATGCCATCTAGCACAAACACACACGCACACACTAGCCGGGTCCACTCCCTGTGGCGAGGGTGGCTGTAAAGCAGCCTGAGGAGAGATTGATGTGTGCGGTGTGGAATCTTCATGTGATGTGACGATATCTGGAACACACATATGCAGCGGCGGCCCACAAGCATGCCTGGAGAGTCTCGAGGTCCTGCTTTTAGATTTCCACTCACCCAGACTTTTAATGTGAAAAGACCCCGCCACTGTAATTTGTGGTCTGCTAAAACTTTGAGGTGATTCAAAGACAAAACATGTGTGTGTGTGGAGGGGTGGAGGGGTGGAGGGGACAGGACAAGGGGGTTTGTTGTGAAATGTCACAGGGGTTTAGTGAATGTGTTGTAAATGGAGTGATATTTTTCATTGGATTCTTCCCCTCATTACATTGTTTCAACTCAGTGTACGGTTTGCATATTGACTGTGTAGTATTTGATACAGAGGAGGGTTTGAAAACACCACATGCCTTCATCAATTTACATCTATTAAAATTACAGCACGCATCATTAATCATAGGTTCAAATCAGGTATTCTGAGAAGAGCATACCAAGTTATTTTCGACTTCTACTCATCCATCTCACTGCTACATATTGTTACTCTAGCATACTGAACAACATCCCATCACACTGCTACACACTGTTTCTCTAGCATACTGACCAACATCTCATCACACTGCTACACACTGTTACTCCAGCATACTGAACAACATCCCATCACACTGCTACACACTGTTACACCGGCATACTGAACAACATCCCATCACACTGCTACACACTGCTACACACTGTTACTCTAGCATACTGAACAACATCCCATCACACTGCTACACACTGTTACTCTAGCATACTGAACAACATCCCATCACACTGCTACACACTGTTACTCCAGCATACTGAACAACATCCCATCACACTGCTACACACTGTTACTAGAGCATACTGAACAACATCCCATCACACTGCTACACACTGTTACGCCAGCATACTGAACAACATCCCATCACACTGCTACACACTGTTACTCTAGCATACTGAACAACATCTCATCACACTGCTACACACTGCTACTCTAGCATACTGAACAACATCCCATCACACTGCTACACACTGTTACGCCAGCATACTGAACAACATCCCATCACACTGCTACAAACTGTTACTCTAGCATACTGAACAACATCCCATTACACTGCTACACACTGTTACTAGAGCATACTGAACAACATCCCATCACACTGCTACACACTGTTACGCCAGCATACTGAACAACATCCCATCACACTGCTACACACTGCTACACACTGTTACTCTAGCATACTGAACAACATCCCATCACACTGCTACACACTGTTACTCTAGCATACTGAACAACATCCCATCACACTGCTACACACTGTTACGCCAGCATACTGAACAACATCCCATTACACTGCTACACACTGTTACGCCAGCATACTGAACAACATCCCATCACACTGCTACACACTGCTACACACTGTTACTCTAGCATACTGAACAACATTCCATCACACTGCTACACACTGTTACTCTAGCATACTGAACAACATCCCATCACACTGCTACACACTGTTACGCCAGCATACTGAACAACATCCCATCACACTGCTACACACTGTTACTCTAGCATACTGAACAACATCCCATCACACTGCTACACACTGTTACTAGAGCATACTGAACAACATCCCATCACACTGCTACACACTGTTACGCCAGCATACTGAACAACATCCCATCACACTGCTACACACTGTTACGCCAGCATACTGAACAACATCCCATCACACTGCTACACACTGTTACTCTAGCATACTGAACAACATCCCATCACACTGCTACAAACTGTTACTCTAGCATACTGAACAACATCCCATTACACTGCTACACACTGTTACTAGAGCATACTGAACAACATCCCATCACACTGCTACACACTGTTACGCCAGCATACTGAACAACATCCCATCACACTGCTACACACTGTTATGCCAGCATACTGAACAACATCCCATCACACTGCTACACACTGTTACTCTAGCATACTGAACAACATCCCATCACACTGCTACACACTGTTACTCTAGCATACTGAACAACATCCCATCACACTGCTACACACTGTTACGCCAGCATACTGAACAACATCCCATCACACTGCTACACACCGTTACTCTAGCATACTGAACAACATCCCATCACACTGCTACACACTGTTACTAGAGCATACTGAACAACATCCCATCACACTGCTACACACTGTTACGCCAGCATACTGAACAACATCCCATCACACTGCTACACACTGTTACGCCAGCATACTGAACAACATCCCATCACACTGCTACACACTGTTACTCTAGCATACTGAACAACATCTCATCACACTGCTACACACTGCTACTCTAGCATACTGAACAACATCCCATCACACTGCTACACACTGTTACGCCAGCATACTGAACAACATCAGATCACACTGCTACAAACTGTTACTCTAGCATACTGAACAACATCCCATCACACTGCTACACACTGTTACGCCAGCATACTGAACAACATCCCATCACACTGCTACACACTGCTACACACTGTTACTCTAGCATACTGAACAACATCCCATCACACTGCTACACACTGTTACTCTAGCATACTGAACAACATCCCATCACACTGCTACACACTGTTACGCCAGCATACTGAACAACATCCCATCACACTGCTACACACTGTTACTCTAGCATACTGAACAACATCCCATCACACTGCTACACACTGTTATGCCAGCATACTGAACAACATCCCATCACACTGCTACAAACTGTTACTCTGGCATACTGAACAACATCCCATCACACTGTTACAAACTGTTACTCTAGCATACTGAGCAACATCCCATCACACTGCTACACACGGTTACTAGAGCATACTGAACAACATCCCATCACACTGCTACACACTGTTACGCCAGCATACTGAACAACATCCCATCACACTGCTACACACTGCTACACACTGTTATGCCAGCATACTGAACAACATCCCATCACACTGCTACACACTGTTACTCTAGCATACTGAACAACATCCCATCACACTGCTACACACTGTTACTCTAGCATACTGAACAACATCCCATCACACTGCTACACACTGTTACTCTAGCATACTGAACAACATCCCATCACACTGCTACACACTGTTACTCCAGCATACTGAACAACATCCCATCACACTGCTACACACTGTTACACCGGCATACTGAACAACATCCCATCACACTGCTACACACTGCTACACACTGTTACTCTAGCATACTGAACAACATCCCATCACACTGCTACACACTGCTACACACTGTTACTCTAGCATACTGAACAACATCCCATCACACTGCTACACACTGTTACTCCAGCATACTGAACAACATCCCATCACACTGCTACACACTGTTACTAGAGCATACTGAACAACATCCCATCACACTGCTACACACTGTTACGCCAGCATACTGAACAACATCCCATCACACTGCTACACACTGTTACTCTAGCATACTGAACAACATCTCATCACACTGCTACACACTGCTACTCTAGCATACTGAACAACATCCCATCACACTGCTACACACTGTTACTCTAGCATACTGAGCAACATCCCATCACACTGCTACAAACTGTTACTCTAGCATACTGAACAACATCCCATTACACTGCTACACACTGTTACTAGAGCATACTGAACAACATCCCATCACACTGCTACACACTGTTACGCCAGCATACTGAACAACATCCCATCACACTGCTACACACTGCTACACACTGTTACTCTAGCATACTGAACAACATCCCATCACACTGCTACACACTGTTACTCTAGCATACTGAACAACATCCCATCACACTGCTACACACTGTTACGCCAGCATACTGAACAACATCCCATTACACTGCTACACACTGTTACGCCAGCATACTGAACAACATCCCATCACACTGCTACACACTGCTACACACTGTTACTCTAGCATACTGAACAACATTCCATCACACTGCTACACACTGTTACTCTAGCATACTGAACAACATCCCATCACACTGCTACACACTGTTACGCCAGCATACTGAACAACATCCCATTACACTGCTACACACTGCTACTCTAGCATACTGAACAACATCCCATCACACTGCTACACACTGTTACTCTAGCATACTGAACAACATCCCATCACACTGCTACACACTGTTACGCCAGCATACTGAACAACATCCCATCACACTGCTACACACTGTTACTCTAGCATACTGAACAACATCCCATCACACTGCTACACACTGTTACTAGAGCATACTGAACAACATCCCATCACACTGCTACACACTGTTACGCCAGCATACTGAACAACATCCCATCACACTGCTACACACTGTTACGCCAGCATACTGAACAACATCCCATCACACTGCTACACACTGTTACTCTAGCATACTGAACAACATCCCATCACACTGCTACAAACAGTTACTCTAGCATACTGAACAACATCCCATTACACTGCTACACACTGTTACTAGAGCATACTGAACAACATCCCATCACACTGCTACACACTGTTACGCCAGCATACTGAACAACATCCCATCACACTGCTACACACTGTTATGCCAGCATACTGAACAACATCCCATCACACTGCTACACACTGTTATGCCAGCATACGGAACAACATCCCATCACACTGCTACACACTGTTACTCCAGCATACTGAACAACATCCCATCACACTGCTACACACTGTTACACCGGCATACTGAACAACATCCCATCACACTGCTACACACTGCTACACACTGTTACTCTAGCATACTGAACAACATCCCATCACACTGCTACACACTGCTACACACTGTTACTCTAGCATACTGAACAACATCCCATCACACTGCTACACACTGTTACTCCAGCATACTGAACAACATCCCATCACACTGCTACACACTGTTACTAGAGCATACTGAACAACATCCCATCACACTGCTACACACTGTTACGCCAGCATACTGAACAACATCCCATCACACTGCTACACACTGTTACTCTAGCATACTGAACAACATCTCATCACACTGCTACACACTGCTACTCTAGCATACTGAACAACATCCCATCACACTGCTACACACTGTTACGCCAGCATACTGAACAACATCCCATCACACTGCTACAAACTGTTACTCTAGCATACTGAACAACATCCCATTACACTGCTACACACTGTTACTAGAGCATACTGAACAACATCCCATCACACTGCTACACACTGTTACGCCAGCATACTGAACAACATCCCATCACACTGCTACACACTGCTACACACTGTTACTCTAGCATACTGAACAACATCCCATCACACTGCTACACACTGTTACTCTAGCATACTGAACAACATCCCATCACACTGCTACACACTGTTACGCCAGCATACTGAACAACATCCCATTACACTGCTACACACTGTTACGCCAGCATACTGAACAACATCCCATCACACTGCTACACACTGCTACACACTGTTACTCTAGCATACTGAACAACATTCCATCACACTGCTACACACTGTTACTCTAGCATACTGAACAACATCCCATCACACTGCTACACACTGTTACGCCAGCATACTGAACAACATCCCATTACACTGCTACACACTGCTACTCTAGCATACTGAACAACATCCCATCACACTGCTACACACTGTTACTCTAGCATACTGAACAACATCCCATCACACTGCTACACACTGTTATGCCAGCATACTGAACAACATCCCATCACACTGCTACACACTGTTACTCTAGCATACTGAACAACATCCCATCACACTGCTACACACTGTTACGCCAGCATACTGAACAACATCCCATCACACTGCTACACACTGTTACTCTAGCATACTGAACAACATCCCATCACACTGCTACACACTGTTACTAGAGCATACTGAACAACATCCCATCACACTGCTACACACTGTTACGCCAGCATACTGAACAACATCCCATCACACTGCTACACACTGTTACGCCAGCATACTGAACAACATCCCATCACACTGCTACACACTGTTACTCTAGCATACTGAACAACATCCCATCACACTGCTACAAACTGTTACTCTAGCATACTGAACAACATCCCATTACACTGCTACACACTGTTACTAGAGCATACTGAACAACATCCCATCACACTGCTACACACTGTTACGCCAGCATACTGAACAACATCCCATCACACTGCTACACACTGTTATGCCAGCATACTGAACAACATCCCATCACACTGCTACACACTGTTACTCTAGCATACTGAACAACATCCCATCACACTGCTACACACTGTTACTCTAGCATACTGAACAACATCCCATCACACTGCCACACACTGTTACGCCAGCATACTGAACAACATCCCATCACACTGCTACACACCGTTACTCTAGCATACTGAACAACATCCCATCACACTGCTACACACTGTTACTAGAGCATACTGAACAACATCCCATCACACTGCTACACACTGTTACGCCAGCATACTGAACAACATCCCATCACACTGCTACACACTGTTACGCCAGCATACTGAACAACATCCCATCACACTGCTACACACTGTTACTCTAGCATACTGAACAACATCTCATCACACTGCTACACACTGCTACTCTAGCATACTGAACAACATCCCATCACACTGCTACACACTGTTACGCCAGCATACTGAACAACATCAGATCACACTGCTACAAACTGTTACTCTAGCATACTGAACAACATCCCATCACACTGCTACACACTGTTACGCCAGCATACTGAACAACATCCCATCACACTGCTACACACTGCTACACACTGTTACTCTAGCATACTGAACAACATCCCATCACACTGCTACACACTGTTACTCTAGCATACTGAACAACATCCCATCACACTGCTACACACTGTTACGCCAGCATACTGAACAACATCCCATCACACTGCTACACACTGTTACTCGAACATACTGAACAACATCCCATCACACTGCTACACACTGTTATGCCAGCATACTGAACAACATCCCATCACACTGCTACAAACTGTTACTCTGGCATACTGAACAACATCCCATCACACTGCTACAAACTGTTACTCTAGCATACTGAGCAACATCCCATCACACTGCTACACACGGTTACTAGAGCATACTGAACAACATCCCATCACACTGCTACACACTGTTACGCCAGCATACTGAACAACATCCCATCACACTGCTACACACTGCTACACACTGTTACGCCAGCATACTGAACAACATCCCATCACACTGCTACACACTGTTACTCTAGCATACTGAACAACATCCCATCACACTGCTACACACTGTTACTCTAGCATACTGAACAACATCCCATCACACTGCTACACACTGTTACTCTAGCATACTGAACAACATGCCATCACACTGCTCCATGAACCTTTATTTTTAATCATGTTCAGTTACTCAAATCAACATCAAGTGGATACATTTGCATGGGTCTCTGTCTTCACTCCCATGCAATAGGTTAAAATAAAGCAATAGGTTAAAATATAGCATACCGTAGTTTGAGTGTTCTTCAGATGGTGGATGGATTACTTTATTTGTAGGCAAATACTGGATGGAGAGACCGATTACGCTGTTGCTGATGTAATCATTAACCTTATAGTTAGAGGTCTCATCATGGTTATAACCCATTTTAGCATGGCCATTGCCATTGAGGGCTTTCACCATTTTAAAGCAGTCAACTGGGTGGGGATTCCTATGAGTCAGGTAATGAAGAAAATGAAAATGTACTACTTGAATGCTACTAAAATGGAGATAGCATGCACAGTGACATTGAGGCTGTCACAGACACTATGATGGCACAGATACAAAAATGAGTCCTATCTAGCTCTATGTCACAAACTAACCACATGGGTGAAAGCAGGGAGGGAGGAGAACCATTCTCAAATCGAACAGTAGTTTAAGCCGCTCTGTGATTTTGTCAACAAGGCACTTTTGCATGGGAAAACACAGAATCTTACTAATTAGTACACATCCTTAATTATGTAATTTTGTTGTGATCCGACTTTGCTGTGGGCTTTGAACGGGGCACCTGGCTCACGCCCGGGAGGCAGTCCGGATCCAAATCAAATGCACTCAACTTTCAGCCAACCAAAACACGCCTACATGGGCACTCGGTCAAAATGAATCAAACCCCCTCATCAAATACTTCCTGTTCTCTTCCAACAAATACTAACATCTAACCAATCAGAATACAGCAAAGTAGTTGCTAGGTAGATCATTAATTACAGTTACAATTCCAGACAACTGTTTCACTATATGGTAGAACTACACAACATTGATTTAGAAAATAAGAATATCTCTCATAGAATGAATCTACGATAATGAATATCCATTACACAATTAGTTTCTGATCTGATTCTAAAAAAGATTGTAATCTAAATAGTTTTGAATAAAGAATTTGCATAATACCTGTCTGAAAGTCCCATAGAGTTATATTGGTATACATCAGACACCTTGATCAGGCCCAATGGTACATTGTCAAATGATGAAGACGAATAATTTGCTTTTAATAATCATAAAACCATCGATGAAACTCTCTTGCTGATGGGTAGATTTGGTGTGATATTTAGAATGAATTGCACTAATTAACACAATGTCATCAGACTGGACAATGCCATCAGACTGGAGCCGTCCGAAATAAACGTAACGACATGGTGACATGATGATTGTAAACTATCAGGAATGTGGCACCATGACAGAACCAGGCACCCAGACAGAGAGAGAGAGAGAGAGAGAGTGAGACTGATCAACGGACCTTACACTACATTAACCCAATGAAAGAAATGGTCAGATTTATGTTTCTATCAGGGGCCTTGGAATGGGTCTTTAAACCCATAATGATGTCTTGTTTTGGTTTCATTGGAGAATACACAGCCCAAGAGAACATTGTGACCTCTTCTGGTAATGTTATCTACTGGTTTATGTGATTAAAAAAGCTCTGAGCCAACTGACTGACATAAAATCTCCGGGAATGTTCCACTTGACCATCCAGAGGATACCAAGTGAGGCCAAGGGGACTGTTTAGGTTACACGGTTCATTACATTAACTGAAAATTATATGATAGAAGGCAGCCGTTGCAGAGCAACACTGTCTGTTACATATGAAAATGCAGCCTGTTTTGTTAAAATGTTCCATGAGAATACTTACATTGGGCTACCTAAACAACAACCATGTATGATATAGCTACAGGCACACCTCTAGCCCAAGATATACTCTTAAAGAACCTAACGTTACCGTTCCTCCTTAAGGTCCAAGGACCTTATATGTTATAGTTAGAGGTAGACTGGCTCTGGCAGCCAAAACAGCCAAATACTCCATCTAAACGTGAATCGATTTTCAATCGCAATATGGTTCCAGGAAAAATAAAGCCTTTTCATATCACATCAAAATAATTTTACAAATGCAAAATACACACTTATTGTAGAGTGTTTTAACCGGCCTTATCATAGTTGCAACCAACAGCATTTTTCAGTGACAACATATTTCTTGCTGCCTTCTTCCGTTAGACAGGATTCTAGATTGCTAATTAGCACAGGTGGACCCTCTGTCTTTCATTTGTCTCCCGTAAACAGGTACTGTAACTTGGAAATATGGCCGTGTGGAAACACCAACCCTAACCCAATAGCCCTATTTCAACTTAACGTTTTGTTTTTGAAAATTATTTTGACGCTGATGTGAAAGATAAGGTGCTTTCAAAACCGTACCTTAGGCGATGCGTGTTAATGTTCAGACCGAGCATCGGGGCTCTTATCAAAATTCCCCCGTACAGAGGACGCCTTCATCCAATGACTCTCATGTGCAATGTAATGGAACTGAGAGTCATGATCAAGGGCCAGGCCTCTAGTTAGTACACAAATGTCTCTCAGCTTTGTAAATATGGGGGCGACAGGTAGCCTAGTGGTTAGAACGTTGGGCTGGTAAATGTAAAGTTTGCTGGGTTGAATCCCTGAGCTGACAACATAAAATATCTTGTTCTGAACAAGGCAGTTAACCCACTGTTCCCTGGTAGGCCGTCATTGTAAATAAGAATTTGTTCTTAACGGACTTGCCTAGTTAATAATGGTAATTATCTTATCAGTGTAGTATACAAAGTATATTATAATTTACCATAGCACAGACCTGATTAAACTTTTAGCCAGGCACTCAGGACATGCACATCAACTATGCTAAGGGCCTCTTTACACTACACTACTTTGACGACACTAGTCCCAGGAAATATACTTTTGTAGTGTAAAGGCGTCAGCATGCTTCAGTTCGCTGGCGTCTAGCCGAACTCGGTAACCGACCGAGTGTGCTCGCATACTCCCTTAAATAGTCAGAACTCATCTCAGATAACTCAAGAAATATGTAATTATTGTTGACGTTTTTGCCGAAGAGATCTTAGTCTTACCTACATAGGTAGTGTGGGAGACATTTACACCACATACCCCCCTCTGAGTGGTATAGTGTAAAGACAACAGCTTTCCCACACCACATGTCCCTGCAAGAATTACCTTAATTACAAGTAACTGTCCAGTGAAAACCATACTTTTGAAAGTTCATATTCTGTTAGCTCGTACCCAAATAATGTTGTTGACTAGTCCTACACTCAGCAAATTGGATGCAGTCTATCACAGTGCCATCCATTTTGTCACCAAAGCCCCATATACTAGCCTGTATGCTCTAGTTGGCTGGCCCTCACTTCATATTCGTCGCCAACCCCACTGGCTCCAGGTCATCTATAAGTCTTTGCTATGTAAAGCCCCGCCTTATCTCAGCTCACTGGTCACCATAGCAGCACCCACCCATAGCACATGCTCCAGCAGGTATATTTCACTGGTCACCCCCAAAGCCAACTCCTCTTTGGCCGCCTTTCCTTACAGTTCTCTGCTGCCAATGACTGGAACAAATAGCAAAAATCACTGAAGCTGGAGACTCAGCTTGAACCTGTACATTGCCCATCTGTAAATAGCCCACCCAACTACCTCATCCCCATATTGTTATTTATTTTTCTGCTCCTTTGCACCCCGGTATCTCTACTTGCACATTCATCTTCTGCACATCTATCACTCTTTAATTGTAATTATTTCACCACTATGGCCTATTTATTGCCTTGCTAAATTGTAATTATTTCACCACTATGGCCTATTTATTGCCTTACCTCCCTAATCTTACTTCATTTGCACACACTGTATATAGATTTTTCTATTGTGTTATTGACTGTACGTTTGTTTATCCCATGTGTAACTCTGTTGTTTGTGTCGCACTGCTTTGCTTTATCTTGGCCAGGTCGCAGTTGTAAATGAGAACTTGTTCTCAACTGGTCTACCTGGTTAAATAAAGGTGAAATAAGTTTTTTTTTAAATACTCATATTTGTGGCCAAATCATATATTGGATAAAAAACACCTCAAAACCCCACCTGTATCTCAAACAGACCGTTTAAAAAATGCTTGCTGTTTCCTCATAGAACATGGTGTCATGTTGGCTCATTGACGGAGCTGGCCAATCAGCTGTCTACTCGCAATAATATTTTTTATGATCAGTATACGCCCACACCATTCTTTTGTTGAGGTATGTCCACACCATTCCAACACAGAAAAGCTGCTTTTTAACATACTCAATTATTTTTTATATAGTTTTTTACTCATACTGTAATTACTTATCGGTCATATTTCATAGAAACCTGGGAACACTGGACAGTTACTTTAATACCAGTAGACTGCATTTTTGCTCTGTTAGCCAAATTGAAAATATCCATGCATTTGTGAATTGTTGCATTAATCAAGTGTGCAATATGGTTTAGATGAGGAGCTCCTGTATAGTTTGAATTGTTATCCTTATTTTGTTTGTCTATATACTATATTTGCAGTATGCTAATAACTGCACTCACACATGAAGCATGCATATGGCTTTGGCCACATCACATCCAAGGCTAAAGTAAGGATAGTGTAAACAGACAAATTGCAAATCTGATGTTAAAGAGAGATAGATCTTACTACACATATTTTACTAATGTAAGTCCTCCCTAAAAGGTAATATCACTTTGATAACCACCTTTCCATTAGGATGCCAGTCAATAAACATGGTGCTGTTGATGAGAGGATAGTGTCTAGCTCCAAGACATCCCCATTGTCCTGAGGCACCCCTTGGTGTGAAGAATAAAGGTGTTAAAACAAGACTGTGATTTATTAAGTACTAATTGTTGGTGTGAATGTCTCTCGTGCAGATTGGGGTGGGTTACTGACAGTCTCCGCTGAGTGCAAACATTAATCGGCTGGCAGATTCATTGGGCTGAAACCCTGCTGAGGACGGAATATTTGTGAAAAGTTGCAAAGTTGTTGCCACCACTCGAAAATCGACCCTCATGTCTTCAAGGGGTATTGTTAGTTTTTTTCACCTCCAACAGGCCTGTGATTGATGATGGTTGACTGCAGAGAGAGAGAGCGAGAGAGAGAGAGAAAGTCTAAAATAAACCTGGCGTGGGGACGGTCAGGGCTGCTCAGGGGTCGTGCTGGCTGCTGGAGATGTGTGTTCACAGGCCAGCACACGGAATGCATGACAGGGATAGCAGACCATTGCGGGAGGGACCAAAAAGAGAGGCTCGTCTGGCAGAGCTATTTGTGGAGCAGAAATTCAGCTACTGACACAGACTGTCATCCCATGATGGATCAGTGGGATAGAGAGAAGCATGGAGGCAGGGCAGAGGAGAGGGTGTGACAGGGGACAAGGGGAGAAGTGGAGCAAGGGAGGGGGGATCGGGCAGCTTAATGCAACACTGGGGTTTTGGGGGGAAAACATTTTGCCTGACATGAGACCTGTTGCAACAGTGAATCATGTCTGGAAAATCACTGACCTCAGATCTGTCTGTCAGAGTTGAGAAGTTAATTAAAGTCCACAATGCCCCAATGCATACCTACAAATCTAAATGTCCTAACTTAGGCCACAATGTTCCTGTCAACAATGAGTAACACCTTGTCTATACATGGTTTTACATGGTTTTACAAATAATGTTTCTAATCATAATGTTTCTAATCATGAGATCCAGATAATAAGCTTAGTTTCCATGCACACTTGGTTTCCAATGTGTCATGCCCATTTTACACTAAATATCCCATTTGCAGGTGCCCTTTGGCGTTATTTACAATAACAATATGGCTGACATCCAGCACAGCCATGGACTATAAACCAATGATTCCACCACAATACACAGTACCAGTAAAACGTTTGGACACACCTACTCATTCAAGGGTTTTTCTTTATTTTTACTATTTTCTACATTGTAGAATAATAGTGAAGACATCAAAACCATGAGATAACACATGGAATCATGTAGTAACCAAACAAATGTTAAACAAAATAAATGTTATATTTGAGATTCTTCAAAGTAGCCACCCTTTGCCTTGATGACAGCTTTGCACACTCTTGGCATTCTCTCAACCAGCTTCATGAGGTAGTCACCTGGAATGCATTTCAATTAACAGGTGTTCCTTGTTAAAAGTTAATTTGTGGAATCTCTTTCCTTCTTAATGTGTTTGAGCCAATCATTTGTGTTGTGACAAGGTAGGGGTGGATACAGATGATATCCCTAATTGGTAAAAGATCAAGTCCATATTATGGCAAGAACAGCTCAAATAAGCAAAGAGAAATGACAGTCCATCATTACTTTAAAGACATGAAGGTCAGTCAATATGGCACATTTCAAGAACTTAAAAAAGTTTATTCAAGTGCAGTCGCAAAAACCATCAAGCACTATGATGAAACTGGCTCTCATGAGGAGCGCCACAGGAAGGGAAGACCCAGAGTTACCTATGCTGCAGAGAATAAGTTCATTAGTTCGCTGCACCTCAGATTACAGTCCAAATAAATGCTTCACAGAGTTCAAGTAATAGACATAATTCAACATCAACTGTTCAGAGGAGACTGTGTGAATCAGGCCTTCATGATCGAATTGCTGCAAAGAAACCACTACTAAAGGACACAAATAATAAGAAGAGACTTACTTGAGCCAAGAAACATGAGCAATGGACATTAGACTGGTGGAAATCTGGTTCCAACCGCTGTGTCTTTGTGAGATGCAGAGTAGATGAACAGATGATCTCCGCATGTGTGGTTCCCACCATGCAGAAAAGAGGAGGAGGTGTGATGGTGTGGGGGTGCTTTGCTAGTGACACTGTCATGGATTTATTTAGAATTCAAGGCACACTTAGCCAGCATGGCTACCACAGCATTCTGCAGTGATAGGCCATTACATCTGGTTTGAGCTTAGTGGACCATCATTTGTTTTTCAACAGGACAATGACCAAAAACACCCCTCCAGGCTGTGTAAGGTGTATTTGACCAAGAAGGAGAGTGATGGGGTGCTGCATCAGATGATCTGGCCTCCACAATTATTCGACCTCAACCCAATTGAGATGGTTTGGGATGTGTTGGACCACAGAGTGAAGAAAAATCAGCCAAGTGCTCAGCATATGTGGGAACTCCTTCAAGACTGTTGGAAAAGCATTCCAAGTGAAGCAGGTTGAGTGAATGCCAAGAGTGTGCAAAGCTGTCATCATGGCAAAGGGTGGCTACTTTGAAGAATCTAAAATCTAAAATCTTTTTTGATTTGTTGATCACTTTTTTTGTGTTATTGCATAGTTTTGATGTCTTCACTATTATTCCACAATGTAGAAAATAATAAAAATAAAGAAAAACCCTTGAATGAGTATGTGTGTCCAGACTTTTTGACTGGTACTATATATCTAACCACACATCACAAGTCCCCGTCTCCCCAAAGTAGTGGTCCATATGGGGGCAAAGCGTTGACCCCCAGTCCATATGAGTGGTGCTCCCTCTTCCATCCACATGGCCAGGTTTGGAATAGCACCGGCTACCCCCGGGGCGAAAGTCTGCAGATCCCGTTACTGAACCCCCTAAGCCCACTGTGCCCTTTGTGATTTATATATCTGCTCTGAATTTACAGCTTGTGAAATACTCTCAGTTAACAGCAGAACTTAGGGTGTGTGTGGGGGGTTGGGGGCACACAGAAACAATGGATCTGTCCTGCAGGAGTAGGAAACAAGAATTTGTGTGTGAGTGAGAGAGAGAGAGAGAGAGAGAGAGAGAGAGAGAGAGAGAGAGAGAGAGAGAGAGAGAGAGAGAGAGAGAGAGAGAGAGAGAGAGAGAGAGAGAGAGAGAGAGAGAGAGAGAGAGACTAGGCTGTTGCACCTGGTCTGGAGAGGAGCGTATAAATTCCTCCAATAAGGAGAGGGGAAGTGTCGCATAGCTGGGTGTCATTCTTTTAAGATGTGAGGAAATTCCACTGGGCTTGATTTCTTTTTGAAATACAACAATACCTGATGTGCTGCGTACACTTTTATGGAGGCAGCAGAACCTGTGTCCATCTGTCCTGCTGGTTAAACCAATGATTGACATTGACTCTTGGGTTCTATTGCCTTCACTTTTCCTTTTTCCCTTATGCCTATCAGTAAAACTACATTACTAAACCTGACTAAACATAGCAATATTTTACACAGTGGAGAAAAAGGTTACCTTAAGCTGTGGAAGCTGATCACTGAAGAAAAGTACCTCCACACACTTCGACAAAATCAAATTTCAGAAATGTAATGTGTCAAGTTTTCAGTCACAGTAGAGAACCACTACAACTCAAGCACTGGTTTAATTTGAATACCTAGATTGTTTTAATTACATTTTTAAGGGCCTCCTGGGTGGTGCAGTGCTAGCTTTGCCACCAGAGATTCTAGGTTAGAGCCCAGGCTCTGCCGTGAGCGAGAGGCTCATGGGGCGATACACAATTGACCCTGGGTTAGGGAGGGCTTGGCTGGCATGGATATCCTTGTCTCATTGTGCACTAGTGACTCCTGTGGTGGGCTGTGCATGCTGGTGTATGATATTTCCGTTGTGTCAAGAAGCAGTGTGACTTGACTTGGTTGGGTTGTGTTTCTTGACCTTTGCCTACTGAGTCTGTACAGGAGTTTCAGCAATGAGAATGGGGAGAAATAATGGGAAACTATGAGAATGCTGGAAAAACAGGAATAATCTTTATAACAGATTTTGAGATTCAGTAAATCTAGAATCTGCATAAGAGCTGGAATTTTTTCAACTTTGGAGAATCTCTCATGGGTATAAGTAATGTACAAGAATCCTTTATGAGGGCCTCCCGGGTGGCGCAGTGGTTAAGGGCGCTGTACTGCAGCGCCAGCTGTGCCACCAGAGACTCTGGTTTTGCACCCAGGCTCTGTCGTAACCGGCTGCGACGCACAATTGGCCTAGCGTCTCCTGGGTTAGGGAGGGGTTGGCCGGTAGGGATATCCTTGTCTCATCACACACCAGCGACTCCTGTGGCGGGCCGGTCGCAGTGCTCACTAACCAGGTTGCCAGGTGCAAGGTGTTTCCTCCAAGACATTGGTGCGGCTGGCTTCCGGGTTGGATGTGCGCTGTGTTAAGAAGCAGTGCGGCTTGGAAAATGTAACACAATAAGAATAACAATAACGAGGCTATATACAGGGGGCACCGGTACTGAATCAGTGTGCGGGCGTACAGACTAGTCGAGGTCATCTGTACATGTAGGTGGGGGCGAAGTGACTATGCACAGGTAACAAACAAATAGTGAGTAGCAGCAGTGCCCAAACGGGAGGGGGGGTTCGGTGAATCGTTCGGTGAATGAATTGTTCAGCAGTCTAATGGCTTGGGGGTAGAAACTGTTGAGGAGCCTTTTGGTCCTAGACTTGCGGTAGCAGAGAAAACAGTCTATACCTTGGGTGACTGGAGTCTCTGACAATTTTATTGGTTTTCCTCTGACACCGCCTATTTTATAGGTCCTGGGTGGCAGGAAGTTTGGCCCCAGTGATGTACTGGGCCATTCGCACTATCCTCTGTAGTGCCTTATGGTCAGATGCCGAGCAGTTGCCATACCAGGCGGTGATGCAACTGGTCAGGATGCTCTCGATGGTGCAGCTGTAGAACCTTTTGAGGATCTGGGGACCTATGCCAGATCTTTTCAGTCTCCTGAGGGGGGAAAGTTTTCGTCATGCTCTCTACAGTTGAAGTCGGAAGTTTACATACACCTTAGCCAAATACATTTAAACTCAGTTTATCACAATTCCTGACATTTAATCCTAGTAAAATTTCCCTGTTTTGGGTCTGATAGAACACCGCTTTATTTTAAGAATGTGAAATGTCAGAATAATAGTAGAGAGAATTATTTATTTCAGCTTTTATTTCTTTCATCACATTCCCAGTGGGTCAGAAGTTTACATACACTCAATTAGTATTTGTTAGCATTGGGTCAAACATTTCGGGTAGCCTTGCACAAGCTTCCCACAATAAGTTGGGTGAATTTTGTTCCATTCCTCCTGACAGAGCTGGTGTAACTGAGTCAGGTTTTATTTATTTTATTTCACCTTTATTTAACCAGGTAGTCTAGTTGAGAACAAGTTCTCATTTACATCTGCGACCTGGCCAAGATAAAGCAAAGCAGTGCGACACAAACAACAACACAGAGTTACACATGGAATAAACAAACATACAGTCAATAATACAATAGAAAAAAGTCTATAAACAGTGTGTGCAAATGAGGTAGGATAAGGGATGTAAGGCAATAAATATGTCATGCAGGTGAAAGAGGACCCAAAAGCGACTTGGCGAAAACAGAGTCTTTAATCCAGTAAAGTAAATACAATCAAAAAAACACAACTTTCACTCGAAATGACGAGGACACCCACATCATAGTTGCGCTCAGATGGCGACAGGCGATGAGAAAAATAAGCGCAAGGATGAACCTTATCGTCAGACTGGAAGCGCTGGGATAGAATGGCTCCCACGCCTACCTCTGAAGCGTCAACCTCGACAATGAATTGTCTAGTGACGTGAGGAGTAACGAGGATAGGAGCGGACGTAAAACGTTCTTTTAGAAGATCAAAAGCTCCCTGGGCGGAACCGGACCACTTAAAACACGTCTTGACAGAAGTAAGAGCTGTGAGAGGGGCAGCAACTTGACCGAAATTACGAATGAAACGCCGATAGAAATTAGCGAAACCTAAAAAGCGCTGCAACTCGACACGTGACCTTGGAACGGGCCAATCACTGACAGCTTGGACCTTAGCGGAATCCATCTGAATGCCTTCAGCGGAAATAACGGAACCGAGAAAAGTAACGGAGGAGACATGAAAAGAGCACTTCTCAGCCTTTACGTAGAGACAATTCTCTAAAAGGCGCTGTAGAACACGTCGAACGTGCTGAACATGAATCTCGAGTGACGGAGAAAAAATCAGGATATCGTCAAGATAGACAAAAACAAAGATGTTCAGCATGTCTCTCAGAACATCATTAACTAATGCCTGAAAAACAGCTGGCGCATTGGCGAGACCGAACGGCAGAACCCGGTACTCAAAATGCCCTAACGGAGTGTTAAACGCCGTTTTCCACTCGTCCCCCTCTCTGATGCGCACGAGATGGTAAGCGTTACGAAGGTCCAACTTAGTAAAGCACCTGGCTCCCTGCAGAATCTCGAAGGCTGATGACATAAGGGGAAGCGGATAACGATTCTTAACCGTTATGTCATTCAGCCCTCGATAATCCACGCAGGGGCGCAGAGTACCGTCCTTCTTCTTAACAAAAAGAACCCCGCCCCGGCCGGAGAGGAAGAAGGCACTATGGTACCGGCGTCAAGAGACACAGACAAATAATCCTCGAGAGCCTTACGTTCGGGAGCCGACAGAGAGTATAGTCTACCCCGAGGAGGAGTGGTCCCCGGAAGGAGATCAATACTACAATCATACGACCGGTGAGGAGGAAGGGAGTTGGCTCGGGACCGACTGAAGACCGTGCGCAGATCATGATATTCCTCCGGCACTCCTGTCAAATCGCCAGGTTCCTCCTGAGAAGTAGGGACAGAAGAAACGGGAGGGATGGCAGACATTAAACACTTCACATGACAAGAAACGTTCCAGGATAGGATAGAATTACTAGACCAATTAATAGAAGGATTATGACATACTAGCCAGGGATGACCCAAAACAACAGGTGTAAACGGTGAACGGAAAAAAATCAAAAAAGAAATAGTCTCACTGTGGTTACCAGATACTGTGAGGGTTAAAGGTAGTGTCTCAAATCTGATACTGGGAAGATGACTACCATCTAAGGCGAACATGGGCGTAGGCTTATCTAACTCTCTGAAAGGAATGTCATGTTTCCGAACCCATGCTTCGTCCATGAAACAACCCTCAGCCCCAGAGTCTATCAAGGCACTACATGTAGCACCCGAACCGGTCCAGCGTAGATGGACCGACAAAGTAGTACAGGACTTTGATGGAGAGACTTGAGTAGTTGCGCTCACCTGTAGCCCTCCGCTTACAGATGAGCTCTGGCTTTTACTGGACATGAATTAACAAAATGTCCAGCAACTCCGCAATAGAGGCACAGGCGGTTGGTGATCCTCCGTTCCCTCTCCTTAGTCGAGATGCGAATCCCTCCCAGCTGCATGGGCTCAGTCTCTGAGCCAGAGGAGGGAGATGGTTGCGATGCGGAGCAGGGAAACACCGTTGATGCGAGCTCTCTTCCACGAGCCCGGTGACGAAGATCTACCCGTCGTTCTATGCGGATGGCGAGAGCAATCAAAGAGTCCACATCTGAAGGAACCTCCCGGGAGAGAATCTCATCCTTAACCACTGCGTGGAGTCCCTCCAGAAAACGAGCGAGCAGCGCCGGCTCGTTCCACTCACTAGAGGCAGCAAGAGTGCGAAACTCAATAGAATAATCCGTTATGGACCGTTCACCTTGGCATAAGGAAGCCAGGGCCCTAGAAGCCTCCCTACCAAAAACTGAACGGTCAAAAACCCGAATCATCTCCTCTTTAAAGTTCTGGAACTTGTTAGAGCAATCAGCCCTTGCCTCCCAGATAGCTGTGCCCCATTCTCGAGCCCGGCCAGTAAGGAGTGAAATGACGTAAGCAACCCGAGCTCTCTCTCTAGAGTATGTGTTGGGTTGGAGAGAGAACACAATCTCACACTGCGTGAGAAAGGAGCGGCACTCAGTGGGCTGCCCGGAGTAGCAAGGTGGGTTATTAACCCTAGGTTCTGGAGGCTCGGCAGTCCAGGAAGTAACAGGTGGCACGAGACGTAGACTCTGGAACTGTCCAGAGAGGTCGGAAACCTGAGCGGCCAGGTTCTCCACGGCATGGCGAGCAGCAGACAATTCCTGCTCGTGTCTGCCGAGCATGGCTCCTTGGATCTCGACGGCAGTGTAACGAGCGTCTGAAGTCGCTGGGTCCATTCCTTGGTCGGTTCCTTCTGTCATGCAGGTGAAAGAGGACCCAAAAGCGACTTGGCGAAAACAGAGTCTTTAATCCAGTAAAGTAAATACAATCAAAAAAACACAACTTTCACTCGAAATGACGAGGACAAACTGGAGACTCGATCTTGAACAGCAGGTGAACAGCAGGTTGCCTCGGGAAGGCACTTGAACCAGACAGACTCAGACACCTGCTCACCACGCAGCATCTGAGGAAAACACGACACGACAGGGCGATACACAAACACAGCACGGTGAATTCTAGACGAGGAACCGACAGGGCAGAAACGAATAACAAGGGGAGAAATAGGGACTCTAATCAGGGAAAAGGATCGGGAACAGGTGTGGGAAGACTAAATGATGATTAGGGGAATAGGAACAGCTGGGAGCAGGAACGGAACGATAGAGAGAAGAGAGAGCGAGAGAGTGAGAGAGGGAGGGGGAGAGAGAGGGATAGAAAGAGGGAAAGAACCTAATAAGACCAGCAGAGGGAAACGAATAGAATGGGAAGCACAGGGACAAGACATGATAATCAATGACAAAACATGACAAAATAGGCCATAGTGGCGAAATAATTACAATATAGCAATTAAACACTGGAGTAATAGATGAATGAAGATGAATGTGCAAGTAGAGATACTGGGGTGAAAAGGAGAAAAATAAATCAAATAAATAACAGTATGGGGATGAGGTAGTTGGATGGGCTATTTACAGATGGTCTATGTACAGCTCGTTACCTGTATAAAAGACACCTGGGAGTCAGAATTTTTTCTGATTGAGAGGGGGTCAAATACTTTCATTAAAATGCAAATCAATTTCTAACATTTTTTTACATGCGTTTTTCAGGATGTTTGTGTTATGCAGGTGAATGAGGACCCAAACGAAGAGAAGGGAAGCACAGAGACAAGACATGATAATAAATGACAAAACATGACAGTTTGTGTTGTTATTTTGTCTCTCACTGTTCAAATAAACCTACCATTAAAATTATAGAATGATAATTTCTTTGTCAGTGGGCAAACATACAAAATCAGCAGGGGATCAGAATTTTTTCCCTCACTGTACAGGTGCAGTGATCTGTGAGCTGCTCTGACAGCTGGTGCTTAAAGCTAGTGAGGGAGATATATGTCTCCAGCTTCTGTGATTTTTGCAGTTCGCTCCAGTCATTGGCAGCAGAGGACTGGAAGGAAAGGTGGCCAAATGAGATATTGGCTTTGGGGGTGACGAGTGAAATATACCTGCTGGAGCGCATGCTACGGGTGGGTGCCTGCTATGGTGACCAGTGAGCTGAGATAAGGCGGGGCTTTAGCTAGCAAAGACTTATAGAAGACCTGGAGCCAGTGGGATTGGCAACGAATATGAAGCAAGGGCCAGCCAACGAGAGTATACAGGTCGCAGTAGTGGGTAGTATATGGGGCTTTGATGACAAAATGGATGGCACTGAGTGTTGGAGGCAATTTTGGAGGCAATTTTGTAAATTACATCCCCGAAGTCAAGGATCGGTAGGCTAGTCAGTTTTACAAGGGTATGTTTGGCAGCATGAGTGAAGGAGGATCTGTTGCGAAATAGGAAGCCGATTCTAGATGTCATTTTGGATTGGAAATGCTTAATGTGAGTCTGGAAGGAGAGTTTACAGTCTAACCAAACACCTAGGTATTTGCAGTTGTCCACATATTCTAAGTCAGAACCATCCAGAGTAGGGATGCTGGACGTGCGGGCAGGTGTGGGCAGCGATCGGTTGAAGAGCATGCATTTAATTTGATATGCATTTATGAGCAGTTGGAGGCCACGAGAGGGGAGTTGTATGGCATTGAAGCTCGTCTGGAGGTTGGTTAACACAGTGTCCAAAGAAGGGCCAGACGTATGCATAATGGTGTCGTCTGCGTAGAGGTGGATCAGAGAATCACCAGCAGCAAGAGCGACGTCATTGATGTATAAAGAGAAAAGAGTCGGCCCGAGGATTGTACCCTGTGGCACCCCCATAGAGACTGCCAGAGGTCCGGACAACAGGCCCTCCGATTTGACACACTGAACTCTGTCTGAGAAGTAGTTGGTGAACCAGGCGAGGCAGTCATTTGAGAAACCATGTTGCTTCAATATATCCACATAATTTTCCAGCCTCATGATGCCATCTATTTTCTGAAGTACACCAGTCCCTCCTGCAGCAAAGCACCCCCACAACATGATGCTGCCACCCCCGTGCCTCATGGTTGGGATGGTGTTCTTCGGCTTGCAAGCCTCCCCCTTTTTCCTCCAAACATAATGATGGTCATTATGGCCAAACAGTTCTATTTTTGTTTCATCAGACCAGAGGACATTTCTCCAAAAAGTACAATCTTTGTCCCCATGTGAAGTTGCAAACCAGTCTGGCTTTTTTATGGCGATATTGGAGCAGTTGCTTCTTCCTTTCTGAGACGCCTTTCAGGTAATGTCAAAATAGGACTTGTTTAACCGTGGATATAGATACTTTTGTACCCGTTTCCTCCTGCATCTTCACAGGGTCCTTTGCTGTTGTTCTGGGATTGATTTGCACTTTTTGCACCAAAGTACGTTCATCTCTAGGAGACAGAACGTGTCTCTTTTCTGAGCGGTATGATGGCTGCGTGGTCCCATGGCGTTTATACTTGCGTACTATTGTTTGTACAAATGAACGCGTTTGGAAATTGCTCCCAAGGATGAATCAGACTTGAGGTCTACTATTTTTTCCTGAGGTCTTGGCTTATTTCTTTGTATTTTCCCATGATGTCAAGCAAAGAGGCACTGAGTTTGAATGTAGGCCTTGAAGTACATCCACAGGTACACCTCCAATTGACTCAAACTATGTCAATTAGCCTGTTAGAATCTGCTAAAGCCATGACATCATTTTCTGGAATTTTCCAAGCTGTTAAAGGCACAGTCAACTTCTTGTATGTAAACTTCAGACCCACTGGAATTGTGATACAGTGAATTATAAGTGAAATAATCTCTGTAAACAAATGTTGGGAAAATTACTTGTGTCATGCACAAAGGAGATGTCCTAAACGTCTTGCCAAAACTATAGTTTGTTAACAAGAAATGTGTTGAGTGGTTGAAAAACAAGTTTTAATGACTCCAACCTAAGTGTATGTAAACTTCCGACTTGTAGGTCCTGGGTGGCAGGAAGCTTGGCTGTACACTCCGTTTGAATATCTGGTGACCCATACCCAATCTTTTCAGTCTCCTGAGGGGAAAAAGGTGTTGTTGTGCCCTCTTCATGAATGTCTTGGTGTGTTTGGGCCATCACAGTTTGTTGGTGATTTGGACACCAATTAACTTGAAACTCTCTACCCTCTCCACTGCAGCCTTGTCAATGTTAAGGGGGGCCTGTTCGACCCTCCTTTTCCTGTAGTCCAGGATCAGCTCCTTTGTCTTGTTCACACTGAGGGAGAGGTTGTTGTCCTGGCAGCACACTGCCAGGTCTCTGACCTCCTCCCTATAGGCTGTCTCATCGTTGTCGGTGATCAGGCCTAACACTGTTGTGTCATCAGCAAACTTAATGATGGTGTTGGAGTCGTGCTAGGACATGCAGTCGTGGGTGAACAGGGACTACAGGAGGAGACTAAGCATGTATCCCTGAGGGATCAGCATGGCAGATGTGTTGTTGCCTTCCCTTACCACCTGGGGGCGGCCCGTCAGGAAGTCCAGGATCCAGTTGCAGAGGGAGGTGTTCAGTTCCAGGGTCCTTAGCTCAGTGATGAGCTTTGTGAGCACTATCAGGGTAGGGATAATAGAGTGGGGTGGGACTATATATATATAAACACTGGATTTAGTGTTTAAATCAAGCAACATATCACCGCTTCTATCTCACATTTCTGCACCCTGAGATAACAACTGAGTGTTCTGATGGGAGCAGATTATCTTTCTGGTGAAAGTTAGAAGTAAACAAACAACAACAACTCCGGTAAATGTCATGGCCCCCCCAGCAAGGGTTCTCTGGGGGGGGACAGCAGTGGAAATATCATAAATCAGACAGATTTTAGAATCTAATGACAAAACCTCATTCCTGTCTGAAAAGAGCAGAGCCATCCCCTCCTGACTGTCATCGAAGCCGGCCTATGAACATCGCAGCTGTCACCCAAGCTCGCCTGGACCGCCAAGGACATGCCATCGCACATCTCGCATGCTCTTTCTGTGAGCCAATTCTGGAATGGAGTGGCTGGCGAATTCCACTTTGCATTTTGTCACATTCACCCCCCCCCCTCCCAGATCCCCTCCTCCATCCCCTACCCCACCCACCGCCCCACCGCCCGCTCCCCCAACCCCATTCTCCTTCGTGTCTGACCATCTGTTCAAGGGGAATTCCTCATGTAAAATCACTTTATCCTTCTATCGTTCCTAAAACAGGTCGTGAAAAATTAATATGGAAATAGGGGTGAATGTGGGGTGAGGGGACGGCAGAAGGGTGGTGAGTGGTAGGAGGAGGTGGAGAGGGGTGCACCTTGCTAAATGTTGCTACTGTGAAAGGTGAGTAGAGGAGCTTTAGAGGCCATTTTCCACTCAACTAAAGCGCCTAACTCATGAATACACATACACACACACACAACACACCATACACAAAAGTTTGCGCGCAGTTGTAACTAAATAGGCCTCAGCGTGTCTGGTCTGTAAAGCATACTACTCAAGCTGGCAACTCAGTCGTTGTAGAAAAAAATAGATATAAAATGACACAGAGACGTCCAAGCATCCTGAGAGCATGTCTCAATGTTCCAAAATTGTAGTGTTTACTTAGAGGTTTAAGTGCAAGATGAGCACTATACCAGTCTATAACACAAAATACACCGGAACTAATGCAAAGTATTCTCTATAGCGTTTATATATCCCCAGGTCATTAAAATCAGCACTGCCGACTTCTCTGAAAGACAAAACTATTCCATTAAAAGTGGATTTTTGAAAATGGCAAATAGTGACACTTGATCTAGAATTCCAAAGAGTCTAAAGAGAAGTCATTATGTAATAGTTCATGTATACTAGTATAATAGTTACCAGGTAAATTGTGAATACATCATATTTAGGAAGAGGTCATCATCTCATGGAGTCTGTGAAGATGGAGAAACCACATGGAAAAAGTTGTAAGCAGGTTAGGTCCAAAAAACAGATTTTCACCAAGTCAAATTAATTGATTGTGTTAGAGGTTTCATAATGCTTGTATCTAAACAAAAATAGATCATTTAAAGATTGTTCTATACATCAGTTGGAGTCTCTATAAGCTTCAATATGAGGTCATAAACCTATAATGAAAGTCTGTCCTAGTAGCTGTGTGGGCTAATATAATCAAACAGTTCAGCCAACGGTTGAGTCAAACGCAAGTTGAGCAAATTGAAGTGTTTTGTTCGCAGGCATAATATAAATTATTATTGCTAGAATATGAGGTAACAAAATGGCTTGGCCTATGTTAAAAGCTTTTTATTTAAAGGTACAAAGTGTTTGTTAGGTGTTAAGCCTGTGCTAAAATATGCTTAAAATTATTAAAGACAAAAAAAGCAGTCGTGATTGTGTTGAATTCTGCTTGGGAGATAAATATAGACATGGTTTTAAAAAGGTAGTGTAACGGTTCTCGTGAATGTGAAGGAGAGTCGGACCAAAATGCAGCGTGTAGATTGCGATCCATGTTTAATGAACAACGTAAACACGAATTAACACAAACACTACAAAACAAAGAACGTAAATAACAAAACGAAAACCGAAACAGCCTATACTTGTGTCAACTAACACAGCGACAGGAACAAAGACACTAAGGACAATCACCCACGAAACACACAAAGAATATGGCTGCCTAAATATGGTTCCCAATCAGAGACAACGATAAACACCTGCCTCTGATTGAGAACCACTTCAGACAGCCATAGACTTAACTAGAACACCCCACTAAGCTACAATCCCAATACATACACACCACATACAAAAACCCATGTCACACCCTGGCCTGACCAAATAAATGAAGATAAACACAAAATACTTCGACCAGGGCGTGACAGGTAGTGGTACTATAGTGCCTTAAGAAAGTATTCATACCCCTGGACTTTTTTCACATTTTGTTGTGTTACAGTCTGAATTTCAAAATGGATTAAGTTGAGATTTTTTTTTGTCACTGGCCAAAACGCAAAACCCCATGTCAAAGTGGAATTCATTAAAAAGGAACAGCTGAAATGTCTTGAGTCAACAAGTATTCAACCTCTTTGTTATGGCAAGCCTAAATAAGTTTAGGAGTAAAAACAAGTCACGTAATAGGTTGCATGGACTTATTCCGTGTTCAATAACAGTGCTTAACATGATTTTGAATGACTACCCCATCTCTGTACCCCATACATACAATGATCTGTAAAGTCCCTCAGTCGAGCAACGAATTTCAAACACAGATTCAACCACAAAGACCAGGGACGTTTTCCAATGCCTCGCAAAGAAGAGCACATATTGGTTGATGGGTAAAAATATCAAAAGCAGACATTGAATATCCCTTTATGCATGGCGAGGTTATTAATTACACTTTGGATGGTGTATCAATACACCCAGTCACTACAAAAATATAGCCATCCTTCCTAACTCAGTTGCCATAGAGGAAGGAAACCGCTCAGGGATTTCACCATGGGGCCAATGGTGACTTTAAAACAGTTACAGGGTTTAATGGCTGTGACATATATACAGTATATATAGGAGAAAACTGAGGATGGATTATCAACATTGCAGTTGCTTCACAATACTAACCTAATTGACAGAGTGAAAAAAAAGGAAACCTGTACAGAAAAAAATATTCCAAAACATCCATCCTGTTTGCAACAAGACACTAAAGTAATACTTCAAAGCTATTCACTGTTTGTCCTCAATACAAAAGTGTTATCCAATACAACAAATTAATGAGTATCACTCCTCCACTGGTGGAAAACGTGCTCGAAAGTCATACTTGAGTGAAAGTAAAAATACCTCAATAGAAAATGACTCAACTAAAAGTGAAAGTCACCCAGTAAAATATTACTTGTGTAAAAGTCTAAAGGTATTTGATTTTACTTTATGAAAAGTAACTGGAATTGCTCAAATGTCCTTAAGTATCAAAAGTAAAAGTATTATTCATTTCAAATTCATTATACTATGCAAACCAGACAGCACAATTATTTTTTTATTTTTTATTTGCGGATAGCCAGGGACACATTACAACACTCTGACATTAATTTACAAACAAAGCATGTGTTTAGTGAGTCCGCCAGATCAGAGGCAGTAGGAATGAACAGGGGTGTTCTCTTGATATGTGCGGAAATTGGACCATTTTCCTGTCAAAATGTAACAAGTACTTTTGGGGCTCAGGGAAAATGTATGGAGTAAAAAGTACAAAATTAGAAATGCAGTGAAGTAAAGTAAGTCAAAAACATAAATGGTAAAGTACAGATATCTCAAAAGTAGAACTACTACTTAAGTAGTACTTTAAAGTATGTTTTACTTAAGTACTTTGCACCACTGCACTCCTCATATTCAAATCAAATCAAATGTATTTATATAGCCCTTCATACATCAGCTGATATCTCAAAGTGTTGTACAGAAACCCAGCCTAAAACCCCAAACAGCAAGCAATGCAGGTGTAGAAGCACGGTGGCTAGGAAAATCTCCCTAGGAAGGCCAAAACCAGGCTAGTCCTCTTCTGGCTGTGCCGGGTGGAGATTATAACAGAACATGGCCAAGATGTTCAAATGTTCATAAATGACCAGCATGGTCGAATAATAATAAGGCAGAACAGTTGAAACTGGAGCAGCAGCACGGTCAGGTGGACTGGGGACACCTGACCGTGTTTGTTTCACCGGATGTTTGTTTGAGACAATGCATTTCTGAACATAACGCGCCAATGTAAACTGAGATTTTTGGATATAAATATGAACTTTATCCAACAAAACATACATGTATTGTGTAACATGAAGTCCTATGAATGCCATCTGATGAATGAAGATCATCAAAGGTTAGTGATTAATTTTATCTCTATTTCTGCTTTATGTGACTCCTCTCTTTGGATGGAAAAATGGCTGTGTTTTTCTGTGACTAGGTGCTGACTTAACATAATCGCATGGTATGCTTTCGTCTTAAAGCCTTTTTGAAATCGGACACTGTGGTGGGATTAACAACAAGTTTATCTTTAAAATGGTGTATAATACTTGTATGTTTGAGGAATTTTAATTATGAGATTTCTGTTGTTTGAATATGGCACCCTGCACTTTCACTGGCTTTCACTGATCGTCATATCGATCCCGTTAACGGGATTTCAGCCGTAAGAAGTTTTAAGCACTGTGGTGGCTGCATCATGTTATGGGTATCCTTTAAGGACTGGAGATTATTTCATAATAAAAAAAGAAACGGGTTGGAGCTAAGCACAAGCAAATTCCTAGAGGAAAGCCTGGTTCAGTCTGCTTTCCACCAGACACTGGGAGATGCATTCACCTTTCAGCAGGACAGTAACTTAAAACCAAATCCACACTGGAGTTGCTTATCAAGAAGAGAGTGAATGTTCCTGAGTGGCCAAGTTACAGTTTTGCCTTAAATCTACTTGAAAATCTATGGCAAGACCTGAATATGGTTGTCTAGCAATGATCAACAACCAATTTGATGGATCTTTAAGAATTTTTAATCACTGCCAAAGCTGCTTCTACAAAGTATTGACTCAGAGGTGTGAATACTTACACTATCGTTCAACAGTTTGGCGTCAAACCTTTTTGTCCATTAAAATAACATCAAATTGATCTGAAATACAGTGTAGACATTGTTAATGTTGTAAATGACTATTGTAGCTGGAAAAGAGCTGATTTTATAAAATTTGTATCTACAATATCTACAATATCTACCATATCTTCTTTAGACTAGTTGAGTATCTGGAGCATCAGCATTTGTGGGTTTGATTAGAGGCTCAAAATGGCCAGAAACAAATAACTTTCTTCTGAAACTCGTCAGTCTATTCTTGTTCTGAGAAATGAAGGCTATTCCATGCGAGAAATTGGCAAGAAACTGAAGATCTCGTACAACGCTGTGTACTACTCCCTTCACAGAACAGCGCAAACTGGCTCTAACCAGAATAGAAAGAGGAGTGGGAGGCCCCGGTGCACAACTGATCAAGAGGACAAGTACCATTAGAGTGTCTAGTTTGAGAAACAGACGCCTCATAAGTCCTCAACTGGCAGCTTCATTAAATAGTACCCGCAAAACACCAGTCTCAACGTCAACAGTGAAGAGGCGACTCCGGGATGCTGGCCTTCTTGGCAGAGTTCCCCTGTCCAGTGTCTGTGTTCTTTTGCCCACCTTAATATTTTCTTTTTATTGGACAGTCTGGCTTTTTCTTTGCAACTCTGCCTCAAGGCCAGCATCCCGGAGAAAAATGTGGAATAAGTCAAGGGGTGTGAATGCTTTCTGAAGGCACTGTATTTCATTCAGAATATACATTTGTAGGCGGCTTAACGTACCCGGTCCTGTGGCTCAAATTTTTCCATACCCGGAATAAGTTGTGCCAAGAGACAAGTTTTTTTTTGGAAAAGCTAAGTTTTCAAAACTGTAATGAAATCTTATTATTTCCAGGGATGCACAACATCCTGAAATATGTGTAGTTATCTTTGTTAGAAAGAATACTATATTTCCCTTGATGGAGTGATGTTGATTGTAAAAAAAGAGCCCAACTTGGTTAATTGACAACCAGTTGGTAAAACATCATAAACAAACGACTGAGAATAAAAATCCATCAGAACTATTATCTTTTATTTCTATGGTTCAGACTTCACAGTGAATCACTGTTTTACACCCACCTACAAGTGGTTGAAATTCCTCACTAATTGCGCCAGGTTCAATATCTAGTTGAACAATAATGTTACAAAGAATTATGACTCTGAATAAATGTGTAGCTAACAAACTGGGGGCGTCCCCCTGTCGGGCTGTTTGGATGGAGTGATGGCCGCCACAGGTCATAAATAAGAGGAAGAATGTAGAAGGCCAACTTCCTGTATAATTAAAGAAACGTGCTGCGTGTGATGCTTTGAATGCCTGCAGTTGTGTGTGTGCACCATATGTATGTATGATACACACATACACACATGCACACACACTTTCTCTCTCTCGCCTCCACACATGCATGAATGTGTTTGTATGAATGAACATAAAGCAGTTTCCTGATCTCTTAATAGGGAAGGCTGAGGGCTGAAGGCAGAGCTCCAGCTCCAGTCTGGTTTTATAAATGGCACTTGACCGCATTTGGGGAGGAAAAGGGCTTTACCAGTCATGGCAGTGAGCTGCTTTAACACTGGCTGAATTTAGTGTGGGTGGCTGCTTTCCCCGTTATGGATAGGCCTTTATTATATTATGGCCTTCAAGAAATAATGAATGAGGAAAACTTAATAAAGACTTGACTGGAGCCAGTAGATTCAGCCAAGAGGAGAGAATAAGCTCTGACCACAGAATAATCATGCATGATAATGCATTTTGAGTGGACTGGTAATGGAAAATATCCGACCACTGTTTGTCATTTCAAACAGTCACATTGTAATTACATGAATAGTTTAGTCTATATGAACAGGCAGCGGCACCTGAAATATGCTTTACATAAATATTTACGTTGATTAAGGTAGGACTACTGCACATACCAAACGGCCTAGCTTCCAATCTGAAAATGTATGCCAATTAAAGTGTGAGAGGCCGTGTGTGTGTATAGTACGGATGTTTGTCTGGCCCTTGGTCCCATGACCCCAAAACAGCTCCAAAAACACCATCTAAAGCACTGAACTGCCTCTCCAGCCCCAGGACCCGTCAGTCGACACCTCTTGCCCAAACACTAATTGTGTCAATCGTCGCTCTTTGTGATAGAGATACCAGCGCCAAGGGATTTCCAAAGGCAATAGAAAAAGGGCCTGAGTAGCTGTGATTGTTCTCGTGCTCCCCAACTGGCTCCCATTGTCATTTTCAGGAGGGCGATCACAGTAATAGCCTTGTAATTGGCTTTAAGTGGATTAGGCCAGAGGCATGGCAGGCAGAGCTGCTCTGGCCTGGAGAGTGAGACAGCTACACAGCCTGCTGCCTTGGCTGGACTGGACTGAGCTGGGATGATCTGTGCTGTGGTGAATGAGTATGAGGTCTGGGGGAACTAGCCCCTAGGAGAGGGATCATCAGCTAAATTCAGTCACTGGTCGATTTCTTCTTGAGCGGATGGTCGGGGGGCCGCAACATAATTACAAATAATTTGTAGACTGCAAATTGACCGCAAGAAGCCCAAACAGATATAATATTTGACTAAAACATAATCATTTTAAACCTTACTTACATTTGTATACCATCATGTGTCTCTCTGTTATGGTTGGGAATACTTGGGAACAGATTTCCAAAATTAACTTGGTGCCGATTTCCTGGTATTTTTACAATCTTTTGTCCAACAAAAAATAAAAAAGAATAATTTGCTCAGAAAACTTGGGAGGGGACAAATAAAACTAAATGTAACCCGCTGGCCGCCAGTTTGGGGACATTGCTCTAGGAGACAAGAGGTGCTACTGAGACCGTTTAGGCCTCAGTCAGCAGTCGGCACCTAGCTATTACTAAGGCATGGGTTGGGGTCAATTAAGATTTCAATTCAGTCAATTCAGGAAGTGAATTGAAGATTTGTTTTCTTTAGGGATTTTTTAATTACTTAATTACATTTGTATTAACTTCCTAAATTAAGTGAATTGAAAACTACATTGACCTCAACACTGAACTGGGCTGAATGATGTCTTCAACATTGAGCCCTGTTTATTTCTCTATTAACATTAAATCAACCCAGAAGCCTAAGGCCTCTGACTGCATGCAATTTCCTCTCATCAAGTTAAATACAGCTTACTTTATTGATTAGAGAACCCTGTTTATCAACAGGCTCTTTCTAGCAGGGGCGTCATGCCCCCCAGAAATCTGAGGGGGCACAAAGTATGTGAGGATGGCTGGAACAGCTTTTTGAAACAGCTTTTCCCTGCAATTTAGAGCCATAATCATTATACTTAATTCAATGTTTTAAAAAATGTGTATATTGAGGGGGCATGTGCCCCTGTGTCCCCTATGGGCATGACACCTCCGCTTTCCAGTGTGTCTCTCCTTCCTTGCTGTTGTAAATTTAACTTGGCATTCTTTTGTGAAGCAGGTGTTGGGGATTACGAAGCAAACTGCTTGGTCTGAGGAGAGAGGGGGATGGGGAATTGGCAAGGATGTGTAAAAAACAAGACTGCAGGGTTGTACGACATCTGAATTTAAACTTTGTGTCTATCCTATGTTAAGCCTGTTTTTTCCTACAAAGTAAGGTCCTCTTATTTTCTTCTAGAGGCATTGCTTTGAAAGGAATGCATGAAACATACATCACACAGGAAGAGAGCAATGTGACAAGGACAAGAGTTCAAAGAGCAAACATTATCCTTCACCCATATTAATTGAATCCTTTCTCTAAAAATAGTCCATTCCTCTTTGCTCTGTGTAGCGCTGGTTGTGTGTTATGCTGGAGCCCCACCTGCCACACCTCTCCCACCTGACTCCCTGCTCCTTCATCCCTCTCAGCACCTGCCATCTATACTGAGAAGACAAGTGTTGCTTGTGAACAGCCTAAGCCTGTTGTAACCTCTTGTTTCCTTTAAAAGCCTGATGGCTGTGAAACAAAAGCCTCAGTAAGATATTGAGAATCCGAGAATCCAAGCCTCCCTATTCTCTTTCACACTATCACTGCCTTTGGCATGTCACCACACACACACACACAAAAGAAAACAAACACACAAATACACATCCTTTCACATGCTCGGCCTCGGACTGGTGTGTGTATCAGTATCAGTAACTAAGTACTGACACTCACACACATGCACAGACAACCTTTGTTTTCCAACTATCTGCATGTCAGGGACTTAAAATGGGCTTTGGTTGAGGGAAAGCAGTTGGTCAGGGTCACAGTCCTCAGAAAGATGTGGGTTTCAGGCACTTACTGACCGTGTGCAGCAATGCCAAATTCCATCAGGGGAAGGAGCGAGCTAACCCAGCTTCCTGTTTTCCGAAATCGACACACGTCGCAATGTGACCCGGGCCAAGCCCTCCGACAAGCATGATGAGCACGGGTGGCGAGACAGCCTTCAGTGGTCCTGTTACCGGGGATTATGTCTGTGTTGTTTAATAGCGCTATCGCTACCAGAATAGAACGCAGTTTATCCAAGTTATCAGTCAGACCTGTGCTTTGCTGAAGAGCTGTTAGGGAAAGGTCACCGTGAAATTTCTATGAAACCATCTTTGTCTCGTTTCTGTCCAATAGATCCAGGTGAGGGTCATGATGGAATGCAGCTGCCAGCCACAAACCTGCATTCAGACACGCACCCATGGCATATGCAGCCTCCATAGATAGATTGATGCTGGGGGAGCCGAGCGAGCGCCGCATGACAGTCCCAAAATCAGCCCCAGCCAGCCATGTTGGTCTTAACACAACAGACACGCTCTTAAGCCCACAGTCCTAGTAACATTTTATGTGACAAGCATTATAAAGGTGATTTACAGTATGCATGTGTGTTGGCAGAATATTTTCCAGAATATTTAGATGGGAGGATTAGCTGGGCATTTTCAAATGCTTGAATGATGGTTGTCCACCGCGTCCATCTATCGACTGTTAAACAAACTTCATCTGAAAATAACGAGCGCAGCGAATGGCGACTCAGAATACCTATTCTGAAGGCCAGTCAAGGACAAGAGATGCATTCCGTGCCAGAGCTGGGAAATGTGCCAATTAAAAGCATTGTGTTGTTTTACGGTCTTTTTTATTTATGGCACAGAACTTTGCTATACCCCTATAATGCTGGTTATACATCAATAACCACTTGTATTATTTACCCCATGATCACCCTTGAGATTTCTCAATGTAGACTCAGTGTCCTAGATAACACTTTACATGAAGTTGCTATTTACACCTGTGCAGTAACACTGTCTACTACCATACTCACACATTGTCATCACAATCCTAAGGAGATCAGTGATGGCATTAAAGGATATCCCTAAGAAATCTCTAATTTTATTGCCACCAATCATCGTATTCAGATCATGTTTGAGCTGCGCAGGCTCTAGACAAAATGAGCTGCCATTCCTAATTTTATTTTCTCCTGGTGGAGGCACAGGGACACCTGTTTTGCTGTATCTGGGCACGCACCAACCTCGCCTTCCCAGCACACCGTACCTCCCACCCCACCAACGAATCCACATATGTGTGCTATTCCACCACCACCACCCAAACCCCCCCAACACCAGGCCTTTTTCTCAACCAGGTCTCTTACTCAAGTGCAGGTTTTGCTCAGCTCTGAAGGCAATTTGAAACCCATAACTTTGAATCGCTCAACATCGCTTCGCTCTCCCCTCTGCGTTCATACCTTTTCTCAAACCCTGGCCATTCCTATTCCCACACAGCTCAGTCTGGCCCTTATTGGAGTTCAGTATCCAGGTCAGCCGTCCAGGTCAGTTCCGGGTCAGCCGTCCAGGCCGCTCCGGACCGGACCTCTTCCATTAAGCCAGGGAGGTGACCCGGTGGGACGTCTATGTACTCAGCAGGCCACCCGCCACATGAGACCTCCGGCCGCTTCCATCTAGGCCCTCAGGTTGATCAGAAACACCTGCCTCTGGGGTGATGGTATCTCAAACATCTCTGTTCCCTCCAGAAGAGAAAAATAATAATTTAAAGAATTTCCTGTTGACCTGTGCATCCACATTTCAGAGAAGGGTTGTGTGTGTGTGTGTGTGTGTGTGTGTGTGTGTGTGTGTGTGTGTGTGTGTGTGTGTGTGTGTGTGTGTGTGTGTGTGTGTGTGTGTGTGTGTGTGTGTGTGTGTGTGTGTGTGTGTGTGTGTGTGCGTGTGTGCGTGTGTGCGTGTGTGCGTGTGTGCGTGTGTGTGTTACCTCATAGACATATGAGCTGCTCTATGCTGTTTTTCTCACACAGAGCAAAGGGAAACCATGAATCACCAACCAGTTGGATCCAGAACACATTCTGTCATCCTTCTCCTCTCCTCTTCTCCTCCCCCTCTCATCTCCTTTCCTCCCCCTCCTCCTCTCCTCCCTGAATATGGACTAAAAATTAGAAACAGAGAGGAATTATTTTCTCATACTTCCAGTAAAGTTCGTAGGTCAAATTTGATAGCTGGCTGCAACTTTACATTCCTTAATGAAATGAGATTTTTTAAAAGTATTTAAAGCATTTAATGTGTCGCAGTTGGCAATAAATCAACGTGTTGCTTTAGTTGGACACTCAGTGCTAAGATCTGCATCTTGAGGTGTTACTCTCAAAATACAGTCAATATGTAAAATAAATAAGGTATACAAGGTATTTGAAGGCATTGGAATCTCAGTTGTGACATATAGGTGATTTAGTTTTGTAATACACTTGTCAGTTGTACAGTAACACATTGAGATAGTGAATCTGCTGACAGTTAGTGACTCATGATGGGCCAGTAATACTTAACAATCCACAGCAAAGAGGAGAATAAACACAAGAGGGCAATAGTTTACCAGAAATCTTAGCATACTGTCTTATATACCCAACCAGCAGTCCGGACGATAAAAAAGAAAAACTATCCTAGTGTCCCCAATCAAAGCGACGTTTTTTTTAAACCATTTTTTTTTTCAGTTTCAATAATGGTCTTCAGCCAGACTTGCCCAGTAGGGTTCCCTGGGGACAGATTGCACGTTTTGGGAGTATGTAAAACTTCTGAAATCTGCTCTGAGAGAAAGATCAATGACTGCAGAGAGCATTATGGGATACCTTCCAGTCAGTGTGCTGTCACTCAAAAAGGGCCTCAAAGCCCAGCAGGCACTGGAACCCTCTCAACTTTGCTAGAGTGTCTCGTAAAATATCCAGCCTGTCAGAAGTGGTTTTGGAATCTTAAATTGTTCCAGTTTCATATTTTACTATATGGCAGGCATACATCTATTAATCAATCAATCAGATTGTTTGCATATTCTACTGCTAATGAAAGAAGCCTAGATGAAAGGATGTGAGGGGGTTGTTATTCAAGCCATTCTTTTCCACTTCAGAACTGATCTGACTTTGGAAGACAATGTTTTGATATGGTAGTGCTGTGCTATAACAGACTGCAGTGTATAATATCCTATGCTTTGTAGATTTCTACTCTGTGTTCTTCTTACCATGTACGTGCCTTTCCTCTGTGAAGCTAAGGTAAGTTTGCGGTGAAGAGAAGTTGATTTTAAATGCTCCTGGAACCGAGTAGGGGGATATCAGACAAATAACATGAATAATTATTGTAAAAAATATTCAGATACATGAAGTTATGCCAAATTATGAAATCATTGCTGCTCTTCTCTCCAGTACATCTACTCATTACTGTGGTCACGGTTGGAAAACAGGTGTTTCCAATAGAGCCCTGTCTCCACGGTCCCAGACCCCCTTCATTTTCTGATGATGGTTCAGATATGATATTTCATGGGTAGAACCGTACTCATGATAGGAAGTGATTGGGCAGGAACGTTCTCCTCTGAGGACATCTATGTAATGGATGCTGATTGGCCTGCTAAATCACTGTGGTCTGTAAGGCTCTAATGAGGGACAGCACAGATCTAGAATAGAATCATCATAAATACTGTAGGGTTTCCTTCTCTCTCTCTCTCTCTCTCTCTCTCTCTCTCTCAAATGTTCAAATGATTACGAGCTACTTTTCTCAGGCAAACAGAACCAGCAGGACTGGGCTGTGTTTTTTCAGTTTGATAGATGTGTTGTTGAGTCATTGATTAAAACCAACGAGAGCAGATGTCTGTTTACAGGGCCTTAAGCTTGTGAGAATAAGATCATTCTTGAATACTGTTTCTTAAATACATGATATACTGGTTAATAATTTTCTCTATCTTTACTGTTCCATACTTGAATAGTTATATAGTATTGCAGATTTCCTATGTTAAAGCCACAGTTAGTAAGATGTCCTGTTATTTCAACTAATGAAATAAACCTGCTTGATTTTGAATCATATATCATGCTGTATATTCAGTGCCTTCAGAATGTACCCCTTGACTTTTTCCACATTTTGTTGTGTTACAGCCTGAATTTAAAATATAATAAATTGAGATTTTGCGTCACTGGCCTACACACAATACCCCATCATTTAAAAGTGGAATTACGTTTAAGACATTTTTACAAATTAATTAAAAATTAACAGCTGAAATGTCTCGAGTCAATAAGTATTCAAGCCCTTTGTTATGACAAGCCTAAATAAGTTCAGGAGTACAATTTTGGTCAACAAGTCACATAAGTTGCATGGACTCACTCTGTGTGCAATAATATTGTTTAACACGATTTATGAATGACTACCTCATCTAAGATACCCCACACTTACAATTATCTGTAAAATCCCTCAGTCGGGCAGTGAATTTCAAACACAAATTCAACCCCAAAGGCCAGGGAGGTTTTCCAATGCCTCACAAAGAAGGCCCCCTATTGGTAGATGGATACAAAAAAAGAGAGTAGACAATGAATATCCCTTTGAGCATGGTGAAGTTATTAATTACACTTTGGATGGTGTACTGTGTCAATACACCCAGTCACTACAAATATAAAGACATTATTCCTAACTCAGTTGCCCGTAGAGGAAGGAAACCACTCAGGGATTTCACCATTAGGCCAATGGTGACTTTAAAACAGTTACAGAGTTTAATGGCTGTGATAAGAGAAACCGAGGATGGAACAACAACATTGTAGTTACTCCACACTATTAACTTACATGACAGAGTGAAAAGAAGGACGCCTGTATAGAATTTTAAAAAATCCAAAACATGCATCCTGTTTGCAATAAGGCACCAAAGTAAAACTGCAAAAATGTGGCAAATAAATTAACTTTATGTCCTTTATGTTTGGGGCAAATCCAACACAACAAATCACTGAGTACCACTCTTCATATTTTTTAGCATGGTGGTGGCTGCATCATGTTATGGGTATGCTTATCATTGGCAAGAGGAGACTAGGGGGATTTTCGGGATAAAAATAAACGGAATAGAGCTAAACACAGGCAAAATCCTATAGGAAAACCTGGTTCAGTCTGCTTTCCAACAGACCCTGGAATTTCAAATTCACCTTCCAGCAAGAAAATAACCTAAAACACAAGGCCAAATATACACTGGAGTTGCTTACCAAGACTATGTTGAATGTTCCTGGGTGACCTAGTTACAGTTTTAACTTAAATCGGCTTGAAAATCTATGGCAAGAATAAAAAATGTCTGTTTAGCAATGGTCAACAACCAACTTGACAGAGCTTGAAGAATACAAAAAAAAGAATAATGTGCAAATTTTGTACAGGTGTGCAAAGCTCTTAGAGACTTACACCAGAAGGACTCACAGCTGTAATTGCTGTCAAATGTGAATACTTATTTAAATGAGATACTGTATTTTTGTATTTAATTTTCAATCATTTGGAATACAAATAATAAAAACATGTTTTTGCTTTGTCATTATGGGGCATTATGCGTAGATGGGTGAGAAAAATATATATTTAATAAATTTTTTAAATTCAGGCTGTAACACAACAGCATGTGGAGGCACTGTATACCATATATATAGATTTATGGTAGAATATCATAGTAATCAAGTTCTATTTGCATGGGAAAATGTCAGGGGATGCATTTACTCTATTGCTTGTGTTTTTGTTAGTGGTCCACTTTTTTGAATATAGGCACATTTTACAGTGTGACAGCTGTAAATGAATCAAAAACATGTAAATGAATTAAAATGTTTATTGAACTTTTGTGTGCTTGGCACCTGTATTTACAGTTTTTTAAAAGGCCTTTCAAAATAATAATTTTGCTATTTCCATTTTTTCTCACATTTGTTTTCATGATAGATTGGCCCATATAATTGTATTATTGCTTGGCACTTAAATACAATTATCTACAACACACCAAAACATACTATAATTACTCTTTCCTATTCTATCTTTATAACCTTTCACACAACAACTGTAAAGCTTATGGTTTTTGCTTGCATTCGCCATCTTATATATGCTTTTAAAAAGGTAATCCACTCAAAAATAGTGAAGCCATTCCAGTCTGTGAGGAAAGGTGTTGATAAGATTGTGGGGATTTCACTGTATTTCACTATATGTCCAGTGTCCACTTGAACAGAGCTTCTTGTCCAGCGTATCCACTGAGAGGTGCAGGGTCAACAACTGGACCCCACTGTCAGACACACATAGCTCCTCCCTCACCCTGACCTTTAGTTTTAGTGACTTCATCCTTCCAGCATGTGCTGTATTATATTATATTCACCCTCTGTGCCTCATCCATCATCCTCCCATCATCTCCGCTGAGTGGCCAGAGGGGGAAACCTTCATATTGAAGTCCTTCATATTGATCTGGCACTGCCACAACCTTTTCAGTTCTCTCCCAATGTTGCCACAACGTTATGGCATAATGTTGCATAAATGTCTTGTTAAAACTAGAGAAGTGGAGGTGAAGTTTCTGGATCACATAGAGCATCTGTCACATCCTGTCCGGGACTGGATAGAGTCCATAGCAACAAGGCTGAGTTACTGTAGACTGTCATTACTATTGCACCATAATGGGTTCACTCCTGAGAATCCCTCGACAGTAAGAGTATGTGGTCTCCTCTCTTTCACGTATCCCCCTGTATGTCCCCATGGTTGGGGTTAGTGTTCTAAACAGCCACATGTGCACTGAGAGCACGGTATATGGTTCCACTTTCCCTTTTTAACACTATTGTGGTAATTAAATAACAGTTCCACCTCCTTGTGTAAAGCATGTGAGGTCAATTATTATTATTTTTAAACACAATGAGATGAAAAGTCTGTTTTTTGAAAGGTTCACTTTGAACCTCAGTATTACAAACAACGCTAAATGTAAAATGACTCATCAATAGCATATCTTAGTAGAAGAGACAGAACTTGAAATAACAGGACAGTTTTTACACCATGTGCATTGACATCTGAGAGGAGGAGCCATACTGACGGCCATCACAGGAGCCAGCCCCCTGCTGGCCAGCGGAGGGATTGCCGATCATGTGCATGCTGTCCATGCCACCGTTGGACAGGTACTGGCGCTCGGCAAACACCCCGGCAGAGGAGGAGGAGCACAGGAGGCCGCCCTGGGTCTTCTCAGGGCTGGAAGCCAGGCGAGGGGAAGTGGGGAAGTTGTATCCATACAGGTTGTAGGGGTTGTGGAGTGAGAAGGCGTTGTAGGATCCCTGCTGCACATGGTGGTGGCCCCCGCTGAACATGTGGGCAGAAGAGGGGGAGGAGCCTGATGAGGAGGAGGAGCCAGAGGTAGAGCTAGCTCCACCCTGCATCACATACTGCAGCTGGGATGCCGGAAACGAGGTCAGCTGACCTCCGTAGGCATCCATCTTCCCGCCACCGCTGCTTCCAGACAGAGGACCATGACCACCCCCTTGCATGCCTGCAGCAATCAGGGAGGACGTCCTCTGGGGCAGGAAGGATTCAGACTGCTGGGCGGAGGCCACAGCGCTTCCTGCTGCTTGGAGGCGTCCATAGGAGCTGTCGGCCAGACCCCCGTAGCCCTGCAGAGCCGCCATGTTGCTGCGAGCGCAGGCCGGATACTCAGACAGGCCCATGCTGCACAGCTGGCTCTCCCTGCAACCCACGTTGAAGGTGTTGGGGGCCAGGTGGAAGGTGGGCGGGGAGCAGGAGGGGGACAGGAGGTGGGCCGTGCCAGAAGGGGAGGGGGCTCCTGTGCTGGAGGTGGTGGGAGAGGTGCCCGTACTTCCTCCTGAAAAACACACAGGGACACACACACACTCAATGCAAAGACAGTGAGACAGAGCCAATGTTACAGAGTGAAACAACAACAGAAGCATTGGCCAACAATCACACTCAGAGTATCTCTCATTTCAGCCATTCGACCTTTCGCTGCCAGAATGTCTTATTCCAGTGACTGCTGCCGTTTGATCTTAACCGGTCAAATATGAGAGCCCTGTTTAAGGCTGGTACATAAGCCACTTAATTCACATGTATTAAAGAATTTGATATTACACTTACTGGTCAATTTCAGCTGACTTTACCACTTTCATATGCTCAACATCTGATTTTAAGGACTAATTGCATGACATCATTACTTCTTTGAAATAGTAGTATTTATTGGATCCTAAACCCTAAAATAACAGTACTTGTTTCTGAGCATAAATGTGGCTTCAGTTTGATACAGTACATGTCTGGTCAACAGAGCTCCGAGCTTGCCCCTTTTCTCAAAGAACCATGCATTCATAATTTAGACATGTATTGACGTAAAAATATGTTTTTTATCTTGGCACAGGTTTACATGCAATAAGTCAAGCTTTTGGAATTGACGGATAGCTGTGGGATATCACTCAAATATTTCTTTATTGATGAGAATTTGGTCCGCATTAATTTTAATGTTAGAGAAATTCAGTTTGAAACCAGCTAAAGAAAAGAAAAACTTCATGACTCTCTCTTGGCCAGAGTTCTGATTCTGACTGCACCATATGCCTTCGATAATGTTCAGCTCAGTTCTGCAGGGTTCTGTTGGCCAGGAGAGGGGGATATCATAGTGATGTCATGTTTTCCTCTCTGGTCAGTCAGGGGTCAGAGCAGCTTCAGCGTTGCTGAGGGGAACTGTTGATTACCCCGCTGGAAGGGCTGTTTATTACCCCACTGGAAGGGCTGTTGATTACCCCGCTGGAAGGGCTGTTGATTACCCCGCTGGAAGGGCTGTTGATTACCCTGCTGGAAGGGCTGTTGATTACCCTGCTGGAAGGGCTGTTGATTACCCTGCTGGAAGGGCTGTTGATTACCCCGCTGGAAGGGCTGTTGATTACCCCGCTGGAAGGGCTGTTGATTACCCCGCTGGAAGGGCTGTTGATTACCCCGCTGGAAGGGCTGTTGATTACCATGCTGGAAGGGCTGTTGATTACCATGCTGGAAGGGCTGTTGATTACCCAGCTGGAAGGGCTGTTGATTACCATGCTGGAAGGGCTGTTGATTACCCCGCTGGAAGGGCTGTTGATTACCATGCTGGAAGGGCTGTTGATTACCCCGCTGGAAGGGCTGTTGATTACCCCGCTGGAAGGGCTGTTGATTACCATGCTGGAAGGGCTGTTGATTACCATGCTGGAAGGGCTGTTGATTACCATGCTGGAAGGGCTGTTGATTACCCCGCTGGAAGGGCTGTTGATTACCATGCTGGAAGGGCTGTTGATTACCCCGCTGGAAGGGCTGTTGATTACCCCGCTGGAAGGGCTGTTGATTACCATGCTGGAAGGGCTGTTGATTACCATGCTGGAAGGGCTGTTGATTACCATGCTGGAAGGGCTGTTGATTACCCCGCTGGAAGGGCTGTTGATTACCATGCTGGAAGGGCTGTTGATTACCCCGCTGGAAGGGCTGTTGATTACCCCGCTGGAAGGGCTGTTGATTACCATGCTGGAAGGGCTGTTGATTACCATGCTGGAAGGGCTGTTGATTACCATGCTGGAAGGGCTGTTGATTACCCCGCTGGAAGGGCTGTTGATTACCATGCTGGAAGGGCTGTTGATTACCCCGCTGGAAGGGCTGTTGATTACCCCGCTGGAAGGGCTGTTGATTACCATGCTGGAAGGGCTGTTGATTACCATGCTGGAAGGGCTGTTGATTACCATGCTGGAAGGGCTGTTGATTACCCCGCTGGAAGGGCTGTTGATTACCATGCTGGAAGGGCTGTTGATTACCCCGCTGGAAGGGCTGTTGATTACCATGCTGGAAGGGCTGTTGATTACCCCGCTGGAAGGGCTGTTGATTACCCCGCTGGAAGGGCTGTTGATTACCATGCTGGAAGGGCTGTTGATTACCCCGCTGAAAGGGCTGTTGATTACCCCGCTGGAAGGGCTGTTGATTACCATGCTGGAAGGGCTGTTGATTACCCCGCTGGAAGGGCTGTCGATTACCCCGCTGGAAGGGCTGTTGATTACCATGCTGAAAGGGCTGTTGATTACCCCGCTGAAAGGGCTGTTGATTACCCCGCTGGAAGGGCTGTTGATTACCCCGCTGAAAGGGCTGTTGATTACCCCGCTGAAAGGGCTGTTGATTACCCCGCTGGAAGGGCATCTGGTGCCGCTGGGGGGGACAGGAGTGGAGGTGGGGGGACGACACACGCTCTAGCTCCGAGCACTTACGGAGCGCCCAAAGTTCATCAGCGGCGTGAGGACTCTAATAAATGTCTAATAGGTTTGGAGGAGTTTGTGATAACAAACAGATGTCGGCACAGACAAAATACTGAGTGGTGTAACGTCATCATAACCTCTGAGGAAGGAGCGCTGAAGAAATTGGCTTGCTTTAAAGCATCGGGGCCTGTGATACGAGCCATGACCAAGACGCTGAGCTTTCACTGATTCCACTCGTGTAACAAAGCCGTCCAAAAGCAACAGGGTTAATTTAATAAAAAGTTCAGCAGATTCCAAGTTAGGTGCCAAAACAGGTGGTGATGACCAGACTGGTGAAGAGAATTTATGTGTTGTGAGGTAAAGGAAAGATATGAAGTGACAGTGAAATAGTGTATATTGTAGAAGATTGTAGAGATTAGGCCATAGTTTAGAGACAGTTGTACACACCTTGCTGTTTCTGCATGTTGGTGAAGTCCTCAAACGTGAGTGTCCTCACAGGCGGTCTCCAGAATGCATAGGTCTCCATGATCGCCTCTAGACCAGTCCTGTGTGAGAGAGAGAACGAGAGACTGAAACAGTGGAGAAAAAAAGAAAGGGTCAGTGTGAGGGACGGATACATAAAACATAACAAAGGCGGGGTAGGAGAAAGAGGAAGGAAGAGTTGTGATGGCAAAACAGATAGTCAGAGAGAGAGAGAGGGACATAGAGAAAGGAAGGAGTGTAAGTGAGAATGAGAGAAGAGGGAGGAAGAGAAGTAGAGTCAGACTGGGAGGAAACTGGAGCCATTAAAATGTGCAGGTTTTTACTGTGATCATAAATCTGAGTGACGTTTCATCTAGAATCTGTACACGGTTCTCCTTACTGCATGATTTACTCCCGTGTGCGCCGCTGGGCCCTGTCCCAGGGAAACGAGGGCCTGTCCCGACCATGTTATTTTAGGGCCAGTAACTCCAGGGCCATTCCAGCTCATTTGCGTGCTACGCTAATCACACTGGCCCTGGCCATCAGTGCGCTCATTCATAGAGCTCGGAACCAAAACCCAACAAATGAGCTCTGCCCTGTTTTACCTCATAAAGTCAAATGTCACCAGTCAAAAAATCTGATTGATGACAATCATAATTTAATGCCTGAGAGAGCTCTATATTAAGATATAAATCCATAGAGGGGAAACAACTCAGTAGTTAATTAACGAATTAGCTTGTGTCATATGTCCTCGTTTTAATTCATTTCAGTTCGCCATAATGTGGAATAACTGACAGCTTAACAGTGATGTAGTAAATTACTATAATGCATTGGTATGAGTAGTTAGGGGGATATGTGTGAGGATAAATACATTTTCTGTCTATAAATATCTTATTTCTACATAATCTTTTCATCTGTAGTTTTTTGCAATGAAATTCTAACGCTAGTTCATAAATCATGCACTGTATTGTTTGAAAAATGAAAAAATATGTCTCAAATAACTGTGCCGATAATGCGCTCCAGATGGGAGGGGAGCTTTCATGTGCTGAGGGTCTGGTTCAGTGTTTCCCCCGTTACATATGATAATCCGGACTGAGAGAGAGAGCGAGAAAGAGAGAGAGCTCTCCCCTTCCCAGAACCTGTGTTTCTATCTCAGATCTAGTGGGGTTTTCTTGGCTGGGGAGAGAGTGACTAATTTTATATGGAGCAGCATATGGGATTAGGAGGTATCTCCAGGGGATTATTTCCATATTAAAGGCCACGTTGGACAAAAGGACAGATTTGCGGCACACAGCCTGGCGAATGCTGAGACAGGTTGCATTACACGGACCTCGGGTTAGTGGAGGAATGTATACCTGTTTCTACCTGAATCCCGAAATCCTTTAGCAAATGGGTTGCGATCAATCTTTAGTCTAGTTATCTGTGGGAAAGAAAAACATGACAATCAAAACAAATGTATCAATATAAAGATTTCAAAGAAATCAAAGGGGAAATGAAGGAATGTATGAATAAAGCAATTCATGAAAATATTTTTTAATGTAATAATAATTGGTCATTTTCCATTCATAAACTGAATTTAAAGAGGAACTCACACCGTTTTAGCACCATACATTTCCTTAAAATATGTTTATATACTGTACACCCTTGGGGAGAATATGGTGATTTTTAAAAACTTTTTGATACATTCATAGAATATTTGGGAATTTGTGAAAATGCTACAGTAATATGAGTGGGAAAGCTGCCATGCATTTGGGCAATTAATAGAAAATAAAAACAAATAAAAACATATGTCTTGTCCAGGCCCAGACTCTACACAGACCAGTGCACCATAACCAATCAGAGCTACAGTTGGCGTATAGGCAAATAATTCATTGCCATACTGGGGATATGCCATTCACTTTTAACTGTATGTTTATAGGCAGCTACAACGACTTTAGAAAGAGCCAGATGAGCTAACATGAAATCTAGTGAGGGATAAATGTACAGACAAAAGGGGAAACCAGTATCTTTGGATAAACTGTCAAATGTTTCAGCATGTAGTTGGACTGAGAGGATGGGGAATAGTAGCCTGCTTGCTTGCCCTGCTCGCTTGCCCAGCCTGCCTTCCTGCCTTCCAATACCTGCTTATGTCCCATAACCTATGTTTTTGACAACTGAATTGGATTTACTAGCTTGCTTGCGTGCCTGCCAATTTGATCGATGACAGATCCATTTAATTGACAAATAATAGTTTCCTGTGGTTAACAGTTGTTCAAGTTCAAAAGCGAGTCACATTTCTTGTTAGCTAGCTAACCAAATGACACCTGCAACTTAGCTGTAGCCACCTAAGCTGCTAAAAAAAAATTTTGGGGAAAAGTCTGCCATTTACCCACTCGTCCGAATGATGACATTACATCCTCCCAGCAGCTAGCTAGCTACATCAAAGCTTCTGTGTTTTTAGCTTGCTAAATATTAGCCACATTATATAGCCACGTTATGACGTATGGTCATTGCCCATGATAGTTTGATTGTGTTGAGATATCCACCTAACTTTCAACCTTTTTGCATCAACCAAATGGCTTCAGGATCCAAACAATACATGATCTGTGATTTACAACCTGATAGCAATCTATATTAAGCTATTACAGTTGAAGTCGGAAGTTTACATACACATTAGCCAAATACATTTCAACTCCGTTTTCATAATTCCTGACCTTTAATCCTAGTAAAAATTCCCTGTCTTAGGTCAGTTAGGATCACCACTTTATTTTAAGAATGTGAAATGTCATAATAATAGTATTGAGAATTATTTATTTCAGCATTTATATCTTTCATCACATTCCCAGTGGGTCAGAAGTTGACATACACTCCATTAGTATTTGGAAACATTGCCATTAAATTGTTGCACTTGGGTCAAATGTTTCGGGTAGCCTTCCACAAGCTTCCCACAATAAGTTGGGTGAATTTTGGCCCATTCCTCCTGACAGAGCTGGTATAACTGAATCAGATTTGTAGGCCTCCTTGCTCGCATACGCTTTAACAGTTCTGCCCACAAATGTTCTATAGGATTGAGGTCAGGGTTTTGTGATGGCCACTCCAATATCTTGACAGTGTTGTCCTTAAGCCATTTTGCAACAACTTTGGAAGTATACTTGGGGTCATTGTCCATTTAGAAGACCCATTTGCGACCAAGCTTTAACTTCCTGACTGATGTCGGGAGATGTTACTACAATATATCCACATAATTTCCATCCTCAGGATGCCATCTATTTTGTGAAGTGCACCAGTCCCTCCTGCAGCAAAGCACCCCCACAACATGATGCTGCCACCCCCGTGCTTCACGGTTGGGATGGAGTACTTCGGCTTGCAAGCCAAACCGTAGTCTGGCTTTTTTATGGCAGTTTTGGAGCAGTGGCTTCTTCCTTGCTGAGCGGCCTTTCAGATTATGTCGATATAGGACTCGTTTTACTGTGGATATAGATACTTTGTACCTGTTTCCTCCAGCATCTACACAAGGTCCTTTGCTGTTGTTCTGGGATTGATTTGCACTTTTTGCACCAAAGTACGTTAATCTCTAGGAGACAGAACGCATCTCCTTCCTGAGCGGTATGATGGCTGCGTGGTCCCATGGTGTTTATACTTGCGTACTATTGTTTGTACAGATGAACGTGGTACCTTCAGATGTTTGGAAATTGCTTCCAAGGATGAACCAGACTTGTGGAGGTCTATAAATATTTTTTTAGGTCTTGGCTGATTTCCTTTGATTTTCCCATGATGTCAAGCAAAGAGGCACTGTGTTTGAAGGTAGACCTTGAAATACATCCACGGGTACACCTCCAATTGACTCAAATTATGTCAATTAGCCTATCAGAAGCTGCTAAAGCCATGACATCATTTTCTGGACTTTTCCAAGCTGTTAAAGGCACAGTCAACTTTGTGTATGTAAACTTCTGACCCACTGGAATTGTAATACAGTGAATTATAAGTGAAATAATCTGTCTGTAAATAATTGTTGGAAAAATTACTTGTGTCATCCAAAAAGTACATGTCCTAACCGACTTGCCAAAACTATAGTTTGTTAACAAGACATTTGTAGAGTGTTTGAATAATGAGTTTTAATGACCTAAGTGTATGTAAACTTCCCACTTCAACTGTATATTAATCATGCATTGATTGCATCCATCTATTCTGCAAACAATACCTGACTATATGTAATGGAATTTTGAGTCAAATATACCCCTTTTTTAAAAACCTCTTACAAAGTATGTTTTAAGGCATAAACTGTGAATTTGATATTTTGGACTGATATTATGATTGTCTGTTTATTTCATTCATATCTGCAAAGTAGTTAAAACGGTGTCAGTTCTGCATTAAGTTCACTTCCAGAATTGACTCCAATTAAACTTGAATTGACCCTATGCCTGGTGCAGATAAACCAATTGAGTGGCAACAGCATCGTAGCAACAAAGATAAAAGTGTCTGGCCTCAGACCTGTTGGTTCTGGTAGGCGGTTACTGTGGTGAAGACAGTCTCAGGGAAGCTACAGGTCTTCACTCCCTCTCCGCTGGGAACAGGCTTTGTGGGGGACAGGTCACTGCTGAAGTCCTTCCTGATCACATGGACACGAGGCTGGTACTTATGCATGGAGTGGAGGATGATCTGAAACGACAGAGAGATCGTAATGGTTACATTGTGAGTGCATGTGTGTGCATGTGCCTATGCGTGTCTAAGCAAGTCTGAGTTCATATCAGGGCTGTATGATTAAGAGGAACACAAGTCCACATTTATGATAAGAGAGGTGGTAAGGTAAGTATTTAACACCAGAGAGCAGAGCCGAGGCTTCAGGCTATGGCGGCCCAGCCTTCCCTCCGGCTCTCTGTCTGCTCTTGATTACAGCCCGAGTGAGAAGCCTCCCTGGAGCCACAAACAACTAAGGGGGTCATTTCAAACAGATTGGTGAAACATTAACGAATAACATTGACAGAAAATGTAATATTCCAGCCCCCCATCCTCTTCACCTTTCCCCCTGCTCAGCCCAGGGGACCCCAAGTCAGGGCCAGGGTTCTGGGTCAGGTCAAACCCTCCCCAGTCACACATACACACACTGAGCTCACAACAACACAGAGCAGACAAGGGACTTATCGGACGGATCTATTATCAAAACAATACATCTAGTAGTGTCCTTAAAATAAGAGGCCTACTGTAGCAATAAAGTGATTTCAGTTACATATTTATTACTTATTTATATGAATAACAAGCAAAAGCCAATCAGCTTGGTTAATCACCTGTGCGTCAATCTAAGTAACATAATAAAAAAATCCGTCAGTTTAAACTAGAGATATATTTTTGCATGGGCTGGTCTCAATTCACAGCATTCGCCCATGTCGGCCTTCTGCATCTGCAGTGGAAGGTGGCTGAGCTACAGCGGTGTTTGTCAGACCATGAGTCACCCCGAAAATTGGTCTTCTCACGAAAACATCTATACTATTGTGTCCACTATATGGAAAGGGGAGACTCTCTCCGTTTTGGTCTACAACCCCCACAAGTTTCACGGGACTCGTCTGAAGGTAACCCATACAAATTAATGGAAGTATGGAGGTAGTTTTGCGACAACAAAAATAAGGGGTTAAACTAAAGAAATTCGTGAGCTTTCTTATATCTCTTAGAGACATAGAACAGACACTTCAAAACCTTATGATACATTTTTTGTCTGTCTTTTTTGACATTTATTAACATGTTATTCAATGTGTTTCTATGGGCTATAGCAGTAAAGGCCATATTCAATATTTTATCCCCAAATAATGTATACCTAAAGAGGTCCTAAAGTTCTAAATCAAAAAGCTAAATGATCCATGGTATGACCATCTTAAAACAATTCCATATGTCAGCCCCTCCAACGGCTTAGACTTTTAGAGTTTTTTAAGAACCAATAGCCCTGCTTATGTGATTCAGAGGGGTTGGGTTAAATGCGTAAGACACATTTCAGTTGAATGCATTCAGCTGCACAATTGATTAGGTATACCCCTTTCCCTTTCCCTTTATTATAGCAACCACTGTTAATGGAGAGGTTTGATACTATGGCAAGACGGAGGAAGAAGAGAAGAGTGATGGGACAGATACCCGCCTATTTGCGGTGAGGTTTCCCACACATGAAGTTCCAAAGTTAATTTCCTCTCGCCTCGATGCCTTCAGCGGAACAAAGGCCTTATAACGCGGCTGTGGGAGAGAAAGGGGCCTTGCCTGACTCCCCCCAAAAATATGTACCCACTGCTGCATCTAACACCCATCTGTTATTACGTTTGTCAGAAGAACGGAGCTGTGCTAGCATCAGCTGGCTGGTTGGAAAACAGGCCCATAGGAGGACCAGAATGTGCCGGCCCATCATTGCCTCACTAAGCTACATGAAGCCACTGGCATCCATTTTGAGAGAAGATTCTAAAAACGTATGTATCTCTCCATCATGGCTAGGGAGGTTGGGTCCATCTTGAGTAATTACATTACCTGGCATCCCTACATCAGGACCTCTATGGAGAAATGGATTTGCACTGGCTCTTCTGACTGTTTCAACAACGTCAAGGCCCCGTAATAAAAGCAATCTGGCCTGTAACAGCACGGACTTCATGTCATGAGGAGATCCATCTTGTGCCATAACTACATCAATGCCAATCAACTATTTCAGCATCAGTCAATAAAGGCCGCAGTCTTCTTCTATAAGAATAGTCTTATCTACACATGGGTGGGGTGAAGTAAATTCCCATATTACAATGTAAAACACTTTGAGAAATACTGAAACAGTACAATTACTTATACAGTGCCTTGCGAAAGTATTCGGCCCCCTTGAACTTTGCGACCTTTTGCCACATTTCAGGCTTCAAACATAAAGATATAAAACTGTATTATTTTGTGAAGAATCAACAACAAGTGGGACACAATCATGAAGTGGAACGACATTTATTGGATATTTCAAACTTTTTTAACAAATCAAAAACTGAAAAATTGGGCGTGCAAAATTATTCAGCCCCTTTACTTTCAGTGCAGCAAACTCTCTCCAGACGTTCAGTGAGGATCTCTGAATGATCCAATGTTGACCTAAATGACTAATGATGATAAATACAATCCACCTGTGTGTAATCAAGTCTCCGTATAAATGCACCTGCACTGTGATAGTCTCAGAGGTCCGTTAAAAGCGCAGAGAGCATCATGAAGAACAAGGAACACGCCAGGCAGGTCCGAGACACTGTTGTGAAGAAGTTTAAAGCCGGATTTGGATACAAAAAGATTTCCCTGTCACGCCTTGGTCATTGTATTTTGTGTTTTTGGTATATGTTTGGGTAGGCCAGGGTGTGACATGGGTTTATATGTTGTGTTTCGTATTGGGGTTTGTATTTATTGGGATTGTGTATGATTAGGGGTGTGTCTAGTTAGGCTTGGCTGCCTGAGGCGATTCTCAATTGGAGTCAGGTGCTTTTCGTTGTCTCTGATTGGGAACCGTATTTAGGCAGCCTGAGTTTCGCTTTGTATTTTGTGGGTATTTGTTCCTGTCTCTGTGTTGTAGTCACCAGATAGGCTGTAATTAGTTTTACGTTTCGTTTGTTGTTTTCTTATATCAGTTATTTCATGTACTGCAATACTTTCATTAAAGTCATGAGTAACCTACACGCTGCATTTCGGTCTGACTCTCTTCATTCAACAGACGAACGTTGTTACATTCCCAAGCTTTAAACATCCCAAGGAGCATTGTGCAAGTGATAATATTGAAATGGAAGGAGTATCAGACCACTGCAAATCTACCAAGACCTGGCCGTCCCTCTAAACTTTCAGCTCATACAAGGAGAAGACTAATCAGCGATGCAGCCAAGAGGCCCATGATCACTCTGGATGAACTGCAGAGATCTACAGCTGAGGTGGGAGACTCTGTCCATAGGACAACAATCAGTCGTATATTGCACAAATCTGGCCTTTATGGAAGAGTGGCATCAAGAAAGCCATTTCTTAATTAGAGATATCCATAAAAAGTGTTGTTTAAAGTTTGCCACAAGCCACCTGGAAGACACACCAAACATGTGGAAGAAGGTGCTCTGGTAAGATGAAACCAAAATTGAACTTTTTGGGAACAATGCAAAACGTTATGTTTGGCATAAAAGCAACACAGCCCATCACCCTGAACACACCATCCCCACTGTCAAACATGGTGGTGGCAGCATCATGGTTTGGGCCTGATTTTCTTTAGCAGGGACAGGGAAGATGGTTAAAATTGATGGGAAGATGGATGGAGCCAAATACAGGACCATTCTGGAAGAAAACCTGATGGAGTCTGCAAAAGACCTGAGACTGGGACAGAGATTTGTCTTCCAACAAGACAATGATCCAAAACATAAAGCAAAATCTACAATGGAATGGTTCAAAAATAAACATATCCAGGTGTTAGAATGGCCAAGTCAAAGTCCGGACCTGAATCCAATCGAGAATCTGTGGAAAGAACCGAAAACTGCTGTTCACAAATGCTCTCCATCCAACCTCACTGAGCTCGAGCTGTTTTGCAAGGTGGAATGGGAAAAAATGTCAGTCTCTCGATGTGCAAAACTGATAGAGACATACCCCAAGCGACTTACATCTGTAATCGCAGCAAAAGGTGGCGCTACAAAGTATTAACTTAAGGGGGCTGAATAATTTCACGCCCAATTTTTCAGTTTTTGATTTGTTAAAAAAGTTTGAAATATCCAATAAATGTCATTCCACTTCATGATTGTGTCCCACTTGTTGTTGGTTCTTCACAAACAAATACAGTTTTATATCTTTATATTTGAAGCCTGAAATGTGGCAAAAGGTCGCAAAGTTCAAGGAGGCCGAATACTTTTGCAAGGCACTGTATGTCTTTGTATTAGTGTAAAGGTGTACAGGTGTAACAGTGTACAGGTGTAGGAGGGAGGCAAGAATATGGTATGTCAAGTTAAGCCGGCTCACCGGCTCACTCACATGGCCCTGATCGTCCAGCTCATTGTTGGTGAGTTTGAGTTTGTCGAAGCTGACCACCTGCCTCATCCAGGTGTCTCCAGAGGCCAGGGAGTCTGGGTGGATGTAGACCCGCGGGGGCACGGGGGAGTCCGCGTTCCCCGCCACCATCCACTTGGAGCTGTGGTACACATACCTGGAGGACAGACACACAGTGACAGACGTATCAGCACCAAACCTTATTTCACATTTGGTTCTCTGTTTTTTTTGCACATGTTATTGTGAAGCATTGAAGTCAGGGAGTTCATGTGTTGCAGATGCAGAGCTGCTCACAATAGAGACATCAAATGTCCCCACACATACTACATATGCTTTTAACGACATATTCACAACTAAGCTCAGTCATAACATTTTATGTTGCATTGCGAGTTAGGGTACAATATGACTGCCCCGCCCAGCACAGAACATTCCCCTCACTGACTGACTAAAGCAAGAGAGGGACTCCAATCCACTGTAGCCCCAAGCACAGCTGTTTGCCTTTAGTTCTGGCCATGCGCACAGTTGAAAGTGCTTAGCTGCAACATCTCTTCCATAGTCATCACTCAGTGGTAAAACATGGACAAAACTCTAATTTGGCCTCTTTGTTATTGTCTAGCAGCGTTACACCACCCTCTCGGTCTCTCTCTCTCTCTCTCACACACAGAACCTTGTGCACCCTGAAGACACAAGCACACTCTCTCACCTCTTTAGCACACAAACACACACACAACACACACCAGACCAAACAAACTCACAGAATGCCAGGCCTTTGTGTAATTTCCTGTTTGGATTGCTGTTTAGGGTTAAGTTCTGAGTAACAGGGAAAGTGTTGAAGAAGAGAGAGACCTTAGCCCCAAACAGGACTGGAAATTTGATTAGCCCCCTTTCATCTTCCATAAATCTGCCATCTGGCTCCAGCACAATCAATAAAGATCTGACTTTATGTGACACCATTCGGACAGATGGGGGTAGCCTAGCCCGCTCACCCAACACCACACACTTTACACACCCACCCACCCACCCACCCACCCACACACACACACACACACACACACACACACACACACACACACACACACACACACACACACACACACACACACACACACACACACACACACACACACACACACACACACACACAACTCATCAAACAGATACTTTTATGGACAAGAAATTCAGACAGACACGTTAAAACACTCACACACACTTGCCAAACCCAGGCTGTACTGTATATTGGGTTACCTTAACTGACAGAGTAAGTATCACTATTACATTTCCCTACTGCAAGATTCCCCAACTGGTGGTCTGCAGGCCAAATTTTGCCCACACATGGTTTTATTTGGCCCCCCAAGTTTTCTGAGCATAAATAAGTATTATTATTTTTATTTTGGGGGGGACATAAAAGAATGTAAAAACACCAGGTAATCACCTCCAAGTGATTTTAATGTTTGGAATATACCCAAATATTCCCTTGCATAATAGCGAGACACGAGCTTGTTTACAAATGTAAGCAAGGTTTGAAATTATAATATTTTAGTCAAATGTTATATCTGTTTGGGCTTGCAGTCAATTTGCAGTCTAAAATGATTTATGATTATGTTCTGGCCCCCCGACCATCCGCTCAAAACAAAACGACCCATGATTGAATCTAGTTGATCATTCCTGCCCTACAGGGTTGACTGGTGTATGTTCAGAGTTTACATCATTAAGTAAAGTCCTTGTATGTGAACGTGTTTTCGTGTGTGTGTGTGTGTGTGTGTGTGTGTGTGTGTGTGTGTGTGTGTGTGTGTGTGTGTGTGTGTGTGTGTGTGTGTGTGTGTGTGTGTGTGTGTGTGTGTGTGTGTGTGTGTGTGTGTGTGTGTGTGTGTGTGTGTGTGTGTGTGTGTGTGTGTGTGTGTGTGTGTGTGTGTTTTCAAATATAGAGGACAAAGTCAATTTGAAGAGCTAGACAGTGCTGGTGTCTGCAATTTTCGTTTGTGATTCAAATTTAGAACATACCAACTGTCCACATAAAAGACAAGTAAAATATGGAGATTTAACGAGCCCAGTATAAACGAGACACTCCTGAAGAGAGGCAGAGAGCCTAAGTAAAGCAAGTACATTTCAATAAAGACTATTTCCAGACCCCAACTCTATGAGAACTATGAGACATTCCAGTGACAGCTCGGAGCTCAGTTTGCAAAGCCCTGTGGTAAAGTCCCCAGCCAGGAAGAAAATCCTATTTAATTTTACAAGATCTTTTGGCTTCTCAAAATCCTCCATAATATGTTGGTTCTCTAGACCATCCCCTCGTAGACAAACACTTCAGTCAGTGAGAGAGCCAGGGTTCTACGATCCTTCAATGACACATTTACATAATTAAGCAACTGGGGGAAATAATATGAATGCATTGTTAAAGTGGTTCCTCAGTGTTCCATTCAAGAAAGCAAAGTCCTGTTTCTCAAATAAAATGTAAAACATAGTAAAAAATCTGTAACAATAATATAACATTAATGCATGTTATTGATATATAAACTGAAGATGTACACTGTAAAATTAGAATAAAAATAAATGTAACAAATAACCCATCTGTAGCAATGCTATAACATTAATGCAACTATGACACTTTGCCACTTGTCTGTCGCTCTGCCACGTCACCAATGTATGACACATTGAACTGCGTCCTTCAGCTGAGGTAGTACATTAAAACAATACCTTACGGCATAAAACTTGTATTCCGCCATGGTCAAAGAACCAGGCTTAGGGTAGAAAGATGTTTTGCCATTTCCATAGTGAATAAAGCTATCAATATTATGGTCTCACTCTAACCATACACACATATGATAAATAATTTTAATTCTCCTCTCCTATGGTCTCTTTCTCTCCAGACCTTGTGCTCTATGCCAGAAATTCATTCAGATACTTTGGCAGGAGATATCCATCATAAAAACCTATCCCCAAGATGGACAACTGTAAACGTCATTGTTTCAGGTTCCAATCAGATTTATGTGCATATCAGCATACCATTTGAATTTTGCAATGATCTGTGTATGTTGTTTGGGGTTCATGGGGACGACTCTCCATCTTAAAATACACAACATCTATTTATCAGCTATGTTGTCCAAATTGGGGGTAGAGCCTATTTTGGTTTGACTGAATAAGAACATCAATCTCAGACATGGATAGTGTAATGTTCCAATAGCACATGTTGTGTATATATTTGTACATCACCGTGCACACGATAGTACACACCCATCTGAATGAGTAACGGGAAGTTAGGAAATGTTAGGAAGCGCTAATAAGTGTGAGCATACCTTAGGAAGATAGGAGCATACCTGTATCTCTTATTGTCCACAGGAACAATATCCATGGCTATGTAATACTGCTGATGGGGGTCCAGACCCACGATCTTTACTCTCATTGCAGGGAACATCCGCCTGAGAGGGAGCGAGAGAGAGATTAGCAATATAGCTTAAGTTTAATATTATATTATGAGTATCAGCATTACAAATGGAACCCTGCACCATGTAGACATTAAGTATAATTCCACTCATGCCACTAGAAATATAATCTAGTGCGCCATTGGGCATGGTTTAAAGTTTGACCAATGTCTTGCCAGTCATATAGCTAATTTCCACCCCTCATCCACCCATAACAGCGCCTAGAAACATAATTTTATGATAATTCCTTAAAATGTCTGTATCAACATTCCACATCTTCATTAAATAAATATTATTCAGTTGAAATAAAGTAGGGCATTTCATCCTCAAAGAAGATTAAAACTGTTTTAATGCACGAGCTGGCAACAAACTCACTCTTCCTTGAAAATATGCACACAATCATAAGATGTTTTTTTGGTAATTCGATGCAAACCAAACCAGGAAAAACAAAAAAAGTCATATTAAAAGTAAGACTACATACACAGAGACATTTTCAAGATAATTCCTCGTTTTACACTTCAAAAGCTGCATTTTTCTTTTCATTTAAACGTCATAAATCTTTGCCCTCATAATGACAAATAAGTTCTGTTTTCTTACTTTCTTTCTCCTCTGAATTTATAGGGTTATTATTAGCAGAGGCATGAAATACACACAGCTAGTCGTTTAAACTATACTGCCTTTAAACAGACACGGATTTTATATATGGGGCTATTAACAACGTAAATCTGATTCTTGAATATCAGGAAAACAACGTTGATCATATATTGTTTAGGTAAGTCAGATGTATAGGTTAACTGTAAAGTTGGTGTACATGTGTTATTAAAACAGAAGAACAAACGCGAAAATACAAACCTACTACTTTACAATACAACTTTAAAATCTTGTTATGTAATTTGATAGAGGCCTACCAAAAGAAAATTAAACACGCAAACAACTTGGCCTTTGCCATTTCTCCATAAAAACATGTCGACTAATTGGTCAGCTTCAAATAAATTAAGATACATTGACGAAAATAATCAGTGGATAGCCAATCTAGTCTAAGGAAATGGTAAGCATGCTTGTCAAATTACATTTACATTTACATTTAAGTCATTTAGCAGACGCTCTTATCCAAAGCGACTTACAAATTGGATTAGAAGACTAAGAGAAATATGCCGCATCCCCGTGTAAGGCCACATATAGCCTATACTGCTCTGCCCTCACTCCCTTCTAATGCATGACACATATACAGAGGAATCATAATAGGCCTATGTTTGTTAAATGTGATTAATGTCATACTATTTTCTGTTGTTAAACTTCATAATATGTTCTGTTATTAAAGGTAGTAGGCCTATATTAGCCTAAAAGTAATAATAATAATAATAATAATAATAATAATAATAACAATATATGTCATTTAGCAGACGCATTTGTCCAAAACGACTTACAGTCATGCGTACATACATTTTACGTATGGGTGGGCCCGGGAATCGAACTCGCGGCCCTGGTGGTGCAAGCGAGATAATCTATCAACTAAGCAATACAGGACCATACACGGTTACAAATGTGGAAAAATCAAAAGGCTTGATGCTGATTGACATAAAATGGGAGCCTGAAACATACCTAATATTCCTAATTAATTACAACTATTTTGAAATGGGCAACTGGCTAAATCGCGTTTCACAATCCAGAGTAAAATAAAGTGGCCTTTGAAACTAAAACCTGTTAGGTTAGATTTAAGATGAACACCTTCACCTATATTAAACCTAGTTTTGAAATAAACAAATTACGCATTATAAACTATAGGCCTACAGAAGACCATATGCTTTCACATTGTTTTTCGTTTGTTTTATGGAGGAAAAAGTCATAACCTTGACCGCTTTATTGCTAGGCCTACTTCGTGAATCAGTCGACTACATAAATTCGTCGTCCGCCTATTGCTTGATCGTTAAATTCAAAATGGACGGGAAATACCTGGTGTTCCTGGCTAGGGGGAAAAGTCTTCATGAGAACAGTGTAGGTTAAGTTATATGCTCGGTTTGGGTTGTAATTGCTGCCTGTTACGTTCCCCAGTACGTAACACTGCCCAAAAGAGCAAGAACCGAAAACATGTTTCAAAGAGATTAATTAGAAACAGTTTCTTTCTTCCCCGGCTATTCTCTGACATCAGCCATGGAATACCCTCATACGTCATTTATGTCCTGTGATTACAGAGCGGCCCTCTCGCGTCCGGAGCCCTTGCCCCCATGTGCAACACATTAGCACCCCTCAAAAACATGCGTGCTACAGGGGTAATGCATAGCGCACGGGGATCTTTTGCGCAAAAGTAGGCAACATGTGAAAAAAGGTGATATCAAACCTAAATGGGTTATTCGGCTGTCCCCATAGGAGAACCCTTTGAATAACCCTTTTTACAGGTAGAACCCTTTGAATAACCCTTTTTACAGGTAGAACCCTTTGAATAACCCTTTTTACAGGTAGAACCCTTTTGGTTCGAGGTAGAACTCTTTTGGGATTCATGTAGAAACCTTTCCACAGAGGAACTAAAAATGGTTCCACCATGAGCCAAAAATAGTTATCCTATGGGGACGGCCGAATGAGCCCTTTGGAACCCTTTTTTCTAAGAGTGCATGGTAGGTGCAAGAAGAACATATATTAATCACGGAGTCCTTTAAATCATAAATATGCAGCAGCTGCTTTACCTCCCGGCTTTAGTGATGATCATCTCCGTGCCAATTTCATGGAAGCGCTTCCAGAGGTCCGCGCACTGCAGCTCCACCTGAATCTCCTCCATTGAGGCAGCGGGAGACAGCTCGCAGGCCGCCGGGGCTAGGTCCTCAGGGGAGCCGAAGGAGCACGACGTCCTCTCCGCCAGACCCTCGCCATCTGAACCCGGGCTCGCCTCCGAATCTGTGGAGATTTACAGGATTAGGAAAAAATGTAGCCCCGGTAAAACTGGAACCTCAGGAAAATTAGTTAAGTATTGACCGTTGAGGCCAAATCATCTGTAGCATGAACTCCGAGAAAGCACCGAATCTAACTCACTCAAATAATATGGGTTTGGTTGGATTTCAAATAATAAAAAATAAATCTGACTCTGAAACTATTCCATTTACGTTTGAAATGTCATAAATTGTCCACAATAGTAACGCTTGCATCAAATGAAATGTGCATTTTACATGAAAAAACGCTCACCAACAAAAATTCTAAAAGCTATATTTAGCCCAAATGATTGTCATGCCAACTACAAACTACTATCATTCATATCACTATGTCTACAAATGTCATATATTACGATGTCACATAGGCTATGAAAAGGGCCCACAACAAAGTTAGGAAAAGTTAGTAAGTTATATTTTCCCCAATGGAATCTCTGGCAACACAATAAGAGCAACTACAATAGCAAAATAAATGTATAACCTGCATATAGAACTTGAATATTCAAGGATTTTTTCCAGAATAACTGTTCCAGATCTTAGCTTCCAAATAAACCTATAGGCTTACATTACTACTGGCTTCAGCATTTTATGTTCGACATTGACAACACTATGTAGTGAAAAAAAAAACATTTTGCCATGTATCATCTCATAAATATATATAGTTTTATTCTATACAGCACACAGTAATGTTATGAATTGTATATTTCAATTTCTTATTAATGTCTCTGTTATTATGTGCCAATATGTAATATTATATGATTTATTGAGGGCCCTGACATAAGTAGGTTGCTTTGGCAGGACACACCATGCAAACAGGCGTTTATGCAGATTCAGGACTGCTGAGAGACTGGAGTGTGGCCCAGGACTAACCACCAAGTGATCACGACCCCAAAACAAGAGACAAGAGCATGGAGTGGAGACATGAAGACACTGCAGGCAGGACAGCTCTACCACAGAGACAGAGAGGAAGATGAGAGAGGTCCATAGAAGGGGAGCGAAAGAGTGAGAGGAGAAAAAATCATTTTCATCATCCTCTTGAGAGATCCTTTCAGTATGATGGCAGTGATGACTCTCTCTGTGTGAGCCAAGGAACATGGTAAGACAGTGCAACTGTTGATTGGCCCATACAGCCATCATGCATCCAGCAGCCATCAGCCACACAGCGGGCCAGGCCAGAGATCTGGGCCTGCTCAGAGCCATCATGGCTGCTGCTGCTGCTGTTGTCTCGGCGCTTTACTGTCATCAAGCTACACCACGTCCATCCACTAGCACTCAGAGTCACCATGCTGTCTGTCCCCTTACATGTCTCCAGACTAGTCCCTGTCCTCCACCGCTATCCCCCTGTCCCCCTCCACACGGACAGCCTGCTCTCAGTCACACCCACTATACCCAGCAGGAACAGAGCAGAGCTACAAAAGTGTGAGAAGAACTACACACATCTGTCCCACATTACACAGGATATTGCTGGGTAGAGAGACGCATGTCTCGAGAGAAGGGGAAACAATGAGAGAGATGGAGTGAGCGACAAATAAATACATATATTGAAGGAAGTAGCACCTCATGGCAGCTTACAGATAGAAAGGTGGAAGCAGAGTCAGAAATCTGGTACTAACCTTAAGTGCATGACTAATGCTGACTAACTAGCCAATCATAGACAGTAGCCAACCTCTGCTAAACTGTGGAGAGCAGCAACCACTTTTTCAAAACCCAAATTAACCATCTTGTGGTTGTGCACAGAGAAATCAACTTGCGGTGAGCCTCAATGGAGAACATGGATCTCCTCAACTGATATACCTACCAAGTCTAAAAAAAAATAACAATAATGCGATCTTCTGTTTGTCAAAGCGTGGGTTCACACAAGAAATCGAGCTAGTTGAATGTGAATAATAACGGCTTGTAGGTGCAAAGATGATGGATTTCAGCTAATTATTCATACACAAACTTATTCACTATGTGATTATCTAATTTGGACCAAAATGTTACGAATAAAATCGCAAAGACCTTTCAATGGAAACAAGTTTATGAATAGAAAATGCATTTAATAGAGTTGTAACAGAGTGGGTAAGTAGCAATCTACCAACCTTGAAATTGCAGAGTAACCCAATCCACAAGAATCAGAACCACCTGTTTCCGCCTGTAATTAATTCAGGCCCATGTTAGGGAGAGGCAATAAAATAAGGATGAAACCCTTTTAATAGTACATCTGTTGGCTTGGAGTTAAGCTTTTCTCAGAGGCATCATTTTAAAAGTTGGGTTTCTAAGATACAAAATGATTTAGAGATGATCAGCAGCAATTAGCATTTTGTGAAAGAGGAATAATCACCCCAGAAGTACCAAGTGACAATTTATATATCATATATTAGGCTATATCATATATTATTATATAGAATAGGTTAACAATATTGAAACTTCAGAGCTATATGACGTACGGACAGAATAAGATTAAACATTCTGTCACTTAAAAATCAGTGTCACTCCATAGACTTAAAAACATAAAACAGTCTACATGGTTATCCATAATATAATTACAGATTCTTAGTGAGACAGACTACTGTCCAAGCCTTATATAGGCCAGTAATAGGTTTAAGAGTGAGATTAAAGATCATCTGTAGTGATATATTTCACAGTCTGGATATATACATTGATTTGTAAATCCATACAAGAAAAGCAGTCTCTCTCTCTCTCTCTCTCTCTCTCTGACACAAGCAAGCGCGCGCACACACGCAAACTGCTGACAGTGCTGATGTTTACATTTAAGGCAGGCAATTTAATATTAGAGGGGTTAATTCTGCAGATAGGCCTACATGTGCTTGTCTGAAACAAAGGTAATGTGTCATACATGCTGGCTCTCTGGGAAACGGGATTGTTATTAATCCAATTTAAACTATTGAGTAGTGGTGGTTTTCTTACACTTGATATTTTTTTCCCATGACGTGTCTTGCAATGAGAATGTTGTTTGACCATGTCGGTTTGAAAGCCTCACATGGAGGCAAAATCATTATGTAAAAAATCTAAACCGCACAAACTGACCACAAAGACTAGCTGTTATCAGTGATTTTTATTGTATTTTTTATTTTACCTTTATTTAACCAGGCAAGTCAGTTAAGAACACATTCTTATTTTCAATGACGGCCTGGGAACAGTGGGTTAACTGCCTGTTCAGGGGCAGAACGACAGATTTGTACCTTGTCAGCTGATGGCTGGTCTATACGTGTCAACTGGAGGCTAGTCAAGATTGGATACTCAAACTACTTGCGACTCTGCCAGGAATATGGCTCCTAAATTACTTGGAGCTCGCGAGACAACGTTCCTTTTCAATCAACGACTCTAACTTAATGTAAAACCGTGGATGATATATAACATTTCCCTAACTGACTGAATCGCAGTCGATGGTAGTACTGAAACCCTGCATCTCTGCTGTGAACAAATTTAGTTCGGTCCTCCGCATTTGTGAGGCATCCCCCAAACGCACAACACTTGCAGCTGCACTTCACGCGTCAGACAAGAGCCTATGTGCATGAGGTTCAAGTCATGTTGCTGAAGGCAAACCACAAAGCTTTGCCGTTCTAAAATGAACTGTACAATTAGAAAATAAATGTGTAGGCCAAGATCATTAAGCCATGCACGTGACGCTAAATTAGGTTCTAATGAACCAAATAAGATATATATTTTCTATATATAGGCATATAGTCTATAATGCGGGTAGGCTATTAGTTTGAGATCCTTTTAGATACAAAAAAAATGTAGGCCTATAGCCTATTTGATAAAAAGCAGGTGGGACTTCGCTACTAGGCCTATTGTGAATCCAATTGTAATGGGGATTGTAATATTGAGATGTTGGTTTACGTGTCTGTTGAAATTCAATGTAGGCTATACTGAGCTGAGAGGAGATATCAATTCATATTAGGGTTATGATTCATATTTGCGTCCTGGGAGGGTTAGAATGGGATATAGAATATATCCATCATCATTCATTGATGTATTTAATAAAGTAAGGATATTCAAACTCAAAGCTTCGAGATTGAGTCATTCATGCTAGCTTTTGACATCAGTCTCTCTTCGATGAGTTCAATTATCTTAAATTCAAACCTACCCAAATCCCCCAAGACTTAGAAAAGACAATAGTCAATTGATTTTGTGACATATTAAATAACTTATTAGTTCGTTTTAAATGTGTATAAAAATTAAGTCATAGACGTCTTTGTAAATAATTTGGAAAAATCTAGAATTAAAAATTATAGCATATGCCCATCTTGAATCTAATGTGACTTGCGTCAATAGGCATGCAATAACTTTGGCCTATTGAAAATCGGGATAACCCAGGCTACTTATTATTACAACATTTGCAACAAAGAAAAGCGAAAACAAATGGTTTACCTAAATATAATTGCCATTTAGGAATATCAAGTGTTTTGACAGTAATAAAAAGCCTGCGTGATGCATAGGCTTTAAAGATTAGCCTGAACCTTTTGATTTTGCGATTTTAGATTTACAAAATTAATATGAGCAATTTTAATTAAATAAACATTGATATCAAATTTTACTTAAGACTATCCTTATAGGTGATTGCTTAAATTGTCAAGAATTGACTGAAAGCTGAGTTTATATTTTCCTTAGCCTTATGGCAGAGGTTGCGTGTCCATTCCATTTCATATAGATAAATAGTTTAGCCTATATTATTGGAAAAGTAAAGTACTAAAACATAATAATAAAAATAGTTTAAACGTAGGTCTACTTTTTATTGGCCTATTGTTTCCCACATAGGAAAAAGGATGGAGTTAGCCTATAGGCCTATAGATATGCTTCACGAAATTAGTATAGAAAATACAGGGCACAGAGGCTAACCAAGTGAAAAGAACAAGCACACACCAGGCCTACATTCAAACAAACTCTCTTCACACGAAAACACACGCATTGTCTCATATTATATTTGGACTCATACAAAAACAGGTATAAGTAACCCAGGTGTGGCTTGTGATGGCTAATTTCTATATATTGTGCCATGCGCCAAAAATGCATAATTTCCATTGAATCACAGAAACCAATGTAGGCCTTCATAATCTCAGCAAAACATTTCTCCCAATTCAAAACCATCTTAAGTGAATATGAATTACAACTGACCATGTCTTCACTTAAGTCACTGGCATGGCTAATTGTATTGTATCAAGAGAGGCACGCGTGAAAGAGAGACGGGGCAATTTTATGCAGCTAGGCTTCTGTAAATGGAGAAGGGACAATGGCCCCACATTCAAACATAATTTTGTACCAATGTGTAGTAATTTGTGAAACAATGGTAATATACCTTTTAACGTAACCGCTTATGATATTTATGATCATAGGCTGTATCACATCCGGCCGTGATTGGGAGTCCCATAAGGCGGAGCACAATTGGCCCAGCGTCGTCCAGGTTTGGCCGGGGTAGGCCGTCATTGTAAATAAGAATATGTTCTTGACTGACTTGCCGAGTTAAATAAAGGATACATTAAAATAAATTAAAAATTAAGGAATATAACTGAGCAAAAATAAAATTAACCGTGCTCTGCTGCAATAGGCTACTGCGTTTTTCTGGGTGCGTCATGGCTTAGTGACGCCTCGATCAGACCGACAGTGACCTTGCATTCTGATACACCAGAAGAACATTCAGTTCCATTTATCCAAATATGGATCAAATTGCATGCGTAGATGTGACAGAAGTACACTGAACAAAAATATGAACGCAACATGTAGTGTTGGTCCCATGTTTCATGAGCCGAAATAAAATATCCCAGAAATTGTCCATATGCACAAAAAGCTTATTTCTCTCAGATTGTGCGCACAAATGTGTTTACATCCCTATTAGTAAGCATTTCCCCCATGCCAAGATAATCCATCCACCTGATAGGTTTGGCATATCAAAAAGCTGATTATAACAGCATGATCATTACACAGGTTCACCTTGTGCTGGGTACAATAAAATGCCACTAACATGTGCAGTTTTGTCACACAACACAATGCCATAGATGTCTCAAGTTGAGGGAGCATGCAATTGGCATGCTGACTACAGGAATGTCCAATAGAGCTGTTGTCAGATAATTTAATGTTAATTTATCTAGCATAAGCCACCTACAACATCGTTTTAGAGAATTTGGCAGTATGTCTAATTGTGCTCACAACCGCAGACCACGTTTGCTGATGTCAACGTTGTGAATCCGAACAATGAACACAATTGCATTTTATTGATGGCAATTTGAATGCACAAACAATACTGTGATGAGATCCTGAGGACCATTGTGAAGCTAATGTTTTGTTTTATTATCTGTGACCAGTCTGTGAAATCCACAGATTAGAGCCTAATGAATTTATTTCAATTGACTGACTTCCTCATATGAACTGCAATTTAGTAAAATCTTTGAAATTCTTGCATGTTGCGTTAATATTTTTTTGTTTAGTATAGCAGCAAAAGGTGAATGTTGAACTTTTGTTGCACACATATCCAGTAAACGATTTGTATTTATGAATAAAGTTTGACTGCAGAATTTATTATGCCCCATTGATGCATTGTCCCTGTCGATCTGACCGAAGTGTGACAGGCCTATTAATTTGTTAAAGTGATGGCATTTATACAAAATCAATCATTTGGGGTGGGTTAACTCCTTTGATAATTTATGCAAAGTTAAAACACCACTATTACGGTATAATAGTTACACTTTTTTAAACTACATACATATCAATTATGGACATTATTAGCCTACAGATGTTATTATTTCACATTAGTAGGCCTATCTGAGGAAAAGGTTATAACTAGTTATCTTTGAAATGGTGATGAAATAGTAGCCTTTTCTGTATTCCTCTTTTCCGTGAGATAGACCAATCCGTAGTTTTGTTTTGGAAGCATAACAATATTCAACAAAAAAAAAACAAATATGAAGTGATGGTGGTTATGCACTGACCGGGGTCGATATCCAGACAATGCACAGGGTCGTCGCCGTCTCCTAATTGTCCGTTGTTGGCGAGGCTCTCCATAGACAACTCCAGATCCTTTTCCTCCCAGCCCCGGAGCTTTCTCTTCTTATTTGACCCGATCAGGGCTTCCACCGAAAAGGCGTGCGCTCTTGAGCTCAGAGCAGCAGCAGATCGCCTTCTGTCACTCATTTCTCTCAAGGCAAATCCACCAGAGGGAAAACAAAAACTCCGTCCACGCAGCGAGCACAAGGAAAATGCACACGTCAAATGTTTAAAACGGTGCAAAAGTCGCCAATGACGAAAGTAATCCAAAAACTATGACTAGAAATTGTGTTTCAAACCTCTAAAGATATGATACGCCATCCCCACGGCGCATTTAATTGCTCGAAAGTTAGCATTAAATATATTCCTGGCTATCTACCGCTTTTTGTCTCTCCGTCCTGCTCTCCTGCCTCTTTCTCTTCCCCTTTCTGTCCTTCTCCCCTCTCTCTGATTGATACTCACTTCTGGATAACTTTTTTTTGAAGCGTTAAGGGCAACCCTTTCGCTCACTGTCAAATCGCACACGTCCAATGAGAAGTTTGGAAAGAGAGAGAACCAAAATCTGTTAACCAATAGCAAATGAGAGAAACACCAACTCCTGAAGCAAGAATCCTAAACCCGACCCTTGTAACTGACCATCCAACACCGAATTAACATCGTCAGGGCTTTATGGGGGAAAAATAGAACTAAACGTATTTTATAAATATTATGGTCAGCTACCTGCTCCCATGTCCCCCACCTGCCCCCCCATCCGAACCTCCTACCCCCCCTCTACAAATATGTTACTAAGATTTACTTGAATTACCTGTATGAAATCATTGTGCAATGATAAACTGTCACTGAAAGCCTCCATGCACAGCTACTGAATGTGCGAAGACATGTATAAAGGGCCAAGAACAAGTGATGTTTCCAACTAACCACATTTATAATGCGGTATTATACAAAGGTTGGCTATGTTTCCGAATTTGTATTAGGATCCATACAATGTCGGAACACTGTCCACTTACTTTTCATCACCACGTATCATAGTCTACTCTAATGCATAAATAGGGCTTTATTGATTTCAATATTACCAGATTGAATTAAGTTACATTACAGCTTCATGAACAGCTGAAAAACAGAGCGAGCTCAAAGACCGTGACAGGTGGCCTGGTCGGAACCAATAGTAGCCTATTTGACTGAGGGAAAAATATAGATGACAATAATGATCTTTATTAGGTAATTGAAACCGGTTATATGTAGCCTCTAGTTGTGCACTGTGCACTAAATTGCAGAAGACACTGAAAACAATGTTTTGTTCATAGTTTTATTTGCCTCGGTTGTTTTAATCCTAACGCGTGCATGTTGCTGGTGCGGTCAGTGCGCAATCGCTGGTAGCCTAAATATTAGAACCAGTTCAGTAAAGCAACCTAAATAGCTTATCTAATGAATAACGTTTACACACTCACACGTTTAAAACGAAGGATAGACAATATTTTCTTATCATATCTTTCAAAGTGGAGAAGATGTAACAAAACGGAATATAAAATGGAATTATTGAGTTATACATGGTTTTTATGGTAGACCTAATCATCTTTTCTATTAATCATGACATTAATAAAGTCAGGATTTTTCAGAAGTGTGCCTCTTTAGAAAAAAGAGAGACTGGGCAAACACCGAAACATATATGTCCTATGATATACATAGGCCATGATCTAAATACAATGTTGAACTAAGAAGTGATATACAGTATCTTTCTCTAGATGTAGGTCTACGCTATACAGCATTTGTACAAACGTGAAGTATGAAATAAAACCAAAGCGCACAAAATTGACCATGAATTAACACGTTTAGATGACTGTTTTTTATTGGGAAAGTTGTAGTATTAGACCCCTTGACTTGAACCAAACGAGCGTTCCCTGAGCCAAGTCCGCACTACAGAAAATACAAAGTCGCTTGGTAAACCATTCATTTCAAACAAGCATAACCTTTATTTTATTATTATAATGAATGTAGGACTATGTATTTTGCATTTTTCTGCATATAGTAGCCTATTGAGATGACTCTGTAATGAAAAGTGCTGTAGAAATTAAATTAATTATTCTACAACGTAGTCTATGTCAAAATGTTAACAACAGTCTTCGAGTTATGGAAATCATCCCAGCGTAAATGCAAACCTGGTGCATCAACGAAACAAACCGGACTACTTGTGTCAGGCTAAATAAACTGAATTTCAATCACCACCTGAGCTTGACACATTATTGATGCATGAATATAGCTATTAATTCAGACTAAATAATAATGAATAAGCAGTCTAAATTATCATTAACGACAACAAGATGGAAATGTTAATTCATCCTGAAATTCATTAGAAAATAAAAGTAGTAAACGAAGATCATTGTAATTCAAGATGTGATTGCTGAATGCCTATCAATGTAGAACTTGAAGTTCATAATCCATTAACTTTGAAAATATTAAAATACAAAATGAACAAAAATACCATAAAAACAGTCAATCGTCGTGGTCCTTTCTCATTGAAATATGAATTTATCGCATAGGCTACAGCCCTACAGAGCTACACGTGAAATTAAAATTATTTGTCAACCATAATTAAAAACGGGAACGAGGTTAAGTAAATAATAGCTAGCCTAATATCTGCGAGGAAAGGTTTGTAATAGGAGTATAACAAAGCGGTGGGTGTAGCAGCACCAACATGGTCATATAGGAAAACAATATTGAAACGATACCATCAAACAAACTTTAAGATAGGACTATTAGCAACATTTGGCAATGTGCAAACGCTTATACCTAAAATGTGGTAAGCATGTTGCCATCATGCCTGGATTTTTAGTGTCTCCCGCCCTACGGTGGCCATGTAGGGTATTTCACACCTATAGCCCTAAAATTGCACAAGGCAAATGAGTGCATAATGTCCAATATTCCAGGACAAAGAGTGTAAATCCCTCAGGGCCCCAGGGAAGAATTGGGCCTATAATATCAAAATACTCGAGCACTGTCGCCCATTCTAAAACCATTTAGATCCCAATTTCTGTTACTGGAAAATGTAAAAATGTCTCACTAGAAAGTATGCAGGATTTCCATTTCAGATGATCATGAGAGTTTTTCATAACGGCCCTACTTGAGCTAATCAGCGGAATAAGATATGGGTTACTTTTCAGTTTTCACTGTAGCTGGATATAATTTTGTTGATTATGAAGTGGCTAAAGACTTCAACACCCACCGTTCACATTCAATATGTGCAAGAAGTCGTTTGACCCCGTGACCTCGGGGAAGTAAACCATGCAACAGAGGAAACATGTCCGGGCGCAGTAAACCATCTAAAATGACGACACATCGGCTGTTTATAAAACTTCCAAATGAACTGGCAGTTCAGGCTATAGGCGACCCGGTCTCCTCTCCGTCAACTGACAGGTCAGGTATTTCCAAACACTGAACGCAAAATTCTGAATTAAGGGCCAAATCCTAGAAATCACGCAGATCTCTTCAGTGGATTCGGTGTTTACACAGTGAGCTGCTGCAGGGTATAACACATGAAAACCCGATCGGGAGGAGTTCAATGCTATTATCTGGTTTCGACCTATGCCTTCAGATAACACAGCAGAATGGCCTATACAAATACTATTTTGAGTTGACCATACATGGGAATTTTAAGGAGCGTGGAAATAATCCGTTTATTTTCTGAACGTGATTGTTTGCTCTGACAAATATTTCCGTTTGGAAAGAAAATGTAATTGCACGGATGTCAGTTACATATCTGGTTTTGATTTACTTTGATTGAGTCGTCAACTAACGTGAAATACAACTAACAAGTTCACCATGTAATTGGATTTAGGTTAAAAGTTAATCAAACTAAAAAAAAGCCCTTACCTTTGACTTTTTGCAAATGCAGTTCGTTTCCCACGTTGATTCAATGTCATCGTTTTGGGGGGGGTTGAAATGACGTGGAAACCACGTTGATTCAAACAGTTTTTGCCCAGTGGGTTATTTCAGGTTTATGTTATTTCAAACTTCTGAGTAAATCAATAAATATATTACCAATCGGACTACAGTACAAAAGTCAAACACAAATTAAAACATGCATATAAAACCCTCAATGTTTTTTTTGACTAACGTCAAATGAAAATGTACACTTAAATAGGCTACATTTCCTAAACGTTGTATTCTACTTGCACATCATCATTTGCAAATCTATCACTCCAGTGTTCATGCTAAATTGTAATTATTTCGCCTCTATGGCCTATTTATTGCCTTACCTCCCTAATCTTACTACACTTGCACACACTGTACATATACTTTTTCTATTGTGTCATTGACTGTACGTTTGTTTATCCCATGTGTAACACTGTTGTTGTTTTTTGTCGCACTGCTTTGCTTTATCTTGTCCAGGTCGCAGTTGTAAATGAGTACCTGTTCTCAACTAGCCTACCTGGTTAAATAAAGGTGAAATAAAAATGCATTTGCCTCCGTTACGTTTTCAATTTAAATGAAATGAATCTAACACTTCATAAAGTATCTGAGTCCGGCTACATGTGTTGCGAATGAAAGTGCCTTATAGTCCAGTCAGAGTACTTCAGCGGATCTGAGGGTGCAGGCTTTTTCCAAGTTTTGGCCTATGCTCTGATGGAATATAGCCTCCATTGAGATACATGTATAGCTTTTCAGGTGGGCAAATTGGGCATACACTCCTATTCAGTGTATTATACATATTCCTATAAACCGGACACATTTCGGCTACATATGAAGTCTGGTCATAATATAAGACCGAGAGGAGAGAGATTCAGCCGAGGCAGGCAACAAAAACGAAACAGGCCTATATGTTTTAAAATAAATCAAGTCGACCTGCGTAAAAACGTTAGAAATTCGAATCGAGACCTTTATATGTGTACTCAACTAAGCTCGATTCCATTAGCACTACATTTATATTCAAATTACCTTGACATATATGAAAGGTTTTATAGCCTACGGAGAGATCCTGCAAGTTAATATTCTATAAAAATAGCATATCATACTGTAGGTAGAGTCAGCCATGTGATTGAGATCAGGTTTCCTCAATTAGCGGCCCACGTGCTGAATTTGGCCCGCAGGTGGTCTTATTTGGCTCCCCAAGTTCTGAGCATTTTTTTTTATTATCATCAGTATTATATATTTTTTCATTGTTGGACATAAAATACTAAACACAAGGAAATCAGCCCCAATTGATTTACATTTTGAAAATCGTTTCACAAGTATTCCCACACACATCAGAGACATATACAAATGTAAGCAAGGTTTGAAATGATTAATTTAGTAAAATATTACAGTGCCTTCAGAAAGTATTCACACCCCTTTTCCACTGTTGTTACAGCCTGAATTTGAAATGGATTACTTTGAGATTTTGTTGTCACTAGCGTTGGAGGAAATACATTCCTAGCTTGTGAGGAACGTGTTTGCTGGCCTCATAAATGCTAGCCACCTAGCAAATATTGAGAAGAAAAACAATGTTTCTTAGGCTCGAGTTATGCTAACCCATTTGCAATCCCTTTAGCAGGCTACAGAGGTAAGCTGGCTAATTAGCTACAGTAGTTAGCTACTGTCATCAGTTGTTGTGTTGTCATATTTAGCCTATTCCACTGTTTGTAGAATGCATACTGACATTTGAATATAGAGCGGGAAAAGAGAATCCGGACACACTGTGGACAAGGTAGACACATTTAAATGTAGGGGTAGACACATGACGTGTACGGAATTCCATGATCAGAACTCTATGATCAGAATACTAAAACTGCATGAACTGTCAAGTCTAGACACAGCCTTTGTTATGGTAAGCCAAAAAAAGTTCAGGAGTAAGTAAAAATGTATCAAGTCACATAAGTTGCAATAATTGTGTTTAACTCATCTCTGTACGCCACACATACAATTATCTGTAAGGCCCCTCAGTCGGGCAGTGAATTTCAAACACAGATTCAACCACAAAGACCAGAGGTTTTCCAGTGCCTCACAAAGAAAATCACCTTTTTAGTAGATTGGTAAAAAAAAAAAGCAGACATCGAATATCCCTTTGATCATGGTGAAGTTAAACTACACTTTGGCTGGTGTATCAGTACACCCAGTCACTAAAAATATACAGGTGTCCTTCCTAACTCAGTTGCCGGAGAGAAAGGAAATCACTCAGGGATTTCACTATAATTTCATAATTTATTTAACTAGGCAAGTCAGTTAAAAATAAATCCTTATTTACAATGACGGCCTACCCCGGCCAATGCTGGGCCAAATGTGCACCGCCCTATGGGACACTCAATCATGTCCGGCAGTAAACGCCTCTTGCACTGAGATGCAGTGACTTAGACTGCTGCGCCACTTGGGAGCCCGTTCATGCCACTGTTGACTTTAAAACAGTTAGAGTTTATTGGCTGTGATAGGGGAAAACTGACGATGGATCAACAACATTACTCCACAATACTCACCTAATTAACCGTGAAAAGGAGAAATGCACTGAAGTAAAACTGCAAAGAATGTGGCACGGCAATTCAGTTGTTTTCCTGAATACAAAGTGTTATGTTTAGGGCAAATTTCAATACATTGCTGAGTACCACTCATCATATTTTCAAGCATGGTGGTGGCTGTATCATGTTATGGGTATGCTTGTCATCGGCAAGGACTAGGGAGTTTTTTTTAGGGTAAAAAGAAACGGAATAGAGCTAAGCACAGGCCAAATCCTACAGGAAAACCTGGTTCAGTCTGCTTTCCAACAGACACTGGGAGACAAATTCACCTTTCAGCAGGACAAAAACACAAGGCCAAATATACACTGGAGTTGCTTACCAAGATGACATTGAATGTTCCTGAGTGGCCTAGTTACAGTTTGGAGTTAAATCTGCTTGAAAATCTATGGCAAGATCTGAAAATGATCCCTGCCTGTGCCATTAAACCCCTACAACTCATCCAGAACGCCGCAGCCCGTCTAGTGTTCAACCTTCCCAAGTTCTCTCACGTCACCCCGCTCCTCCGCTCTCTCCACTGGCTTCCAGTTGAAGCTCGCATCCGCTACAAGACCATGGTGCTTGCCTACGGAGCTGTGAGGGGAACGGCACCTCAGTACCTCCAGGCTCTGATCAGGCCCTACACCCAAATAAGGGCACTGCGTTCATCCACCTCTGGCCTGCTCGCCTCCCTACCACTGAGGAAGTACAGTTCCCGCTCAGCCCAGTCAAAACTGTTCGCTGCTCTGGCTCCCCAATGGTGGAACAAACTCACTCACGACGCCAGGACAGCGGAGTCAATCACCACCTTCCGGAGACACCTGAAACCCCACCTCTTTAAGGAATACTTAGGATAGGATAAAGTAATCCTTCTCACCCCCCTTAAAATATTTAGATGCACTATTGTAAAGTGGCTGTTCCACTGGATGTCATAAGGTGAATGCACCAATTTGTAAGTCGCTCTGGATAAGAGCGTCTGCTAAATGACTTAAATGTAAATGTAAAATGTTTGTTTAGCAATGATCAACAACCACAACTCTTACACTCAGCCAGAAAGACTCACAGCTGTAATCACTGCCTAAGGTGATTCCAACATTTATTGACCCAGGGTGTTGAATAGGCCAACTTATATAAATCATGATATTCCCGTTTTATTTTTCATCTTTAAAAAAAAGAAATGTTACAATTTTCTTCCATTTTTGACATTAACTTCTTGGTGACAGGGGGCAGTATTTTCACATCCGGATGAAATGCATGTCCAATTCAACTACCTGCTACTCATCCCCAGAAGATAAGATATGCATATTATTAGATTTTGATTGAAAATACTCAAAGTTTCTAAACCTGTTTGAATCATGTCTGTGAGTATAACAGAACTTATTTAGCAGGCGAAACCCCGAGGACAAACCATTCAGATTTGTTTTTGAGGTCACTCTCTTTTCAATGGGTTTTCATTGGGAATCCAGATTTCTAAGGGACCTTCTTGCAATTCCTATCGCTTCTACTGGATGTCAAGTCTTTAGAAATTGGTTGAGGTTTTTTCCTTTGTGTAGTGAAGAAGTAGCCCTGTTCAGAACGAGGGTCACTTGTAGTGTACTATTAGAGGCGCATGTCCAGAAAGCTAGCTACAGTTTATTTTCCTCCTGTATTGAACACAGATCATCCCGTCTTCAATTTTATTGATTATTTATGTAAAATAATACCTAAAGTTGTATTACAAAAGTAGTTTGAAATGTTTTGGCAAAGTTTACAGGTAACTTTTGAGATATTTTGTAGTCACGATGCACAAGTTGGAACCGGTGTTTTTCTGGATCAAACGCGCCAAATAAATGGACATTTTGGACACATATCGACGGAATTAATCGAACAAAAGGACCATTTGTGATGTTTATGGGACATATTGGAGTGCCAACAAAAGAAGCTCGTCAAAGGTAAGGCATGAATTATCTTTTTATTTCTGTGTTTTGTGTCACGCCTGCAGGGTTGAAATATGCTTTTCTCTCTTTGTTTACGGAGGTGCTATCCTCAGATAATAGCATCGTTTGCTTTCGCCGAAAAGCCTTTTTGAAATCTAACAAGTTGGCTGGATTCACAACAAGTGTAGCTTTAATTTGCTATCTTGCATGTGTGATTTAATGATTTATAGATTTTTATAGTAATTTATTTTGAATTTGGCGCTCTGCATTTCCCCTGGCTTTTGGCCAGGGTCCCACATATCCCAGAGATGTTAAGAGGGTTTTGTGTATATCGTTGACAAAAAAAGAAATGCAAATGAAAGTCCTGTGGCTACCATGCTGTAACAGCGTGAAGCGAATCTCTGCACAGATACTGCGTCAGAACAAAGTGTTGCATCTCGCTCATTTCAATATCTGCGGTGCTGCTCGTGCCAACATCATTTCGCTGAGTCTAGAATTAAATTAAATGACTAGTCCTTAGTCATTGTAAGCTATTATTGGCTCATATGAATAGGCTGTATTTTCAGTCTGCTGCTTATGCCACTGCAAATACTAAAGTTGAAATAAACTGCAGTTGGATGTGATCTGACAAGTTAGTTCCCAGGTAAATATGGATCTGGAAAACTACATCAGAGTCCAGCTCCCACAGATGATCTGCTCCATCACCAGGATGGTGGGAGCAAAGAGGGTGAAAATATTATCCTAAGCAGTCAGGATCCCAGGTTAGTCTATCCAAGTATCACAGTGAGGCTGAGCTCTTCTTTATGTTCCATCTGCAGACAAGAGCCCAGAACTGAACAGGCAGAATGCCTACTATTGACAGGGCATTGGCCTACTCATTACTCACTACCCACAGACTGTATCTGATGACGTGCGTGTGTGTCTGTTTATTGTATTAGAGCTTGAGAGTTCTCATTGGACTTTCCACAGAAAACCCATACCATATCCTATGCATATATTTATTGTTTAAGTAAAAAATATATTGACATTAATTTGAAGCAAGGCATAGAGATGAATAAATGGCGACAATATACGTAACTCAAGCAAACGTAGTCAAGCACCAGTAGAATCGTCCATTCCCCATACACAGAGTGCAAGTCTCTACTTCTTTAAACAGTTTAACAAGTCCCCCCCTCCTTCAGTAAAAGTCTACTCTGTGGCTGACCTCCTTGAGGATGGGTGCAGCCAGTTCCCTGGCCCTGTTTGTACATCCCTGTGTCTAGCCCCACCACCTCCTCCACCGTGCAACCTTCTGCGTGCATCAGCACCAGGTTGGACACACCCAGGTGTGCCGCAGGGTCAAAGGTCACCACGAAGGTGAAGTCTGACGGTACTGCGGATTTTGAGGACGATGTCGTCGGGCGAGTCAAGGAGGTTGATGGTCGTCATCTTCTGGGGGTCTGACTTGGACATCTTGGAGGGGTCGCGGAGGGATTTGACCTTCCGTGTGGAGCTTGATTGGGATGAAAAGAGAATAGGCCTTGTTAAGGCTGGGTTGTGTTTGGCAGCGATATGGCTATTATTGTTATTAAGGTGAATGTATGCATGGGATATCATTACATCAGTTAATCATATCCCGATAAAAAGAACCAGGTCCTGGCAGTATGCTGTCAGCAGAGAAGTCAGGGGTGCATGGGGGGTGGCACTGGAGGATGAATGGGGGAAGGTCTCTTTCCTGATGAGCTCTTTGTTTCAGGGTGATTTAAGAGGACATCTTTGATTGGGATTCAAAGTGGTGGGGGATGACTGGCAGGTCTGCCAGAAGCTGTTGCTCTGGTCTCTTTCCCACAAAACGTCCATCGGTAAACATCCAAAGACGGCACAAAAAGACAGCATCAATCAGCCTGAGCCAACCACTGTCCCTAACCCGCCCCTGTAATACACACACACTTATCTATCCATCTCAACACGCGGGCGCACACACACATCTCTGAAGTCGTCTTGAGGACATACCCCCTCCCGCCTCCCCAAATCTATTATCACTTTATTTCTCAGATATATGAGGAAGGGAACGGTCCTTTAATCAAAGCTCCATTGCACGCATGGCTGGTTACATCTTGTGCTTTCATGATGGCGATAATGAAGGAGCATAAACGGAGTGTACCAGAGTGGGGTTAAGTATCCATCAGTAGGACATGCTGGCCATGTGTCTTTGTGCATGTGCATCTGGATGTATGTATCCATACGGGATCTATGTGTAGTGTATGAGAGAGAGAAAATGAGAAAGAGAGAGTTGGATTTTGAGTATGTTTACATATGAGTGAGTGTCTGAGTAAGAGAAAATGTACTACACTGCCTGCATCCATAGATGTAACCCCTGTGTGGTACACAGTAACTTACTGAGCAGAACACGTGGCTCAGGGAATAAGTCTCCATATGTGTTCTTGAAGATGCGGGCTAGGTCCTGAGCCAAGTCCAGATGTTGGACCTGATCTTATCCTACTGGGATGTGAGTGGACCCGTAACAACATACAACATAGAATTTCTTTAAAAAAATATTAATTTAATTTATTTGCTGCTGCACACCCACACTTAATTGAGACTGAGCTCACTTGTAAAGGAGAATATCCGCAGCTTGCAGGACGGGGACAGACTACAGCCCCACACTCCCCTCATTCTCCTGTTTACTTTTCATCTGGAGAGAGAGCAAGAGAAATAGGGGAGAGGGGTGTAGCAAGAAGAAAGAAAAAGAAACATTGCAAGGAGAGAAAAGTAGAAAATGAAAGACAAAAAGAAGAAAAAGAAAACAGGTTAGCTTCTCTTTAAGGCGGCCTGTTCTCTTTACGAGTGAAGAGCACTCGCTCATACAAACTCAACATGGCTGAATCACAGGACATTTTCCACCACGTTTGACGTGAAGTCAGCTGTTGAGTAAACAAAAGGTGTTTTCAGTGTAGAACCAGAACACTGCTGGCTGTCCTTTCCTTCCCTCTGGCCTCCTAGTAAAACTGCATGTGGCCAAGGAAATCACTGTCATTATGAGAACATTTAAACAGATCTGGCAGGTGAGGTGCTGCTATGAGAAACAAACAGGACTAACAATAGTCAGGATGCTGAACATGAGAAAGGAAATAGAGGAAAATGGAAGGATACCATTGAACTTTCAACCATTTGTAACTTGACTAACAATTTAACTGTTCATCAACTCAATTGTGCAGCCATTGATATTAATTTACACAAAATATAATAATTTACACAAAAAGTCAGGATTCGTCCCCATGTAAACTCATTCAGTGGTTGTATCACTGCATTTCAAATCCTACAGTATTCCCAAGCTGTTATGTACCTTTCACTGAGGCAGGTGTCTGAGTCGGGGGAATACTGGCGAGGCAGCCCAGGATCCAGGACAGTTCAGTGTTCAGAGACCTGTGGAAGGGAGGAAGACACCACAACCAGTCACTCAACATGGTCCAAGCCTAAATATTATTATTGGTTTTAAACTAAGCCCACGTGTAAAATTAAACATCAAGTATCTTCTCCACCACCTCAAATGAACATAAGTAAAAACCTTCCAGATCCTCACATGGTGGGACTCTTCAGCCCCACCATGTGGCAGAGATAGGGCACAGTGAAGATCCAGTATAGTTCCTAACAACCAGGTGCTATGTTGCCCAGATGCATAGCCAATAGCCATACTCCATTATACTACATCAGTGACAAGGCATTAGAGCCATTAAATAACTCCAATCTCCTGGACATTAGCAGGGCTGGATTTAACGACTCCCTCTCTGCATCACACTACAGCCATCCCATACTTCTTTCTCTCTCTCATCATGGTTCTCTCTAAAACCTTTGGGCCTTGCCAACATGAAAAAAAAGGCGCAAAATCTTTCTGCTTCAGAGACTTAGAGTTTATGGGTGCTGGCGAAGTGACTGCCATCCCGCTCCGCTTAAAACGGATTCTAAAGAGTGTGACGTAAACTCAAGACAGCACGGACATAAACAAACATTTTACACTGAATACTTGTAGCTAGAGAGGGGGGGATTTGTTACAGACAGACTATGAACGTGAAATAGGACAGATGTTGATGTCAGCAGAGTGAGGAAGGAGACACTGATATAGATCTAGGTGAAATAAAATACATTTTATAATGAACATCAACTCCATTCATATTGAATGTGATCTTTCTTCGTAGCATCTGAAACAAACACACTACTAGTAATGTTATGGATTATGTGATTATAGGACTCATTTTTTATTTATTTAGGAGAAAGCCAAAATATTCCTATAAACCTCAGAGCTTTGTGGATCTGCTGCTGTTATTCCAGTAAGAAATGGAGCAACTCATTGGCGGTCGGTGGCGTTTTAATACTAGGGAAGACTAGTTGTTATGTGCATGGCCTAATTTCTATTACAGCATATTGGCAGGACTGTCATTCATATTCCATTCACCAAGCTCAATGTAACATCGATGCGGTTTAGGCTACTACATGATACTCCAATTTGACCTATACCCATCATGCTACAACCTAGCCTATAAATGAAAGTTTATAACGTAGATGCACAGATCGAGAGACAAATTGGAGTAATCAAGGTGACAGACAGTGGTTGTGTCCGAATACCCATACTTGCGTCCTAAATAGTAGGCCGTTGGCATATGCAAAAAAAAAAAATGTTTTATAGTATGTGACATTTCGAAAATCAAGTATATTTTTGATGCCCAGATGTCATAATGATTTCTCCTTTGACAAGAGCTGATAATAAGCTGTCAATTAGATATGGAGATGCACTACCGAAATGAACCAAAAGTGGGAAACAACACAATCACACATGACACATTCTCAGTGTACAAAAATATAATGTTTTATAGTATGTAACTTTTGAACTTTTTTAAAATAGAGTATGCTGTAAATGCCAGGATGTTATTCTCATTTTGGCTTTGTAGCTGATTTGTAGCTGCCTGCTGTGCCTTTAACTAGCTATGTGTTTTAGTAGTTAGCTAGGACTAGAAGTTATAACTGTTCGATCAGTAACGTTTGCTAGTTACATGGTTACTTGCTGTTCACCGTCAACTTCATATTTAACTTTAGCCTAGTTAGCTAGCTGGTTAGTTTCATTGCACATATGGGTGGAATCATTACCCCAAACTGTTGCAAAATCTTCTGTTTTGCAACGAAAACTAGTGTTTCTATTGGACAGATTCAGGCAGGTTCCCTCTTTCGTTTGCTGAACCTTTCCAATAGAAACGCTAGTTTTTGTTGCAAAACGTTTTGCAAATGTTTATATACACCCTTGTTAAGGTAAAAGTAATGGTAAGCTGCACTCATTACTGTTTCACCTTGGCACGCCAATTTTATAAAGTATGTGGCCATCTAGCTACATAAAGTTCAAACAACTTTACTTTACTCATGTTTTGGTTAATGTACTCAATCTCATGTCTTTTCAGGATCTAGATAAAGGAGTGTGAGCTGGAGGGGAAGCTGTCACCTGCATGGGAGAAAAATAAGTGGGAGAACCTTAGGCTTAAGCAAAAATAAATGTGGGCTCCTCTTTATCCCCAAAGGGTCCAGATGGGGAGGTGGGAGAAGGAGGTGACCGCCCGTGAGGCACTCCGTATGGCCATTTTAGAGGCCATGACTAAAAGTAGTTTTATGTATTTTGTATACATTTGATTTATAGCTGTTAATGTATTCATTTTTTACTGTTTTTGGTGAAGTTAGTTTTTTAAAACCCAAAGTGGATTTCTGTTCTCATTGAAAGTGTTTCTTGTTTGTAATGTTTTTTATTTATGTGATACCGGTACATTTACTGTTCGTGTGTTTTACTTTCAACATAAAAAAATGCACTCGCACATCTGAGCTATCTTGTTGCAGGTACATGGTAACAATTAGATAAGTTCAAAGTAAAAAGAAACCCTGCACACTGCTGTTGCTTTGGTATAATAATAAATTGAATTTCTATAATGCTTTTCATAACAATCTCAAAGCGCATCAAAAGCAAAAAACAAACAAGCAATATCATGAGTAGCCTAGCTATAGTTAGGTCAACCAATAGAGGCCAAGTCTTTGAGTGCATACATCCTCCAAAGATGGAGAGGCACAGCTCATGGCTTGATCAGAGGAAGGTGGTCAGGGAGATGGGTGACGATCTTGTATAGGAATAGCTTGAGTCATGTAGCCACTAGCATCCTTCACGATGTATGGCACCTACCCAGCTCTGGGCACCAGAAACCTCAGCACACAGTTCAGAGTAGTAGCCAGTTGTCCTCAGTACGAGCCCTTTGCCTCACCACTGCATTCCTCTACTGCTTTTCCCACTCCTCTCAAACTCCAGGTGACTGCCATTGATACATGTGTAGGCCTACAGTACACTCAAGTTCACTCCAAATACGTCATTCCAAATGCTAGCTACTTAGCCCACAACAATAACATGAAAGGTCACTGGGTTGGGCTACAGACCATACTTTCCGGTTCATATGTGAAGCCGACACTGATGGACCTTGGAAAAAAACCTGCTCCGACTGGGAAAATTAGTTTTGAATGGTCATCCCAATAGTCAGAAACTCAGACACTTCTTTGACCTGAAGATCACAGACATCCTGATTTTACACGGTCTGAGCTAATTTTGTTGACGAATTCCTAGTTGTCTTGAATGCACCAAAAGTAAGACGTTTCGGGCGTGGCATACTGCATTCTTTTTCTAAACAGTACGTGCTAAATAGTATGTAGTAAAATTAGTAGACAGTATGCAGTTTAAGTAAGTAGTAGGCAAAACTGATTTCAGACACGGCCAGTGACACATTCAATAGGGCCTTGCACACAAAGTAAGTAGCATACTGATTTCAGAAAATATTTATCTACCATATTTACATGTGCAGGGATACTGGAGTGATGGAGGTATATATTGATTGGGGTAAGGGGACTAGGCAACAGGATATAAGATAAACAGAGTAGTAGCAGCTTGTATGTGAATGGGTGTGCATGTGTATAGAGTGTAGAGTCAGATGGAAGAATGGCGCCGGAGGGGATGGCTGCTGTTTTACGGGCTCCTAACCAGTTGTGCCATTTTGTGTGTTTTTTTTCTCACTTATTTTGTGCATAACATTGGTGCTACCATCTCTATTGACCTAAAATAGCTTCTGGATATCAGAACAGCGATTACTCACCTCGAACTGGCCAAAACAAAATGATATAATGAATCTGACGCAAAGGATATGATATTGCTCCCAGGCAAGGCCCAAATCCCTGTAATTCACATGAAGAAAATTAGGAAATACAGGGGGTGTAGATCAGGGTGTCTTGTGAGAATTAGTCTGCGAGTGGTTAACCTGCCTCTACCATACGTTCTATTAGGTAACGTGCAATCACTGGAGAATAAAACTGGAGGAGCTCTATTCGAGACTATACTACTAACTGGACATTAAAAACTGTAATATCTTATGTTTCACAGAGTCGTGGCTGAATAACGAAACAGATAATATACAGTTGGCTGGGTTTTCGGTGCATCGACAGGACATCTACGTCTGGTAAGACGAGGGTTGGGGGTGTGTGTCCATTTGTCAATAACAGCTTATGCGCAATGTGTCATATTAATTATATGGAGAAGCAGCAGAGGGGGAGAGCTAGCTATATATATATATATATATTTTTTTTACCTTTCACTTACTTAGCCAATGCAGCTAATTTAGCCTACTCAACAACCTGACTCAAACAGAGAGGAATGCTATTGCTGTTAGCTAGCTGGCTAAGGCCATCCAACACTGCATCTCTTCCAAGTCAAGGTAAGCTTTTGGTTTTATAAATGTATTGCCACCGGTGTAATTGCAAACTGCTTACTGTACACTGTTATGCCTGATTGTGCACGTGGGTTTACTAAAGCGTTAGTTTTACTTCAGTTTATTTTAGTAAATATTTCTATAAATAACTTATTTCTTCTTTTTCTTAAACTGCATTGTTGGTTAAGGGCTTGTAAGTCTACACCTGTTGTATTCGGGACATGTGACAAATACAATTTCATTTGATTTTGAGTTTGTAGAGTATAACATGATCTGATATGGTTACAACGATGGAGACTCTGTAGAGGTTAGCATTTATGGTTTGAATGTTTGGCTTGGAGAGGTTTTTGTGCCTTGTCACAGATTGTTTGTGGACTTCACTGCACAACACAACAGCTAAGGGAAAGAGAGAGGAGGAGAGCGCGCAGATGCGATAAAAAATTATGCTGTACGTGGCTGCTATGAAAGTGAACTGTGTGTGACTGGTGATCAGGAGTGTATTCATTCTACCGATTCTGGATGGACCTACCTGAATTTGTCCAAAATAAACACATTTTAGACTAATGATTACTCCCCAGATCAGCTAGATGCAGGCAAGAGGTACCGGTGCCGCACGGCAAGATGTACCGGTCATCAAGTCTGACACCAACAGGCTCTTAAACAGCTTCTATCCCCAAGTAACTACCAAAACAGCTACACAGACTATCTGTGTTAACCTTGCATCTTTATTGACCTTTTATTTCAATCTTTGCACTGTTGTTATGCACACTCAGATGGTCTTACACACTCACACACACTGTCACTCCAACACACATACAAACACTCACTCCATCATTTGCTCACTCACATATATTTATACTCAATCAAATCAAATTGTAATTGTCACATGCGCCAAATACAACAGGTGTAGAACTCACTGTGAAATGCTTACTAACAAGTCCTTAACCAACAATGCAGTTCAAGAAATAGAGTTAAGAAAATATTTACAAAAATAACAAAGTTACAATATTAAGGCTATGTAGAGGGGGTACCGGTACTGAGCCAATGTGTGGGGGTACAGGTTAAACAAGGTCATTTGTACATGTAGGTAGGGGTAAAGTGACTATGCATAGACAATAAACAGCGAGTAGCAGTAGTGTAAAAAGGGTGGTGGGGGGAAATCTTCTGGCTGGCCTTTTGCTTAATTGTTCAGCAGTCTTATGGCTTTGGGGTAGAAGCTGTTAATTAACTTCGTATGGTATAGGGGACGCTTGCATCCCACTTGGCCAAAAGCCAGGGAAAATGCAGTGCTGCAAATTCAAATAAAATTATATAAAAATCAAACTTTCATTAAATCACACATGTAAGATACTAAATTAAAGCTACACTCATTGTGAATCCAGCCAACATGTCAGATTTTAAAAAGGCTTTATAGCAAAAGCATAACAAGCTATTATCTGATGATAGCACAACAGTAAACAAAGAGAGTAGCATATTTCAACCCTGCAGGCGCTACACAGAACGCAGAAATAAAATATAAAACATGCCTTACCTTTGACGAGCTTCTTTTGTTGGCACTCCAATATGTCCCATAAACATCACAATTGGTCCTTTTGTTCAATTAATTCCATCCATATATATCCAAAATGTCCATTTATTTGGTGCGTTTCATCCAGAAAAAAACAGCTTCCAAATTGTTCAAAGTCACTACAAAATATCTCAAAAGTTGCCTGTAATCTTTGCCAAAACAATTCAAACTACTTTTGTAATATAACTTTAGGTATTTTTAAACGTTAATAATCGATCAGATTGAAGACGGATCTATCTGTTTTCAATAGAGGACGAGAGGAAACTAACACTACTTTTCAAGTCTTGCGCACTCTCAACAGCGTTACCCTTTTCCAAGATGGCCGTACTTCTTCATTGCACAAAGGAATAACCTCAACCAAATTCCAAAGACTGGTGACATCCAGTGGAAGCGGTAGGAACTGAAAACAAGTGCCGAAGAAATATCGTTTCCCAATGAGAATTCACTGAACAGACAGAGACCTTAAAAAATATTCTGAACGGTTAGTCCTCTGGGTTTTGCTTGCTAAGTTCTGTTATACTCACAGACATGATTCAAACAGTTTTAGAAACTTCAGTGTTTTCTATCCAAATCTACTAATAATATGCATATCCTATATTCTTGGCATGAGTAGCAGGAAGTTGAAATTGGGCACGCTATTTATCCAAAAGTGAAAATGCTGCCCCCTATACTTTAAGAAGTTTTAAGGAGCCTTTTGGACCTAAACTTGGCACTCCGGTACCACTTGCCGTGCGGTAGCTGAGAGAACAGTCTATGACTTGGGTAACTGGAGTCTCTGACAATTTTTTAGGCCTTCCTCTGACACCTCCTTGTATATAGGTCCTGGATGGCAGGAATCTTCGCCCCAGTGTTGTACTGGGCTGTACCCACTACTCTGTAGCACCTTACGGTCGGATGCCGGGCAGTTGCCATACCAGACGGTGATGCAACTGGTCAGGATGCTCTCGATGGTGCAGCTGTAGAATATTTTGAGGATCTGGGGACCCATGCCAAATCTTTTCAGTCTCTTGAGGGGAAAAGGTGTGGTTGTGCCCTCTTCACGACTTTATCAGTGTGTTTGGACCATGATAGTTTGGTGTTGTGGACACCAAGGAACTCTTTATCCCCTTCACCTGTCACGTGAATGGGGGTGTGTTCGTTTGTCTTGCTCACTTTGAGGAAGAAGGTTGTTGTCCTGGCACTACACTGCCAGGTCTCTGACTTCATCCCTATAGGCTTTCTCATCGTTGTCAGTGATCAGGTCTACCACCGTTGTGTCGTCAAACTTAATGATGGTCACGCAGTCGTGGGTGAACAGGTAGTACAGGAGGGGACTAAGCACACACACCTGAGGGGCCACTGTGTTGAGGATCAGCATGGCAGTTGTGTTGCCTACCCTTACCACCTGGGGGCGGCCCGTCAGGAAGTCCAGGATCCAGTTGCAGAGGTCCTTAGCTTAGTGAGGAGCTTTGTGGGCGCTATGGTGTTGAACGCTGAGCAGTAGTCAATGAACAGCATTCTCACATAGGTGTTCCTTTTGTCCAGGTGGGAAAGGACAGTGTGGAGTGCGATTGAGATTGCGTTATCTGTGAATCTGTTAGGGCGGTATGTGGATTGGAGTTGGTCTAGGGTTTCCGGGATGATGGTGTTGTGAGCCGTCACCAGTCTTTCAAAGCACTTCATGGCTACCGATGTGAGTGCAATGGGGCGGTAGTCATTTAGGCAGCTTACCAAATCAAATTAAATAAAAACATTTTGGTCACATACACCTGGTTAGCAGATGTTTATGCGAGTGTAGCGAAATGCTTGTGCTTCTAGTTCCAAAAGTGCAGTAATATATAACAAGTAAACTAACAATTCCCCAACAACTACCTAATACACACAAATCTAACAAGTAATCTAACAATTCCCCAACAACTACCTAATACACACAAATCTAAAGGGGTAAATGAGAATATGTACATATAAGTATATGGATGAGCGATGGCAGAGCAGCATAGGCAAGGTGCAGTAGATGGTATAAAATACAGTATATACATGTGATATGAGTAATGTAAGATATGCAAACATGATTAAAGTGGCATTGTTTAAAGTGGCTAGTGATCCATTTATTAAAGTGTCCAGTGATTGGGTCTCAATACAGTATATACATGTGATATAATTAATGTAAGATATGTAACATTCTTCTTAAAGTGGCATTAAAGGTGGCATTGTTTAAAGTGACTAGTGAGTCATTTATTAAGAAATGAATTTGTTCAAAACTCTTCAACTATTGTCTTTCTCTCTCTGAGTCAACTACTCACCAAATGTTATGCAGTGCAGCTCATGTGTTCAGTACTATATTCATGCTCTGATCCTTTGATTGGATGAACAACATGTCAGTTCATGCTGCAAGAGATCTGATGGGTCGGAGGGTGTCCTCTGGAAGTCGTCATAATTACTGTGTAAGTCTATGGAAGTGGGTGAGAACCATGAGCCTCCTAGGTTTTGTATTGAAGTCAATGCACCCAGAGGACGGAAAATAGCTGTCCTGTAGGGTAGCACTCTGTTGAGGCTACTGTAGACCTTCATTGCGAAACATTGTGTTTTAATTCATTATTTGGTGACGTGAATATATTTAGTATAGTTTTATCTAAAAAGGATAACAGACGTTTCACTGTTTTTAAAATATTTTATGAAGTTCACTGAGTAGGATGGTTTTCCCCTTCCTCCTCTGAGGAGCTTCCATTGGTGTAACTTTACTATGGTCTTTCTCGCGGACACACATATGCCCACGCACACACACTCGCGCAATCTTTTCAAGCTGAAGGCCCTTCACTTAAGACACTTGATTTCAACTGGTCACCATTTTTTCAATGAAGTCAAGTGTTTTCTTTGGGCGGTAATGGTATTTGTACATGTGGAACAGACTCTGGTTTGTTTGTTCAATAGGAGATCCCCTTCGCTGCCAAGATATGTGGCATGAAGCTAAATGGGAATAAAAATAGGCCTTGGTGCGTGTGTGAGAGAAATATCACAGATGGACCACACTAACAAAACAAATACGTCACTTGCTGAGATAGTCTGACACACACACACATACAAACACACATTTAAATTGTCCAGTGAGAAGAAAATGTCTATTCGGATTACACTTCCTTTCCTAACTCAGGAGTTTACCCCAAAAAATTATTATCCCCTTCACCCCTTCATGTGGCTTCCTCTGAAGTAAATGGTGGTATGTGTTTTCATAATCCCTGTGAATTTGCAGAGCACACAGTGAAGATAAGGATTGGAGTGATAAAATAAGCGTTTTAAATTGCCTGCATTAGGTAACCATTCAGAGCTTGCCATGATAAAATAAACATTCCAATATGGCCACCACTTCAGCTGACTTTCTTGATGACATGCTGGGAAACAGATCCAAAGCAGCCTGCTCAGACCACCAAGTCACAAACACACTCTCAGCTTTTCCAACTGTTTGCAACACCACATTAGAAAATAGGCTCAAACTCTTTTAATAGAGCAGTGATTGTGTGTGTGTGTGTGTGTGTATGCATGAGTGTGTACCTGCCTGCATGTGTGTCTGACTAACCTGTGACTGCTGGAAGAGGATAGATGTCAATGGCCAGCAGGCTGGCAACCATGACCAGTATGTTGACCCGCAGAAGGGCAGGGTCCTGAGACTGGGTGATGGAGTGCAGGTCCACTATGCTGTAGAGCACTAAGGGGTACTGGCTCTGCAGGGTCACCCAGCTCTCCAGAGCCCCAAGGTAATTCCCTAGGTGGGGCACAGACGTGGGCTAGATCCAAGAGAACACATACCTCCTAGAGGCTCCTGTTAAGAAGCGGTGGAGAGAGAAGGGTTTGAAAAGAGATGGAACTTGAGAGGAGAAGAAACTTCCTGATGGGCCGCCCACAGGTGGTAAGGGTAGGCAACAACACGTCTGCCACGCTGATCCTCAACACCGGGACAACTCAGGGGTGTGTACTTAGTCCCCTCCTGTACTCCCTGTTCACCCACGACTGTGTGGCCAAGCACGACTCCAACACCATCATTAAGTTTGTTGACGACACAGCAGTGGTAGGCCTGATCACCAACAACGATGAGACTGCCTATAGGGAGGAGGTCAGAGAACTGGCAGAGTGGTACCAGGACAACAACCTTTCCCTCAATGTGAGCAAGACAAAAGGAGCTGATCGTGGACCACAGGAAAAGGCAGGCCGAACAGGCCCCCATTAACATCAACGGGGCTGTAGTGGAGCGGGTCGAGAGTTTCAAGTTCCTTGGTGTCCACATCATCAAAGTACTGTCATGGTCCAAACTAGAGGTAGACCGATTATGATTTTTCACCGCCGATACCAATACCGATTATTGGAGGACCAAACGAGCCGGTACCGATTAATCGGCCGATTTAAATATATAAAAAATATATATATATATATTTAAAAAAAAAATTTTTTAATGTATTTGTAATAATGACAATTACAACAATACTGAATGCACACTTATTTTAACTTAATATAATACATCAATAAAATAAATTTAGCCTCAAGTAAATAATGAAACATGTTCAATTTGGTTTAAATAATGCAAAAACAAAGTGTTGGAGAAGAAAGTAAAAGTGCAATATGTTCCATGTAAAATATGTGCCATGTAAGAAAGCTAATGTTTCAGTTCCTTGCTCAGAACATGAGAACATATGAAAGCTGGTGGTTCCTTTTAACATGAGTCTTCAATATTCCCAGGTAAGAAGTTTTAGGTTGTAGTTATTATAGGACTATTTCCCTCTATACCATTTGTATTTAATTAACCGTTGACTATTGGATGTTCTTATAGGCACTTTAGTATTGCCAGTGTAACAGTATAGCTTCCGTTCCTCTCCTCGCTCCTCCCTGGGCTCGAACCAGCAACACAACGACAACAGCCACCACATCGAAGCAGCGTTACCCATGCAGAGCAAGGGAAACAACCACCCCAAGGCCCAGAGCGAGTAGCGCTCGCTAACTAGCTAGCCATTTCACTTTGGTTACACCAGCCTCATCTCGGGAGTTGATAGGCTTGAAGTCAAAAAGCTTGATGCACAACGAAGAGCTGCTGGCAAAACGCATGAGAGTGCTGTTTGAATGAATGTTTACGGGCCTGCTTCTGCCTACCACCACTCAGTCAGATACTTGTATGCGTAGTCAGATTATATACAACGTAGGACACGCTAGATAATATTTAGTAATATCATCAACCATGTCTGCTTAACTAGTGATTATGATTGATTGTTTTTTATAAGATAAGTTTAATGCTAGCTAGCAACTTACCTTGGCTTACTGCATTTGCGTAACAGGCAGTCTCCTTGTGGAGTACAACGAGAGCGAGGCAGGTCATTATTGCGTTGGACTAGTTAACTGTAAGGTTGCAAGATTGGATCCCCCGAGCTGACAAGGTGCAAATCTGTCATTCTGCCCCTGAACAAGGAGGTTAACCCACTGTTTCTAGGCCGTCATTGAAAATAAGAATGTGTTCTTAACTGACTTGCCTAGTTAAATAAAGATTAAATAAAGGTGTAAAATTGTTATGAAAACTTGAAATCGGCCCTAAGTAATCGGCCATTCCGATTAATCGGTCGACCTCTAGTCCAAACACACCAAGACAGTGGTGAAGAGGGCAAGACGAAACCTTTCCCCCTCAGGAGACTGAAAAGATTTGGCATGGGTCCCCAGATCCTCAAAAGTTATACAGCTGCACCATCGAGAGCATCCTGACCAGTTGCATCACCGCCTGGTATGGCAACTGCTCAGCATCTGACCGTAAGGCACTGCAGAGGGTTGTGTGTACGGCCCAGTACATCACTGGGGCCAAGCTTCCTGCAATCCAGGACCTATATAATAGGCGGTGTCAGAGGAAAACCCATAAAATTGTCAGAGACTCCAGTCACCCAAGTCATAGACTGTTTTTCTGCTACCGCACAGCAAGCGTTACCGGAGTGCCAAGTCTAGGTCCAAAAGGCTCCTTAACAGCTTCTACCCCAAAGCCATAAGACTGCTGAACAATTAAGCAAATGGCCACCGGACAATTACATTGACCCCCCCCTTCCATTTGTTATATACACTGCTGCTACTCGCTGTTTATTATCTATGCATAGTCACTTCACTCCTACCTACATGTACAAATTACCTCAGCTAACCTGTAGCCCCACACACTGGTATCGGTATGGTACCCCCTATATATTGCCTCGTTATTGTTATGTTATTGTGTTACTTTTTATTTTAATTTATTTTTTACTTTAGAAAATTTGAAAAATATTTTCTTAACTCTTCTTGAACAGCACTGTTGGTTAAGGGCTTGTAAGTAAGCATTTCATGGTAAGGTCTACACTTGTTTAATTCGGTGCATGTGACAAATAAAGTTTGACATGATTTGAACAAGAGTAATAAAAGTAACAGATTTCAAGACAACATCAAGAGAAAGAAAATAAGAAATTAAGGAGAGAAAGAAAAAGTGAAGTCACCTGCAGAGGTGTTTGTACTGTATGCTGCCAACTGGCAGATTGGGAGGCAGTGGTCATGGTTGTATTGCAGTTATGGAGATCCTTAATAAAACCTCTGTAACAGTCAATGGGAGAACGTAACCCCCAGATGTCCAATAAAAATATAGAACACTCTCCAGCCAGCCAATGAGGCCAGAGCAACAACTACAAATGGCCAATGAAAGCAGGGCAGTGGGAAAAATAAATCAATAAGAGTTGAAAAAAAATGTAGGTTTAGGTATATAGTCAGAGCAGAAATCAAGTGTGTGGGGTGTGTGTGAGTGAGAATCTATACTCAAGAGCATCATAAACCACAGCTATCAGAAACAATTACATGAAGACCTTATTTTAAAGCCTTGGTGGGAGTTGATGAATAGGCTCTTTTTAAAATTGGGATCCTTAACATTAAGAAAAATCCCTAACCGTTTTTTAAAACAAAATTTAAAATCACAGTGCAGTTATAACAAAATGTTATTCTCCGTGTTATAGCCTACTTAGACGGTAGGCTATAAAGGCCAGGGGAAAGTTGTGTAATTTACAGTGCTTTGCGAAAGTATTCGCCCCCTTGAACTTTGCGATCTTTTGCCACACTTCAGGCTTTTTTTTTTGCACGCCCAATTTTTCAGTTTTTGATTTGTTAAAACAGTTTGAAATATCCAATAAATGTCATTCCACTTCATGATTGTGTCCCACTTGTTGTTGATTCTTCACAAAAAAATACAGTTTTATATCTTTATGTTTGAAGCCTGAAATGTGGCAAAAGGTCGCAAAGTTCAAGGGGGCCGAATACTTTCGCAAGGCACTGTAAATTAAACCAAGAGAAAAGGCAAACTTTAGTCTACTTTGCGAGGCATACAAAACAAGACGTTGCGATACAGATTACCAAGACATTTTTTCTGTCTGCCCCCTCTTCTCTCTCCCTCACACTTACCCACCTGCCCTTGCTCATCGCTAATGATGTGAGCGTGTTCAGACTTCAGTCTGTTGCGTGTAGAATATCCTAGCCTATTCATTGCTGACAGGCCCTGCTTTACAGAAATTGCGAGACATTGCAAGCCAATAAATTGCAATATACAACATTCCATTGTAAGATACAGCTTTTGATTGCCGATAGATAGGCCTAGTGCACGGTTTTGACTCCGTCTGCCTGGTGGCCGAACCTGCCCTTACTGTGCCCCTCCGCTCTCTCTCTGTCCCTTGCTAGCTCACTATGAAAGATGCGAGTGCTTGTGTTCTCGGAAGTACGGCAACTAAATAAATCTCCTCTGTTTAAAAAATACTGACTCTTAGGAGGCAATTATTAGCGGAATGTACATATGTACATACTACCTCAATTGGCCCGACCAACCAGTGCTCTCGCACATTGGCTAACTGGGGTATCTGTATTGTGTCCCACCACCCACCACCCGCCAACCCCTCTTTACGCTACTGCTACTCTCTGTTCATCATATATGCATAACCATATCTACATGTACATACTACCCCAATCAGCCTGACTAACCGGTGTTTGTATGTAGCCTCATTACTGAATATATTCTCGCTAATGTTTTTCACTGTCTTTTTACTGTTGTTTTTCTTTCTTTACTTACCTATTGTTCACCGAATACCTTTTGTGCACTATTGGTTAGAGTCTGTAAGTAAGCACTTCACTGTAAGGTCCTGTTGTATTCGGCGCACGTGACAAACTTTGATTTGATTTGAATTTAATCCTGACATCAGAGAGGAAGGGGAGAAGCGAGAGGTTTCACTCTCACCAAAATAAGCCCAATGCTTTTCTTTGGACTTGTTTCGGACCTAACCTTGTCACCTGCCTTCTCTCCTTTAGGACGACTCCCATTGTTAGAACGGAGACATGAGCATCTCGTCATCATATACGTATCTCTGTTGACACTCAGAAAAGGCAGTGGACATGCAAGGAGTTGAGGAATCAATTATTTTGGAGTCAACTCTCAATCACCAAATCATCGTCAGTAACTTTGGAAAAATGCAAGCAACAGCACCAACATTTAAAAAAATAAATAATTTTATTTCACCTTCATTTAACCAGGTAGGCTAGTTGAGAACAAGTTCTCATTTGCAACTGCAACCTGGCCAAGATAAAGCATAGCAGTGTGAACAGACAACAACACAGACTTACACATGGAGTAAACAATTAACAAGTCAATAACACAGAAGAAAAAAGGGAGTCTATAAACATTGTGTGCAAAAGGCATGAGGAGGTAGGCGAATAATTACAATTTTGCAGATTAACACTGGAGTGATAAATGATCAGATGGTCATGTACAGGTAGAGATATTGGTGTGCAAAAGAGCAGAAAAGTAAATAAATAAAAACAGTATGGGGAAGAGGTAGGTAAAATTGGGTGGGCTATTTACCGATAGACAATGTACAGCTGCAGCGATCGGTTAGCTGCTCAGATAGCAGATGTTTGATGTTGGTGAGGGAGATAAAAGTATCCAACTATAGAGATTGTTGCAATTCGTTCCAGTCACAGGCAGCAGAGAACTGGAACGAAAGGCGGCCAAATGAGGTGTTTGCTTTAGGGATGATCAGTGAGATGGAGTGCGTGCTACGGGTGGGTGTTGCCATTGTGACCAGTGAACTGAGATAAGGCGGAGCTTTACCTAGCATGGACTTGTAGATGACCTGGAGCCAGTGGGTCTGGCGACGAATATGTAGCGAGGGCACGCCGACTAGAGCATACAGGTCGCAGTGGTGGGTGGTATAAGGTGCTTTAGTGACAAAATGGATGGCACTGTGATAAACTGCGTCCAGTTTGCTGAGTAGAGTGTTGGAAGCAATTTTGTAGATGACATCGCCGAAGTCGAGGATCGGTAGGATAGTCAGTTTTACTAGGGTAAGTTTGGCGGTGTGAGTGAAGGAGGCTTTGTTGTGGAATAGAAAGCCGACTCTAGATTTGATTTTAGATTGGAGATGTTTGATATGAGTCTGGAAGGAGAGTTTACAGTCTAGCCAGACACCTAGGTACTTATAGATGTCCACATATTCTAGGTCGGAACCATACAGGGTGGTGATGCTAGTCGGGCGTGCGGGTGCAGGCAGCGAACGATTGAAAAGCATGCATTTGATTTTACTAGCGTTTAAGAGCAGTTGGAGGCCATGGAAGGAGTGTTGTATGGCATTGAAGCTCGTTTGGAGGTTAGATAGCACAGTGTCCAAGGATGGGCCGGAAGTATACAGAATGGTGTCGTCTGCGTAGAGGTGGATCAGGGAATCGCTTGCAGCAAGAGCAACATCATTGATATATACAGAGGAAAGAGTCGGCCCGAGAATTGAACCGCGTGGAACCCCCATCGAGACTGCCAGAGGACCGGACAGCATGCCCTCCGATTTGACACACTGAACTCTGTCTGCAAAGTAGTTGGTGAACCAGGCAAGACAGTCATCAGAAAAACCGAGGCTACTGAGTCTGCCGATAAGAATATGGTGATTGACAGAGTCGAAAGCCTTGGCAAGGTCGATGAAGACGGCTGCACAGTACTGTCTTTTATCGATGGCGGTTATGATATCGTTTAGTACCTTGAGCGTGGCTGAGGTGCACCCGTGACCGGCTCGGAAACCAGATTACACAGCGGAGAAGGTATGGTGGGATTCGAGATGGTTAGTGACCCGTTTGTTGACTTGGCTTTCGACGACATTAGATAGGCAGGGCAGGATGGATATAGGTCTGTAACAGTTTGGGTCCAGGGTGTCTCACACTTTGATGAGGGGGATGACTGCAGGCCTATTGCAAGAAACTACATAATATAATTTTTCATATATCCATTATTGTCATTTTTTGGAGAGTTTGAAATTTCGATCCTTTGCTCCGGACAAGGGCATGTCCAGGCATAGAGCCTATTAAATGAATCATATTTAAAACATTTAGAAAATTCCTAAAACAAATATTGTCTCCAAATATTTTCCTTTAAATTACCAACAACATAACTTGTAAACTCAAATAATGCAACAAAATAGAAGTTTCCTTGCCGGACAAGGATTGTCCCAACTCATGAATCTCTGAGCTAATTTCCTGCTATTCTGCACATTTTGCCATGAGGCTGAGAGAAAATGTTTTAAAGCTAATTCCCTGTTATTCAAAATATATTTTCATGGCTTTTGACGTGTTCATATGCTATCTGGGGGGCCCAACCCCAATTTAAAAAAAATAATACCAATTGTGATTATTATATTTTTTTAATGGGTTCGGGGCTCCCAAAACTCGTGGGCCCCCCACCTTGAAGGGGTTGTAAGAGTGTGTGCTACGCCAGTGGTGCCACGTACAAGACAACTCAGAAACTCAGAGGTAACATGTACATACTTTTTTTGCATAGAATTTTCTATTGGTTGATTTGGATATTTTCCAAGTGGGAAACTCCTACCCCTTCTACAAGTTTCCAAGTCGGACATATGCAAGTTTCCGAGTTGTCTTGAAGGTGGGACGATCTCTTGCATGTCTTCACTCACAAACCTGATGCTCTTAAAGAAACCGTGTACAATTTCCAATGTAATGCATCTCAGTAGATACTGCTTTTACACAATGTAGAAACTTAATATTTCGACAAATAACTTTGTAATACAGGTTTTTGTATCAATATTTTAGCTTTTTATAATAAACAAATGTCTTTACACTATTAAATATTTGGGTTTAGGTTTCTAGTGCACAACATGTGCTTCAAAAATAGCTATAATTCATATAGGCTAGGCCCAATATAGGCTATATCACAATCAATTCAAAAAACATATTTTCGTGTGCTCCTACATTTTAGGTTGTGTTTGTAACTTTTAAGTTGGGAGCAGCAGTGCTACCAATGAAAAGTGTTCATTTAGAGCCCTGCTTGCAACCAAGAAAATCATGTTGAAATCCCTGCTGTGTAACTTGGGCTGCCATCTTTGAAATTCTTTATCTTTACAAATCTTTAGAAACTTAATCTCAAAGTTTGTGCAGGAAATTGTACAGTATTTTCTTTTTTAGGTTATTCATAACTAATTAGAAAACACGCAGAGGATACTCTCGCTCTTGTAGATTTGACAAACAGCAATAGTACTCTGAATCACAATCAGTTTATCTGAGGAACCAACAGCCTTCTATGGCCTCTGGGATCAGATAACCACTGTTCTGAGAACAGTCCTGTCTGTCTCAGTGTTTTGGGCTTAAAGGATCAGATAACTACCCTCTGGTATCAGATTTCAGGTCAGTAAAAGGTGATGGCAGGAAGGAACTGGGTGCTTATGTCATTATTACTGAGGGGGTAATTGTAGCAGAGAGCCATTGATGCTGAGGGCCCCTTAAGAGGTGTCAGGAGTGATTTGGGTGCGGACGGCCTGAATCTGGCTCATGTGTGTTCTCACCTCGTGTTGACACGCCAAAAGCATGTTCCCCCCTTGCCCCGGGGGAGGCTTTTAGCCATGCAGACATGGTAATGGTGTCATTTGAGACAATAACAGACAAACTGAGTCAGTGCTAACTCTTAACTAGCCACTGGGTAATCAGGCTATCACACGTCACAGCGCCTGCCTGACACATCTGCTCTGTGTTGCATTTGGTCAGAGAAAATAAATGTATTTTTAACTTGTGCCACTACAGTTATGAGGATAGAGACAGAGCATTTGGAAAATCTGATAAATGTTGGCAGCACGACAGTATTGGTGTAATTTTAAGGCAAACAGAATGTGAATGCGGCGTTATTTGAGGGTTCGCCGTTGCCATTAACTGAAAAGAAAAGATAAAGACGATGCAGAAACTCTTCCATTCATGACCAAACCCCCTCAACCTGTCCAACTGTTTCTCACTCCCCCACTCGCTCTTCCTGCACTCTCTCCTTACTCATTTGTGTCTCTCCATTTTCCCTTACTCCATCTCTCCCACCAAATGTGGGCCTGTTGATGACACGTAGCAGCAGCGGTAACTTTGGGTGTTCTCTCCTCATATTTTACTCTGACAGGTGCATCGCGGTCCTACCACAGTGTAGCCTAGGTGACGAAAGGTTTCTTCATCCACATCTAGCATATGGTGAATACATTACACACTGTGTGCGAGTGCGACATTAACGCCAACAGCTAGAAGGGTTACGTACACTTTCAGGACATGTTTTCACACTTGCAGACACTTTCCGGGAATGTGTGTTCATATACAGTGCCTTGCGAAAGTATTCGGCCCCCTTGAACTTTGCGACCTTTTGCCACATTTCAGGCTTCAAACAATAAAGATATGAAACTGTATTTGTTTTGTGAAGAATCAACAACAACTGGGACACAATCATGAAGTGGAACGACATTTATTGGATATTTCAAAAAATTTTAACAAATCAAAAACTGAAAAATTGGGCGTGCAAAATTATTCAGCCCCCTTAAGTTAATACTTTGTAGCGCCACCTTTTGCTGCGATTACAGCTGTAAGTCGCTTGGGGTATGTCTCTATCAGTTTTGCACATCGAGAAACTGAAATGTTTTCCCATTCCTCCTTGCAAAACAGCTCGAGCTCAGTGAGGTTGGATGGAGAGCATTTGTGAACAGCAGTTTTTAGTTCTTTCCACAGATTCTCGATTGGATTCAGGTCTGGACTTTGACTTGGCCATTCTAACACCTGGATATGTTTATTTTTGAACAATTCCATTGTAGATTTTGCTTTATGTTTTGGATCATTGTCTTGTTGGAAGACAAATCTCTGTCCCAGTCTCAGGTCTTTTGCAGACTCCATCAGGTTTTCTTCCAGAATGGTCCTGTATTTGGCTCCATCCATCTTCCCATCAATTTTAACCATCTTCCCTGTCCCTGCTGAAGAAAAGCAGGCCCAAACCATGATGCTGCCACCACAATTTTTGACAGTGGGGATGGTAGGTTCAGGGTGATGAGCTGTGTTGCTTTTACGCCAAACATAACGTTTTGCATTGTTGCCAAAAAGTTCAATTTTGGTTTCATCTGACCAGAGCACCTTCTTCCACATGTTTGATGTGTCTCCCAGGTGGCTTGTGGCAAACTTTAAACAACACTTTTTATGGATATCTTTAAGAAATGGCTTTCTTCTTGCCACTCTTCCATAAAGGCCAGATTTGTGCAATATACGACTGATTGTTGTCCTATGGACAGAGTCTCCCACCTCAGCTGTAGATCTCTGCAGTTCATCCAGAGTGATCATGGGCCTCTTGGATGCATCTCTGATCAGTCTTCTCCTTGTATGAGCTGAAAGTTTAGAGGGACGGCCAGGTCTTGGTAGATTTGCAGTGGTCTGATACTCCTTCCATTTCAATATTATCGCTTGCACAGTGCTCCTTGGGATGTTTAAAGCTTGGGAAATCTTTTTGTATCCAAATCCGGCCTTAAATCTTCTTCACAACAGTATCTCGGACCTGCCTGGTGTGTTCCTTGTTCTTCATGATGCTCTCTGCGCTTTTAACGGACCTCTGAGACTATCACAGTGCAGGTGCATTTATACGGAGACTTGATTACACACAGGTGGATTGTACTTATCATCATTAGTCATTTAGGTCAACATTGGATCATTCAGAGATCCTCACTGAACATCTGGAGAGAGTTTGCTGCACTGAAAGTAAAGGGGCTGAATAATTTTGCACGCCCAATTTTTCAGTTTTTGATTTGTTAAAAAAGTTTGAAATATCCAATAAATGTCGTTGCACTTCATGATTTTGTCCCACTTGTTGTTGATTCTTCACAAAAAATACAGTTTTATATCTTTATGTTTGAAGCCTGAAATGTGGCAAAAGGTTGCAAAGTTCAAGGGGGCCGAATACTTTCGCAAGGCACTGTATATACACACATGTTATACAGTGGGGCAAAAAAAGTATTTAGTCAGCAACCAATTGTGCAAGTTCTCCCACTTAAAAAGATGAAAAAGGCCTGTAATTTTCATCATAGGCACACTTCAACTATGACAGACAAAATGAAAAAAGAAATCTAGAAAATCACATTGTAGGATTTTTAATGAATTTATTTGCAAATTATGGTGGAAAATAAGTATTTGGTCACCTACAAACAAGCAAGATTTCTGGTTCTCACAGACCTGTAACTTCTTCTTTAAGAGGCTCCTCTGTCCTCCACTCATTAGCTGTATTAATGGCACCTGTTTGAACTTGTTATCAGTATAAAAGACACCTGTCCACAACCTCAAACAGTCACACTCCAAACTCCACTATGGCCAAGACCAAAGAGCTGTCGAAGAACACCAGAAACAAAATTGTAGACCTGCACCAGGCTGGGAAGACTGAATCTGCAATAGGTAAGCAGCTTGGTTTGAAGAAATCAACTGTGGGAGCAATTATTAGGAAATGGAAGACATACAAGACCACTGATAATCTCCCTCGATCTGGGGCTCCACGCAAGAACTCACCCCGTGGGGTCAAAATGATCACAAGAACGGTGAGCAAAATTCCCAGAACCACACAGGGGGACCTAGTGAATGACCTGCAGAGAGCTGGGACCGAAGTAACAAAGCCTACCATCAGTAACACACTACGCCACACTGCCAGACGTGTCCCCCTGTCCAGGCCCGTCTGAAGTTTGCTAGAGAGCATTTGGATGATCCAGAAGAAGATTGGGAGAATGTCATATGGTCAGATGAAACCAAAATATAACTTTTTGGTAAAAACTCAACTCGTCGTGTTTGGAGGACAAAGAATGCTGAGTTGCATCCAAAGAACACCATACCTACTGTGAAGCATGGGGGTGGAAACATCATGCTTTAGGGCTGTTTTTCTGCAAGGGGACCAGGACGACTGATCCGTGTAAAGGAAAGAATGAATGGGGCCATGTATCGTGAGATTTTGAGTGAAAACCTCCTTCCATCAGCAAGGGCATTGAAGATGAAACGTGGCTGGGTCTTTCAGCATGACAATGATCCCAAACACACCGCCCGGGCAACGAAGGAGTGGCTTCGTAAGAAGCATTTCAAGGTCCTGGAGTGGCCTCGCCAGTATCCAGATCTCAACCCCATAGAAAATCTTTGGAGGAAGTTGAAAGTCCGTGTTGCCCAGCAACAACCCCAAAACATCACTGCTCTAGAGGAGATCTGCATGGAGGAATGGGCCAAAATAACAGCAACAGTGTGTGAAAACTTTGAAGACTTACAGAAAACGTTTGACCTCTGTCATTGCCAACAAAGGGTATATAAAAAGTATTGAGAAACTTTTGTTATTGACCAAATACTTATTTTCCACCATAATTTGCAAATAAATTCCTTAAAAATCCTGTGATTTTCTGGAGGAAAAAAAATCATTTTGTCTGTCATAGTTGAAGTGTACCTATGATTAAAATTACAGGCCTCTCATCTTTTTAAGTGGGAGAACTTGCACAATTGGTGGCTGATTAAATACTTTTTTGCCCCTCTGTATGTGTCCTTACGTGTAGGAGGGTATTGCGTGTGTGTGTGTGTGTGTGTCTGATCAACCTGAGTGAAGCAGGAATGACAGTGCTCATCACAGGTGGAAAAAGCCAATCACATCTGACATCAAAACAGCACTAATGACATTACACAGGAATGTAACGCAAGGCTTCTACTAAGCATACATTTAAAAAATAATGGTCAATTAGCAGACGCTCTTCTACAGAGCTGCTTAAAAACAAACAATCGTTGATTGGACATTTTGAAACTGATTCAGTTAGTTGGGAAAACAACAGTGTATTTTTATTATGAGAAGTCCTCAGGCCGAAATTCCATGAAGGAGCACAAGTCTCTTCTCTCCCAGATCTTTGAAACACATGTGGATCATAGCATATGGATGAAGAGAAATGCCAGAAATCTTAAGCTTCAGTGCAAAGTAAAGTGATGTGACATCTTTCCACTAGAATGTGTAAAGATGTCAAATATATTGCTATACAATGGGAGGATCTGCAAGGACAGAGAGTGAAAATATTTCTCACTAACCAGGTTTCCATCCAACTTTTTATGCGAGTAAAGTACATGTCGGATAAAAAGAAATGTAATGACATGCCTGATGGAAACCGAAAATGTGTTGGTAAACTTACCAAATGTTGACAAAACAAATTACGCTAGACAAGGTGGGATCTTTTTGTGTCTGTAAAATTAATTATGTGAGAAATGTCGGTGGTAACGCTTTCATGTACAAATATTGATATAACCATCATATTGACAGAATGACATGTGCAATCCTCCAAACAGGACTCGTCTGGAAAGCAGTTTATTAGGCTACAGAGGAAATAAGTTATGATGAATTCACAGGGTGGTAAAAGTGCACGGTGATGATGCTCCTTTTCCAATAAATATTTTGGGTCTTATTTTGGTGACATGATCATCGACGGTTGCAGTTTGACAAAGTAAAATAATCTTGCTCTTTTGTCCATAATAATCTCATCATGTAGACAATACCAGAATTGTATCCGCAAACTATTGGCTAGAGCACATGTGCCAATACCAGAATGGACACACTCGCTATATAACGCAATTTATTTTTTGAGTTAAAAATGCGATAGAAACCCATTTAACTTGTATTTTTGATTGTGTACATGGGAATTTAACCGCAAAAGGTATTTTTTATGTGCACTACATCATTATGCACAGCCTTTTTGTCAATTTGATGGAAACACTTCACTGATGGGAAAATGTACGTATTGTTTTTATGCAGATTTGAGAATAATCGCATTAAATTCTGGTCGTCAGTTGGTTGGAAACCTAGCTACTGAATGATGAATCTTGTGCTCTTAAGTTACCACAAAATATGTCTGCTTTCTTAACAGTTTTCCAAGCATGTTGTGTAGGCCTAAATTGCAAGATCTAGACTTCCAATGTCATTTGAGTTGACTGGCTGCTGTCCAGCCAGCCAACACCATAAATCACCTGAAACATTGGATTGGGCAAGAGGCCGTTTCTCTTCTCAGGGATTTTCTCCTCATACATCATATCAGAGTGGCTCACTGACATCCCCCTCACAGGGCTTCCAGAAGACCAGCCGCTGCAGTGGCCACCACTCCAGTATGCCAATTTCAACACTTCTCAGAGTCGCCACCGGGGGCACCGGCCACCCTTGCAGGGTACCATCAGCCTCTCGTGAGCCCAGGGAAGCTATCCAGATCAGACTCAGCATGGGGAGCACTGAGCTGGGCCTAAGCAGAGGGGATTAGGCCCTCTCTGTTTCTTGTCTCTGTCCGCCTGGGTCTCTCTCTCTATCTCACTCTCTCTCTCTCTTTCTCTCCAACTGAGACATACACACACACAGGTTCCAGTGTTCCCCCTCAAACCCGCACACCCCATTAAAACACAGACACCATGCTGAACCAACCCCAGAACAGGCCTTGGTCTAGCCGCTTCTGCTCTATCACTACTGCCTTCCTCATCTCCCCCTCCATCCCTCTTTCTCTCTATCACGCATCGGGACCTGTTAAGGCAGGCGATCAACAGAACCCCACTTCAGTGAGCTATTGAGCAGGAAATGGTGTTTAATGTACATCCTCCCTTTTAGAGGGTGATGGAGGTGTGTGTGTGTGTGTGTGTGTGTGTGTGTGTGTGTGTGTGTGTGTGTAGGTAGCCTGTTTCAGATCACACCCCAGCTTGAAACAAAGTGTGAATGACCACAGAGAAAACACAGGGGCAAAATGAAAGAGAGCAATGGAGAAACTAGAGGGGAAGAAAGAGTGAGTAGGTCAGGGTGAGCGAGAGAGAGAGTTTATTTTTCTCTGAAAAGTTGGTGTGACTGGTATGGATGCAGGAGCGGGGGGCCCAAACGGAGCGTTTGATTAAATCTGTGGTTGACGTGTGAGACAGGTGAGATTGATGAGGTTCCTCTGTGCGTCACACTGTGCGGGGATGGGGAGGGGGGGGTAGGAACAGAACGTGGCAGTGTGGCGAGCCAGGGAACAGGGCCCGCTCACGCCGTGGGGTCCCCTGTCTGATTAATGGGACTGGAGGCCCTTCAAAAACAGTACTCCCTGCAGACAGACCGAGAGCACTCCAAAAATAACCAGGAGGCAGCCCAGCCCGGGCCTAGCTAACCCAATACAGAGCTATACTGCTAAAGCGCAGGCCCAGGACTACCCCAATATATATCTATAGCTACGACTAAAGCCCAGGCCCAGGACTACCCCAAAATACAGTTGAAGTCGTTAGTTTACACACACTTAGGTTGTGTCATTAAAACTCATTTTCAACCACTCCACAAATTTTTGTTAACAAACTATAGTTTTGGCAAGTTGGTTAGGACATCTACTTTGTGCATGACACAAGTAATTTTTCCAACAATTGTTTACAGATTATTTCACTGTATCACAATTCCAGTGGGTCAGAAGTTTACATACACTAAGTTGACTGTGCCTTTAAACAGCTTGGAAAATTCCAGAAAAGTATGTCATGGCTTTAAGAAGACTCTGATAGACTAATTTACATAATTTCTCAATTGGAGGTGTACCTGTGGATGTAAGGCCTAGCTTCAAACTCAGTGCCTCTTTGCTTGGCATCATGGAAAAATCAAAAGGAATCAGCCAAGACCTCAGAACAATAATTGTAAACCTCCACAAGTCTGGTTCATCCTTGGAAACAATTTACAAACGGCTGAAGGTACCACGTTCATCTGTACAAACAATAGTACGCAAGTATAAAGACTATGGGGACCACACAGCCTCAGGAAGGAGACGCGTTCTGTCTCCTAGAGATGAACGTACTTTGGTGCGAAAAGTGCAAATCAATCCCAGAACAACAGCAAAGGTCCTTGTGAAGATGGAACAAAAGTATCTATATCCATAGTAAAACGAGTCCAATATCGACATAACCTGAAAGGCTGCTCAGCAAGGAAGAAGCCACTGCTCCAAAACCACCATAAAAAAGCCAGACTACGGTTTGCAACTGCACATGGGGACAAAGATCGTACTTTTTGGAGAAATGTCCTCTGGTCAGATGAAACAAAAATAGAACTGTTTGGCCATAATGACCATCATTATGTTTGGAGGAAAAAGGTGGTGGCTTGCCAGCTGAAAAACTCCATCCTAACCTTGAAGCACGGGGGTGGCAGCATCAAGTTTTGGGGGTGCTTTGCTGCAGGAGTGACTGGTGCACTTCACAAAATAGATGGCATCATGGGGATGGAAAATTATGTGGATATATTGAAGCAACATCTCAAGACATCAGTCAGGAAGTTAAAGCTTGGTCGCAAATGGGTCTTCCAAATGGACAATGATCCCAAGCATACTTCCAAAGTTGTGGCAAAATGGCTTAAGGACAACAAAGTCAAGGTATTGAAGTAAGGTCAAGTATTGAAGCAAGGAGGCCTACTAACCTGACTCAGTTATACCAGCTCTGCCAGGAGGAATGGGCCAATATTCACCAAACTTATTGTGGGAAGCTACCAGAAACATTTGACCCAAGTTCAGAAATTTATAGGCAATGCTACCAAATACTAATTGAGTGTATGTAAACTTCTGACCCACTGTGAATGTGATGAAAGAAATAAAAGCTGAAATAAATCACTCTTCTATTATTCTGACATTTCACATTCTTAAAATAAAGTGGTGATCCTAACTGACCTAAGACAGGGCATTTTTACTAGGATTAAATTTCACATATTGTGAAACTGAATTTAAATGTATTTGGCTATGGTGTATGTAAACTTCCGACTTCAACTGTATATATACAGCTACTGCTAAAGCCTAGGCCCAGGACTACCCCAATATATATTGAGAGCTACTGCTAACGCCCAGGCCCAGGACTGCCCCAATATACAGACAGCTACTGCTAACGCCCAGGCCCAGCACTGCCACAATATATATCTACAGCTACGGCTAAAGCATGGGCCCAGGACTACCCCAATATATATCTACAGCTACTGCTAAAGCCCGGCCCAGGACTGCCCCAAAATACAGACAGCTACTGCTAAAGCATGGGCCCAGGACTACCCCAATATATATCTACAGCAACTGCTAAAGCCCGGGCCCAGGACTGCCCCAATATACAGACAGCTACTGCTAAAGCCTAGGCCCAGGACTACCACAATATATATCTACAGCTACAGCTAAAGCCTAGGCCCAAGACTACCGCGATACAAAGCTATAGCTAAAGTCTGAGCTCAGGCTTAACCGTATGCCTACCCAATATTGCCAGAACTAGAGCCCTGGTCTAACAAACTCAATATCGCTACGGCCCAGGCCTAGCTAACGCACTACAGGTACGACCCAGGCATAGCTAACCCGCCACAACTATGGCCCAGGCCTAGCTAACCTTATACAGCTACAGTCCAGGCCTAGCTAACCAGATACAGCTACAGCCCAGGTCTAGCTAACCTGATACAGCCCAGGCCTAGCTAACCTTATACAACTACAGCCCAGGCCTAGCTAACCTGATACAGCCCTAGCTAACCTGATACAGCCCAGGCCTAGTTTACCTGGTACATATACAGCCCAGGCCTAGCTAACCTGATACAGCCCAGGCCTAGCTAACCTTCTACAGCTACAGCACAGGCCTAGCTAACCTAATACAGCTACAGCACAGGCCTAGCTAACCTTATACAGCTACAGTTTTGTTGGGCACAACGTGTACAAACCAAGACATTGGACAAATGAGGTCCTTTCCAATAGCATTTGGTAACATTAATAGGCCCTTGCATTAAATAAGGAGGGTTTAGAATTTCTCTATAAAAAGATTTCCTCCCTCAATGACTTAATGATGTAGTTGTTTAATTTGACTCCACAGACTGGAAAACGAAAGTGGAACTAATAATACAATAAGCACATAAGTCACAACACAGCAAAAATAACCTTCACACACTTCATCAATTATTCAATCTATAATTATGGTAACACTCAGGCCAGGGCCAACCACTGTCAGCTGTCTCTCTCCATCCCTCTCTCTTTCTCTGAAGAGTCCAGTAATTTCCTCCTGCACAGGCAGCATCTGTTGCCTTGAGCTTGACCCAAAAGTGCGATACCAGATACTTGGTAAATTTTAATTAAAAGTGTCAGACCTTCTGTCCAACCTCTGGATCTCCACAGTGTAAGACATGGGATTGGGAAACGTGTAAGGCTCCCTTGGTATTAAGATGGACATATTACAGAGACAGACTTATTCTGTAATTCAGTTTAGGTATGTCAAAAAATGAAATTTGGACAAATGGCTAATGTGCAAAGCATTCATGGGCCTAGCAGGACTGTGACATACCTAATTATCCTGTATGGAGGGGACTGCTGAGAATTAGTGGGCTTTTCTGACAGGTTAAAATAAATAGGGCAATTAATGAATATACTCAACCTAAAGTCCATGATGTTTCAAACTAAGGATTTCATGGCTACTTGAGGTACGAGAATAATTCTGCTCATAATTATGCATGTATGAACTAAGCTACACATTGACACATCCATCCCAAAGCAGGAGGTTTCAAAATATACAGTGGGGCAAAAAAGTATTTAGTCAGCCACCGAATGTGCAAGTTATCCCACTTAAAAAGATGAGAGGCCTGTAATTTTCATCATAGGTACACTTCAACTATGACAGACAAAATGAATTTTAAAAAATACAGAAAATCACATTATAGGCTATTTAATGAATTAATTTGCAAATTATGGTGGAAAATAAGTATTTGGTCAATAACAAAAGTTTATCTTAAGACTTGTTATTTACAGTTTTGACACACTGAACTCTATCTGAGAAGTAGTTGCTGAACCAGGCGAGGCAGTCATTTGAGAAACCAAGGCTGTTGAGTCTGCCGATAAGAATGCGGGGATTGACAGAGTCGAAAGGCTTGGCCATGTTGATGAAGATGGCTGCGCAGTACTGTCTTTTATTGATGGCGGCTAAGATATCGTTTAGGACCTTGAGCGTGGCTGAGGTGCACCCGTGACCAGCTCAGAAACCAGGTTGCAAAGTGGAGAAGGTATGGTGGGATTCGAAATGGTCGGTGATCTGCTTGTTAACTTGGCTTTTGAAGACTTTAGAAAGGCAGGGTAGGGTGGATAAAGGTTTATAACAGTTTGGGTTTAGAGTGGTTCCACCTTTGAGGAGGGGGATGACCGCGGCAGCTTTCCAATATTTAGGGATCTCAGATGATACGAAAGAGAGGTTGAACAGGCTATAAATAAGAGTTGCAACAATTGTGGCAGATAATTTTAGAAAGAGAGGGTCCAGATTGTCTAGCCCAGCTGATTTGTATTGGTCCAGATTTTGCAGTTCTTTCAGAACATCAGCGAACTAGATTTGGGTGAAGGAGAAGCGGGGTGGGGGGGCTTGGGTACGCTGCTGCAGGGAGTGCAGAGCTGTTGTCCGGGTTGGGGGTAGTCAGGTGGAAAGCATGACCAGCCGTAGAAAAACGCTTATTGAAATTCTCGATTATCGTGGATTTATCGGTGGTGACAGTGTTTCCTAGCCTCAGTGCAGTGGGCAGCTGGGAGGAGGTACTCTTATTCTCCATGGACTTTACAGTGTCCCAAAACTTTTGGAAATTTGTGCTACAGGATGCAAATTTCTGTTTAAAAAAACTAGCATTTGCCTTTGCATTGCGCCCCCTCTCTTTTACACTGCCGCTACTCTCTGTTGTAGAGTTTGACCGATTATTCGGAATGTCTGATTAATTAGGGCTGATTTCAAGTTTTCATAACAATCGGTAATCTGCATTTTTGGACACCGATCATGGCCGATTACATTGCACTCCACGAGGAGACTGCGTGGCAGGCTGACTACCTGTTATGCGAGTGAGGCAAGGAGCCAAGGTAAGGTGCTAGCTAACATTAAACCTATCTTATAAAAAACAATTAATCTTAAAATAATCACTAGTTAACTACACATGGTTGACGATATTACTAGTTTATCTAGCTTGTCCTGTGTTTCATATACTAGATGCTTTGCCTGTTAATTTACTATTGAACAAAGTCAGGTTGTATGCAGCAGTTTGGGCCGCCTGGCTCGTTGCCAACTGTGTGAAGACCAACTTCGCCAAATGGGGGATGACATAACAAAAGCGCATTTGTGAAAAAAGCACAATCGTTGCACGAATGTTCCTAACCATAAACATCAATCAATGCCTTAAAATCAATACACAGAAGTATATATTTTTAAACATGCATATTTAGTTAAAAAGAATCCAGGTTAGCAGGAAATATTAAACTAGGGAAATTGTGTCACTTCTCTTGCGTTCATTGCACGCAGAGTCAGGGTATATGCAACAGTTTGGGCCGCCTGGCTCGTTGCGAACGAATTTGCCAGAATTGTACGTAATTATGACATAACATTGAAGGTTGTGCAATGTAACAGGAATATTTAGACTTGTGGATGCCACCTGTTAGATAAAATACGTAACGGTTCCGTATTTCACTGAAAGAATAAACGTTTTGTTTTCGAAATGATGGTTTCTGGATTTGACCATATTAATGACCTGAGGCTCATATTTCTGTGTGTTATTATGCTATAATTAAGTCTATGATTTGATATTTGATAGAGCAGTCTTAGGCAGCATCAGGCTCATAAGCATTCATTCAAACAGCACTTTCTTGCGTTTGCCAGCAGCTCTTCGCTGTGCTTCAAGCATTGAGCTGTTTTTGACTTCAAGACTATCAACTCCTGAGATTAGGCTGGTGTAACCGCTGTTAAATGTATAGCTAGTTAGCGGGGTGTGCACTAATAGCGTTTCAGTCAGTGACGTAACTCGCTCTGAGAGCTTGAAGAAATTGTTCCCCTTGCTCGGCTTTTGTGGAGCTATTTTTTTATTTAACTAGGCAAGTCAGTTAAGAACAAATTCTTATTTTCAATGACGGCCGAGAAATAGTGGGTTAACTGCCTGTTCAGGGGCAGAACGACAGATTTGTACAATGTTTCCTGCTAACCTGGGTTTGAACTTGCAACCTTCCGGTTACTAGTCGAATGCTCTAACCACTAGGCTACCCTGCCGCCCCCATGGGTAACAATCCTTCGAGGGTGGCTGTTGTCGATGTGTTCCTGGTTCGAGCCCAGGTAGGGGTGAGGAGAGGGACGGAAGCTATACTGTTACACTGGCAATACTATAGTGCCTATAAGAACATCCAATGGTCAAAAGTATATGAAATACAAATGGTATAAAGAGAAATAGTCCTATAATAACTACAACCTAAAACTTCTTACCTGGGAATATTGAAGACTCATGTTAAAAGGAACCACGAGCTTTCATATGTTCTCATGTTCTGAGCAAGGAACTTAAACGTTAGCTTTTTTACATGGCACATATTGCACTTTTACTTTCTTCTCCAACACTTTGTTTTTGCATTATTTAAACCAAATTGAACATGTTTCATTATTTTTTTGAGGCTAAATTGATTTTATTTATGTATTATGTTAAGTTAAAATAAGTGTTTATTCAGTAATTGTCATTATTACCAATACATTTTTTATCGGACGATTAATTGGTATTGGCTTTTTTTGGTCCTCCATTAATCGGTATCGCCGTTGAAAAATCATAATCGGTCGACCTCTACTCTGTTGTTATCATCTGTGCATAGCCACTTTAATAACACTACCTACATGTACATATTACCTCAACTAACCAGTGCCCCGCACATTGACTCTGTACCAGTACCTCCCTGTATATAGTCTCGCTATTGTTATTTTACTGCTGCTTTTTAATTAATTGTTGCTTTTATTTCTTATTCTTATTTGTAATTTTTTTAAACTGCATTGTTGGTTAGGGGCTCGTAAGTAAGCATTTCACTATAAGGTCTACCTACACCTGTTGTATTCGGCTTATGTTACTAATAACATTTTATTTTATTTATTTGGTTAAAGACCTAGTCCATATTATGGCAAGAACAGCTCAAAATAGGCAAAGAGAAACGACAGTCCATTACTTTAAATCATGAAGGTCAGGCAATATGGAACATTTCAAGAACTTTGAAAGTTTCTTCAAGTGCAGTTGCAAAAACCATCAAGCGCTATGATGAAACTTGGCTCTCATGAGGACCGCCACAGGAATGGAAGACCCAGAGTTGCAGAGGATAAGTTCATTCGTTACCAGCCTCAGAAATGTCAGCCCAAATAAATGTTTCAACATCAACTGCTCAGAGGAGACTATGTGAATCAGGCCTTCATGGCCGAATTGCTGCAAAGAAACCACTACTAAAGGACACCAATAATAAGAAGAGACTTGCTTGGGCGAACTATATTTAGATTTGTTTAACACTTCTTTGGTTACTACATGATTCCATATGTGTTATTTCATGGTTTTGATGTCTTCACTATTTTCTATACAATGTAGAAAATAGTAAAAATAAAGAAAAACCCTTGAATGAGTAGGTGTTGTAGTGTATATCATTGAGTTAATAAAGCTGCTTACAAACATGGTCTCTTTTTTGTTTTGTTGAGTAAACTACATCACCACCAAGTCAAAGATGCTGACCACACCACTCACATTGCAAAATAAATGTACTCATACATATTATTCAATCATTGCACCCACACTGCTCCTGCGCCTCAGCGAGCATCTGCATGGTCAGGCTAAAATATACATTTTTGTGATGCTCAACGTGCTGGCCTCTCCCATCTCCTTATTGGTT